>NC_136820.1:51325799-51870425 GCF_951394365.1 Tetrao urogallus | reverse complement strand
GCTGGTGCCACCACGGCCAAGGAGTCCAAGCACAGGGCCGGTTTACAGCCTGGTTGGGCAGCTCAGCTCCTCGCAGGGGGCATTCATCTCCAAGTACACTTGGCTATTAATCCCCTTCCCGTTCCAGAAATAGTTGGGGAATAGCAACAAACAAACAAACAAACAAACAACACAGGAATTGTCGCAAGCATTGTGAATATAGAAATAACCCCCTCCTGGGCCACCAGAAGTGGCATCAGCACGATGCAGGATGTGGCAAAGACATGCGAGTAAACCCCATGGGGCTAACAGAAGAAGGGCCTCGGAGCTGGGGCACTGCTGCAGCCATCTCCCAAGAGGCCCACGGAAGAGGTAAAGGAACGGCGTTGCCTTGTGCTTACCGAGAACTTGTCGTACAGCTGGTCGGTCAGCAGGGGGTTCGGGAGCTCCCTGAAGTACATTTTGCAGAGGGAGCTCGCGCTGTGAACGTCGCGGACGGTCAGCTCAGGAACCTGCTCAGACTCAAACTCCTGGCTGCAGAGAAGGACACAAAAATGGTTGAGAAAGAGGAAAGCAAGTCCAAAGCCACACCCAATGCAATCCAGAGTTGGAAGGGCTTCCTGATGTACAGCAGAACACAAACACTCGGCCACCAGCACCACGTCAGCCGTGCTGGATGGGATGTTCCCAAAGGAGACCTTTACTCTGTGCTAAGGCATTGCCCGCAGGCCTCTGAACGCCCGCAACAGGGCACGTGCCCCTGCTGGCAGCTGTGTCTGTCAGTCGCAGCACTCTTACCGCAGTCTCTGGACGCTGGACGCGACGCCGGACAGGCGGTATATCCCCTGCACCACACCGTGCTGCTCGATGAACTCGGCGCAGCTCTGGAGGACCTGGGGGACTAAAGAACACGTGCCGGCGGTTACTGGAGCTCCTTCTTCAAGTCCTGGCTCAGGCTGCGCTCCCGTCACATCCCATCCACTAAGCCCAGCCAGGCTACTGCTTAGCTCTTCCTTCAAGGGGAAAGCTGTCAGAGACACCTCTGCAGGAGCTGCTGAGGAAACTGGACAGAGATGTGTTCTTTGCGTTCCAGAAATGCCAGGACCTAGGAATCAGCCTGGAGAAAGTAATTCCGGGGAAGCCGCAGACATTGCAAGTCCCATCACTGCTCCCACGGGAATGGAGGTGGAAAATCTCACGCCTGGAAGGAGCTGGGAAACTGATGCAGGACACTCTCTTTGGCCAAAAGGCTTCCTTTCTTTTCAGGCTACCATGGGATTGGCTTACAGGCTTTGCTTTAAGCAAATACAAATGTGCTTGTCCCTTGGGAGCATTTACCTTGCAGCCATCACCTACTCAGTTGATCTTTCAGTCGTCAACTCCCATTCCCCGTTTCTCCACTGGTATCAACCTGCCCCTTGCTACATACCATCTCCCTTTCATCTTTAGGTTCCCAAACAGGGAAGCTCTCAGGCATGGGCTGTCCCTTACCATCACGACCAGAGTGGAGAAGATGCTCTCCCAGGTCACGGCCAAACACCCTTTCCTTCTCCACCTCCCGCTCTTTACGTTGCTTTGGGCGGGCCTTCACCACGGAACGAAGGAAGGAGAGGAGCTTGCCGCGCTTCTTTGGCACTGCACAACAAAAGGAAGAAACCAGTTCATTTTAGGCTTGGCTCTGTTGGACGAGGCCGAGCACAACACATTCTACAGAGCACCTCAAAACGGGAAGAACATGATGAGCAAGTGCGTACAAAAATGGATTTTCCCCAACCCTGGAGGAGTCCAAGGCCAGACTGGATGGGGCCCTGGGCAGCCCGGTCCAGTCCCACATTAAATGTGGAGCTTGGTTGGCAGCCCATCCTGAGGCAGGGGGCTTGGAGCTTGATGATCCTTGAGCTCCCTTCCATTCCCAAGCCATTCTACAAGGATTCTAGGATCGCCCCAACTCCAGTCATAAACACAGGAGGACCGGGCCAAATCTCTGCACGTTCTGATGGAGTTTAATGCACTCCTCTTGCTTAGCTTGCTCAACCTGGGGATTAAGAACCCTCTTGAAAAGCCACGTTCTGATCAAGCAGGTCACTAGCACAACCAGACCTCTATCTGTCCACCAGGGACGCTGGCTGTTCTCAGCCTCGTACTGACTTGCAGGAGAACTGCCTTTGCCTTCCCTCATTCTCGCTGCCTACAAAACACCAGCCATACGCCCCGTGCTATGCATGAAGGATCATCAGCACAGAGGATAAGGTGGGAAGGATAAGGGAGGTATTAAACACGGAACACACCCAAAAAAGACTCCATTTTGCTTCCCTGCACCATCAAATGTATCATCGTACCTGGCTTTGGCACTGAATTGATGAGACTCTCCGGGATTTTTCCGTTAATGAGCTCCACACACTCACCAGGGAAAAATCCAACCTGTAACAAGAAGAAGAAGAGAGGTGCGATACTGAAGGCAGCATTTCTCAGGCCTGAACTGTTCAAACATCACATTTTCCTCATAACGTGCCTGCCGGATGCTCCGTAAGACAATCCAACAAAAAAATGGCCTGCTTAAAGTTAATGATTATTCAAAATATGCAGGCAAATATCCATAAAACTGTGTACGGAGCGGGGAAAGGACAAGTATGCTATGCACCCCTAAACCCCAAGCGTGCCCGAAGGGAAAGACTTCATACAGAAGCTATACGTTATGATAGATTGATGCAGCTGTATCTGACTTAGCACAGCCTATGAACTTTCTGCTTGCTGACTGAGATGCAGCTGCCATCCCCAGCTCTGAGCTACCCAGCATTCGGCAGCCAGCAGCAGCAGCAAGCACACAGAGGCTCTGTTACCCTGCCTCATCTCAGCTGACAGGCAGCGACTTCCTGAAAGACACTGACTTCACCTTCTGCATGGGTGCAAGCACAAGTGCTCTGAGACACTGAAACACGTGTCCTAGCTGCTGCATTTCCAAAGGTGCGGTTCAGTGGCCATGACCTGATGTATGTTGTGAGGGCTCTTCTTTCTAAGTTAATTGAGGAGACAGTTTGCTACAAAGACCAACTTTCAGCTCTGGCCTAAGCCCACAGCAAAAGGGAAAGTCCCCTGACACCAACACAGGGAAACCATTTTCCATGTGGAGCCATGCTGTGCAGGCAGGGCAGCTCTAAGCTGAGATTCCTGCCTCGACCGAAGTTGCGCTCTCACGTCTGAAGCTTGTGCCTACCTGAAAGCCGTGCTTGCCTCTCCAGCGGGGGCTCAGCTCCTGAGGCGGCATATCGATGACGCACACGAGGTCTCCCACCTGCAAGAGATTGCAACGTCAATCCCAGCTTCAGCACGGCTGGGAGGAAAGCGCAGCTCAAATGACTGCATTCTTCTGCACTGCCCAATATCGTCAAGCTTGAGAGCCATTGCACCAGTGCAGCTCTTCAGGCATTTGCAGCCGTACAACTGAACGTGGAGGTAGAAGAGTCACTACAATACACAACATACAGAATTCAGCTGTTCGGTATGAAATGGTTCTCAAAAGCAGCAGGCTCTTTGCCAAAGGGAGAGCTCCAATTAAACCGCAGGCATAAGTCAGCGGAACAGATCCTGAACAGATCTGCACACTCCATACACTGGTCTGCCATTGCTCAGAGACCAGGCTACAACACTGGGCAGTAGCTCTTTGATCAGGAGATTCCAATGCCAAATAGAGCCATACTTTAGAGGTGGCTGAACTCCTCCCTGCATCCAACCCACTGCAAGTCTAATCTGGAACTGAATCTTCTGGGCTTCACCTCACCAAACACTCTGAAGGTCTCAGAGAATATTCCTGATGCGTTCACGCCTTATACTCTTCTGTACACGACAACTAGGAACGCCCTTAACTGCTTACCTCCAAGGAGAGTTCATCCGGTGCCTGGGCAACGTATCTCTTGAGAACATGGGCAGCACCAATAGCTGGGATATTAAGAGATGACTCCTCACAGACCAGCAGGGGCTTCCCGTTGTTCTCAGCCTGAAACAGAGAGCACAGGCCACGGTGAGGAGCTGAGGGCTGCAAGGAGGATTTCAGGCTGAGGAGCACATCGGCAGAGAAAGCTGCAGGAAATGCACTCGGTCCTTATCACGAGCGCTTAACAAGAAACTGCAAGTCTAATAACAGCTGTTTCTCTTCCCGGCGCGCAGCACTATCGCCAGGCAGTGCAAAGATGCATCTCTCTACCCAGACTAAGAGGACAAACTCCACAACCAAGACGGCTCCGGCAGTTTCATAAACTTGCCACGCTTGCACTACTGCCTTCCCAAAGAGGAGCGTAAGAGTCTGCTCACTTCCTGCCACCTATTGC
The DNA here is from genome assembly GCF_951394365.1 of Tetrao urogallus. Lineage (NCBI taxonomy): Eukaryota > Metazoa > Chordata > Aves > Galliformes > Phasianidae > Tetrao > Tetrao urogallus. The sequence goes on along the minus strand of NC_136820.1, from coordinate 51,866,121 downwards.
CTGGAGACCTCAGCCGTGGACTGGACACAGCAGCTGGGCCACTGACCCAATCCTTGGCTCACTACAAGTGCCAGCTTCCTTTAACTTGCTGAATATGAGAACAACACGTTGTCTGTGGGTGACAACATCCAGGCAGGACGGGGAAAATGCTTCCGCACGTTTATAATGCCGCATCTGATTTGTCGGTACTACGACTTCCACGGCCATCTAGATGCCCGCAGCAAGGACATGAAGCTTTTAAGGCAGCTTTTCAGTGACAACGATAGAGCTGGAAGGACTCTGCCTCTCTTGAAAAGCAGGAGAGCACACCTGCGGCTCACTCTGCTGGCTCAAGTCAGGGAACAAAGACCAATCAGAGCTTCATACTCTACCTCCATCCGTGCCATGTCAGGCCCACGGCTGATCTCGCTGCACGCGACGCCCATCACAGCAGGCACGACAAGCTGGAATGAAAAGAAACACCCTCATATTTTCTCTCTTCACACACCACTCTATTGAGAGACTTCTTCAGAACTACCCTCAGTTATCCACTGGCATAGGCAGATGTTCTAGAAACAGCCACTATCTTCAGTCAATTCAAACGAGAGCCTACTAGGCAGCATTTGACCAAGTGGCTATCCCTCTGCTAGCAGATGGGGACTGTGCTGTGCTCCCCACAGCTGTTGGGCAGCACACTCGCACAGCTGAAGCACGCGTGCTTGTGGTCACGTTATGCAGCTCTGCACAAACCGGGGGTCGGACTCTGCCTAAGGGATTGGTCTCCTTAAGACCAGCTGGTCACAGCACCACAGACAACATCCTTCTGAGAGCTGAGCTGGAGGGAAGCGGAAAAAACCTACACATGACCAGTGTCCCATCAAAACTGGATGGGGCTGTGTTACTAAACATGGTGCGACGTAGGCTGCTAAACCACGTGGGAGGACAAAGCGTGGCACGTACCTAGCAGGAGATCAGAACAAGGTAGACAAGTGTCTTGAACTCGCAGCTGATTCTTGTCACTTTGCTCTGTTCTTCCACGAGCAAAAGCTGCACCAAGGGAGCAGGTAGAGGGAGGAGAGAGCAGAGAGAAAGAGCTGGTCAGTGAGCTTGCACCATTTAGCAAAGAAGACAAGGGAAAAGCCACGAGACAAATGTCACCTCTATGCATCGCGTTGGAATGTAGGTACGGAGTAAAAATTACGTCTGATGGTCAAGAGTAAGCAGTATGACACTACGAGCTCCACCAGCCAGCAGTTCTCAACACCTCACTGCCCACCCCTCTATCCCACGCCCTGTCTCAGCTTACCTACAAGATGCTGCACAAGACGGGGTGAAAACGAAGGCACTCAGTCGCTGTACAAGGGCAACAAGCGAGCTACTCACGCAGAGCTCAAGCGCTCCAATGAAGGGACGCAGCACGCACTGCTCCTCCCCTCATTCCAGCCTCTTGTGACATCACTAAGGGCCACCAGGCTGCTCCGCCATGACGACAGGGTGGGGAGGCAAGACCATGTCACAGGACCAGAAGATTCCAACACCGCACCCAACATTCTAGAATCAGCGGGCGGTTGGAATTCTACCTCAGCCCAATCCTGCAGAAGTTGCCATGCGGTTGCCATGACCACAGCGCAGGACCCAGCGCTTGCTCCTGGGCAGCCTCGTACGGCTGGCCTCAGGCCGTCCCTCTGCAGGGCCTTCCTGCCCTCGGGCAGATGGACATTGCTTCCCAACAGCATACCTTGCAGCGCAGGGCCTATGTAAAATCCGCACTGGAGTCCTATATATCTCTATCAAGCTATCTTATACCTAGACACACAGTCACCACTACCATCTTTTTTCTTAGTCTTGAGGTACACCATTCAGCTGTTTCATTGCCATCAAACAACCCCACTGACGTCACACTGCTGACACAACGTCCTTGCAAACACAGCAGCAACTCCTGGCACCGATAGCTCCGGCTACAACAAGCACAGGGCTCTGGCTTGCTTTGGATGCAGTTGCAGCATGGATCTGAGGGCTTTGTGGAAGGGGATATATTTCAAACTGCACTGACGTTTTCCAACCATTTCTCTTTCGGCATGGTCCCAGCACCTGGCATGCTGATCATCATCCTGAATATACATTCCACTGCCTGTGTCATTGGTAAGAAGTCCAGGTGACAAAGGCTCCTTCTGTCTGGGTAACGCTTCTGTGGTTCTATGGTTATGACTGGAAGGGGAAAAAAAAAAAAAAAAAAAAAAAAAAGTAAAGTAAAGCACGCAACCTTGTAAAAATTTACTACTCCGTTGTTCTTGTCAGCATGACAACTCAGATGAGCGTTACGTGTCCTGCACCTGACTGAAAAAGCATCCAAGCCCATATTCCACACAGCTTCATCTCAGGGCCAAAAAGAAACAGTGCAAAGATGTTTAGAAGATTCTTGGTGCAGATGAAGGCGCAGGGTGCATACGTATTCTCTTCAATAATAAATATTGATTCATAATCCAAAGATAACTTATCAAGAACTAGCATGAAAGGTCGATGAAAAGGAAATTACATGACAAACTATTTTCATTTAAGAAAATTTAAGATAATTTAAATAAAATTTAAAAAAATTAAGAAATCATTTAAGAAATCTACATTGTGAGGAATGCCACGGGTTATTCACAATAATCCCAACAAATCATCCGTATGACAGTAAATTTAACTGCTGCCATCAGACCTGCTCACACTGGGAATATTTTCTTTCCTGGTAATTTTTCTCCTCCAGAATTATCACACACACACTTTTACAGAGTGACAAATTCTTCACTGACAAAGAACTAGCAAGCACAAATTTAACAGCTACAGCATCTGAAAGAAATGGCTACGACCTCAATGGACTTGGAGTCACAGCACCACCTTTGCTCAATTTAAACTTCAGTTCTCCTACTTGCACAAACAGAACAGCAAGAAAATCCAGGTTCTGGTCTCCCTCTTCTCTGCAGAAGTACATCAGCCAGTTCATCTCTCACTTCCTTCAGCAGCACTGTCCTAGCATCCATCTCCGCACTTCCACCACCAGGAACATCGCATTTATCAGTGAGCGGGAGAGAAACCTCTGTTTCCGCCAGCATCTCCCCGTTTGGGTCATTAACGTTGCCAGACCCTTCACCTGTCAAGTAGAAAAAGCTTTTACACATTACCTCACCTTCTTTACATTCTTGATTGCTACAGCTCTCTATCTTTTTCCTTATGTAACAGTCTACACACAAACCACACCATTTATAGTCAAACTTGTCACATGCCAGTGACAGCTTTTAAAAACATCTCGAACATTCCAGACTTTTTTTTTTCCTACAAAACTGGGACTATTCACACACCAGACAGCACCACGTAATCTCTAGTTTATATACCTCAGGCTTTACGTCTATTCCACACCGGTACTCAACATCTTACTCTCTATCAAAAAGAAAAGCTGGCCTGCCAATAGTACCCGATAAACTAAAGTATCAGTGTGCCCTTCTGTCCATGCGCTCAACAGAACGCGGTTTCCAATCTAAAAATTGCCCCTCTTAGTGACCAAGCTTGTAATTCTTCTAACAAAGCCATCCTGCCAAAAGCATTTTCCCTGTTCCAACTGTAGCTCAGTTCTCATCAGAACAGTCGCTAGGTTCTCTCACGTAACACTTTGTCTCTGTGTGCACTCAGAAAACATGCCGGCAATCATTCCTTTAAAAGCTCTTACTTTTCTTGAGGAGCAACACCCAGGGAACTGTTTCGATGTCAAAGCATCCTCCTGAAAGCTGTGTCCTTCCATCCATCCCCCGAGACCTGCAGACGAGATTTCATGCTTGCAACAGCAGAAATACAGAAACCAAAGAGAGACAGACTCGGGCAATTTCTTCATCTTGCTTATGGTGAAGCACCAAACGTTGACTCAGATCCCGTTCCTAGAAAACTGCCATGGATTAGCAACAGAGAAGTTAGATCCTGCCTCCCTCCAACTCAAAGGTTTTTTTCTCCTGCCCCTATTGTTCCTTTATCAGACATTCACTGATGGGTGCACCCAAAAGGAGGGAAAAAAGTTAATTGTCCACATGCCAAAAATTGCACTTCTCCTGCGTGACGCCTGTAACTTCATCTATTTACTACTGAACTCCTAAGGAGCACAGATCTCGAGACAGTGGACAGACCTCTGCAAATATGCCAGGATGCACAAAGCAACGGCTCCAACACAAGGGAACAAAGAACACATTGCACAATCTCTGTTCATCTCCTAGAAACTGAAGTGGTGTGACACAAGGTGTTTGGAGACAAGGAAAGAGAGAAGCCAGGCGTGTTTTTTTCCACAGGATAACAAGTTCTGAGGTCAGAAGAATGAACTGGAACAAATACACTTTGGCTTTGTTAGAGCACCAACTTCCAAACGGCCGCTGATTATTCCTTTGATAGTTTCTTCACTACCCTTCAAACCATCTACGGTAATACGACATAATTCTGCAGTAAAACAGACCACCTGTTAAGGACTCCATTGAAGGAACTTCTCCAAGGTCATCCAGCAATTCACGAATGGGATCATGATGCTCGGGAGCAATTGCACCTGGATGGTCCAAGAGCAGCTACACGAACAGAAGAACAAACTGCGCTGTTCATCACGAATCCTTCTCTACACATTGAAACTGTATTCCTTGGTGCTTTTAGAAACAAATCCTCACTTCACTGAACTCTAAAGCTGCAATATCACGGCTGAAAGTCGTACCATCTGCATATACACAGACACTTCCAGAATAAGCTTCAAACACCAGCAACTTACTCAATTCTAAAAGCTTACAAACCCTTGAACTCTACAGTCAAATGAAATCGCTTTAGATTTGGCTACTTGAGGTTTCAACAGCAGCAGCATTTTCTGTGTAAGAACTGCTTAAGAAGGAGCAACTGTGACTGACGTATCCTTACAGTGTGTGTACTGATGATTTCACCAATAGAAATACAAATAACTGGGTTAGTCAGAGTCACCAAGCCAGAATATTCATCAATAGTGAATTGATCCTGCAATTCAGGAGCCGCGCCAGCAACCTGAAAAAAGTGTCTGAAAAAAGAAAGAAAAAGGAGAAAAAGGTAATCAGCATCCCAGCAGCTGTTCTTCTTTAAACAATGGTTCCCAAGCATACTACAGCTGGACAAGCTATAGCTTATTACATCAAAAGCCATCTAGAAGATTCAGTTATTGGTACTGGCCATGTCGGCATTAGCTCACTGTAAGCATCTGCAGGACAAGTCTACGGACTGAATGACCTTGTGCACCCATCCTTCTCTCTTAGCTGCAAGAATAATCCTCACTCCCAGCCATTTCCAGTTTTCTTTCTTACAAAAGATGACAGACATCAAGAAGCTCTTCATTCAAGAGTTATCTTCTTATACAAACAACTGAATTCCAGCCTGGTTTAATCCAAAGTGCCATCTAGTTTGCATACAGAGAACTAGGGTGCATATAGGAAAGAACGCATGCACACTCTAGTTTTCAATGGCCAGAATATCATAATAAACACATAGAAAAACAGCCTGTACTCTGGAGGCTTGTATGGCAAAGCCAATTGTTTTGACCAGCTCATTAATATACTATATCTAGTTGGTAAATTCCAGCTACGTATTTTATATGTCATTATTATCAATGATTGTGGAAGCCCAAAGGGCAACCTCTCATTTTCAACAGACCTCCTTTTTGACAGAGATGGAATCTATTACATTTCAAATTCATCACTCCTTTTGGTTTGCAACATTGCCCTCTGCCAAACTCCTCAACACAATCAGCTGAAGTCTTCTACCTGAATTTCTGGTATGACTGTGACAAGTATTCCTTCACGATGCTCAGAGGTGCACCGTCTCCCATGAGCATCTTACTGGACGCAGCGTGCTGCAGCATCTTTGCAACAGAACCAAGGTTTCTTCGTTGATCTGTAGTCAGCTGCCCTCCAGCTGAAAGATCCATTATGTCAAATGCATCCGGTGCAACCATGGCTGGATTCACGTAGCGGTGATAGAGTAAGTTGCCAACAATCTAGGACAAGTTGAGGAGAGAAAAAAACACGTGGAAAACCAGTGGCACAGACCTCCACTGAGTCTTACTGAAACTACTCTCAGTGAGTTCTGACAAATTACTTGCCTGTGAACTGTGGGCCCCGTTCAAGATGCAGGGTCTACTGCGCTGCCATCAGCAAGCACGTGCTGTCCCAAAGAATCTTAGTTTCACACTGTAACATACATACACACACTAAATAAATGCACAACTGTCAACATAGAAGTGGTAAGACTGACCACTACCAGTTCCAGGACAACACAACTGCAGATATTCCTACACACAAAGGTTTTCAAATTTAACTTTTAATACCACCTGTCTATATATTTTTAGAAGTTACCAAAGAATTGCTCATACAAGCGTAAAAGTTACTCTGAGAATTAAACAAAGCTTAGTCTAACAGTAGGCAGAACAACTACACTACAGAGAAACCTGGTACTGCAGTCTCATTAAGGGATAGGAGCTAATTCTTAACACAGGTGTGCAGAATCGACCACCATCTCCAACAAAGCAAAAATGGTGAAGCGTGGAAAACCAAGGAGCTGAGCTGAGAAAACAGCAGCTACTTTCTGCCCCTTTTCCAGAGCACTTCTCTCTCTCTCTCAGAATACCTCTTTGATTAATCAGCAACATTTTTAGCTACAGATCCCCAGTTAAACACAACTGAGAGGAACTCAGAAACATTTAAACCAGAAGTAAGAAACTCAGAAGTACCGAAGATGAGCGGTATTTGACATTTCAAAAGAAGTCCAATTCACCCAGCTAAGTGAGCAGCAATGAACGCTGAGGCCCCAAAGATAAAGACATCCCGTTATCCACGTGCTCATCCATGTACTTCTAACCCGTATAGGATATGTGCCTGCAGTAATTCCCACAACAAAAAGGCATTGGCCCAGCACGCTGACATGCAGCAAAAGGTCCCACGCCACATACTTCAGTATTTCCTGGTGTTTCACATCAACCTGCGCAGAGCCAAGTCACAGAATCTGGGCTTCTCCTGCTTCACGTGCGATTTGAATGCACAGGAGAGATCAGAGGTGTGAAGAAATGGCAAAAACAGAAAGAATAAGCTTCGCCATTGCTAAGCTGCCCCAGAAATTAACTGCTTTCAGAGAGGTCATGGTTTTGACAGCTGTTTCAGCTCTTGCTGTCCTATCCCAGATGACGGCACATGGTCACAACAAACAAAACCGTTCACTACCTGTCACAAGAAACACATTTGTGAGAGAAATCATGTTGATAATAGTAAAACTGGTAGTACGAAAACAAGAACAGTACACTGTAGGAGTAGTTTCAGGCCCTAATGCATCTACAGGCAGTCACCGCACACAGCTGCACTTCTGAGCGCGGCATGGACCGTGACATTGTTTCCACAAGGATTAATAAAAACTGCAGCTTTCCACCTAAATTTACAGATGGAAAAAATGAATTCACCTGCACAGAAAGAATCCATGCCTCACAACGGGAAAGCACGGAACCAGAAGAGAGAAGAAAACGGCATTCAGATTGGTAATTACTTCGTAATGAAGCAGGGACAGAAAAGCTTAAAGAGACTGTGGCAAGTAATGTAAAATCCACTCTTTGTTTTATTAAGAAGAAGAGCCCTCACAGACACAAAGACCTTTAAAATCACAAAAGCCAGGACAATTCCAATGAAAGCCACAATGCTGTGCTCATTTGGAAGCATTTACTACTAACATCCTTTTCGTTCTCCAAAAGTACGGAGATGTACAATACAAAACTGCCCACACATCATGAAAAATGACACCATATACTTTGGTGCAGCTACTGTAATGCCCTAGAATATTGTAAGGGAAGTGAGAATAGTAGAATTTTGCACACGGACCTTTCTAACTTGGCACTGTCTCTTTAAAAAAAGAGCAACTGACTCAGATAACACCAGCAAAACCAAGGTGCACCATTCAGCAGCAAGAGCATCCCAAAGTCAAGAAACCTCGGGGGCACAATGCCCAAGATGTTAAAAGCAAAAGGAAAAGCAATAGGGTGACTTCTTCTGAACGCTGTATTATGTCTCCTTTGACAAACATGTATCCAGCAATCCAAAGCACAATGCAAAGTGCTTTATACCCATAACAACAAATAGCCTGTCTACTTAAACTGCAGCTTTTAAACTTCTCTGCACACGTACACCCAACAAAGAACACTGAGATGCATCTGCCGCAGACAGCGTGGCAGACAACTATTCACAGAGCTGCTCAGCTCCTTACCTTCAGAAGCTCCTCCTCGCCAGCATCAGGAAACTTGTCATGCCGGGAGTCTTTCAGTACCTTGGCCATGAAACGCATTCCGTAACTTCGAAGGAAATAAAAGGCAAGTGAGAATTCCTCACGGATGAACCCACTATTAACTGCTGCAGGATAATGCGGTGACACACCAGGCTTACGGCACTTTGTCAGCTCAACAACGATGGTTGTCGTTGACAACGAAATTGTCTGCCACTGCCTTCACATTTCGGATTGAGGCATCCAGGTGCGTCCTCACCTCACCATGATGAAGAGCTTGTTCAGGTATAACATTGTACGGCAACTTGCTATTTGGAAAAGTCAGATGTGAAGGTGAGCACTCCTCAGCCTAATATACTTTTGTCAGTGCCAGGCAGAATTTTTGGCTTGACACAGAAACAGATCCACGCTCACCTGGCTGCAAAAGGCTGCACATGCACTTTAATCAGAATGCTAGCACTGAAAGAGTAAAGGACTTCTCACGTCCTCTGCTGTCCCTGCAGCAGTCACTGTGAGAAAAGGCCCAGCTAACTCTAAACTGTATCTTTCTGTACCACATGCAGACACGCTCTCTAGAGTCAAGGAGGTCACCTGCGATACACAGTAGTACCTCAGGTCGCAAATAAATCAGTGAAAACACAAGCTGCACATTGCAGTGTTAACATAGTAACTCACGCAGCGTGCTGCGCTGGGAGAGTTGTCTTTGACTTCATAGCATTGCTTTTCCACCACTTCCCTTGAAGTGTGTTAAAAACAAAACAAAAACAACCAACAACAGAAGCCTCAAAATCTGGTGAACATCAAGCACTGGAAGAAACACAGAACTCTGACTGGGGACGGATGGGAGCCGATCAAGAGTTTATAGACACACATTAAAGGGAGGACAGGGACAGATGACGTAGCAGGGGATCTACAGGCCAACCAACCAGGATGACCAAGTGGATGAAACCTTCTCGTGGGCAGACAGGAACAGCTGCCTGCTACGATTCTATGAACACGGCCTGTGTTGAGAAGGACCACAATGCTCATCTCGTTCCAACCCCCTGCTGCGTGCAGGTTCACCAACCGCCAGACCAGGCTGCCCAGAGCCACATCCAGCCAGGCCTTGAATGCCTCCAGGGATGGGGCATCCACAGCCTCCTTGGGCAGCCTGCCCGAGTTGTGGGCAGAGATTGGCTTGGAAGAGGAATATCTACGGCATCTGTATCTATGAGTTAACACAGAAGAAATGCTTTGGGGCTTCTTTTGGCCTATCTCTTAATGAGATTCACTTCTAATAGTCTCAACACCCCTGTCACAAGATGATCTTTATACCATTCAGAAGAAAGCCATCTCGAGCTGATGGAAAAAAGCTGGTATCAATTGGACAGATGCATACCATGAATCCAGGGATGGTTTGGAACAATTAACAGAGCAATGCAAAGCAGCTGAGCAGCTTTCAGAAAAAAACAGTAGCAACAGCTTCCATACCTGGCCTCACCATTCTGAGATCCCATCTGGTTAACCCAGGACTTATAAATATCCACTGGATCCGTTTTGACGTTGAGCGATTCGTCCTCAATTATTTCCTTCACAACTGGGGCCAAGATCTGCCTCAGTGCTTCTGACCACGGGCACCACGGTTGAAAGAGCGGATCTCAAAAATACAGAGGAAACAAAGGGAGTTCTACACAGGCAGAACTATTTTCTTTCAGTATTTAAACAAGTAAGCAATCAGCAACTAAAGCCATTCACAGCATGCCGCTATGGGAAATCCAGCAGCAGAGAATAAAGCATACGCATGCACTTTCTGAACTACTACTCCAAGAAAAGATAATAATAATTAAACAAACCTTTTAGACGTTACCTGTTGGGGGGCACATACCATCCTCATACTTAAAAGCATCAAAAAAGGCATGATTGCCTCCAACATCGTATGTATTTGGTCTTCCTAGCAAGTTGTGAAGCTCCCTATCAGCCAGAAGTCATAAACACCAAACTCCTAAGGGACAATCCACTCAATTATGCCAACAGACAGCCAGAATCCTTAAGCCTGACAGCCAGTAAAAAACCCAAACCAGACAGCATCTGATTTTCAGCCTCCTCATCAGTTTTGGAAAACAGTGTCCTTCGCGTCAGCTTCACTCTGGCCTGTAAAGCCCAGGCTCACAGTCTGTTCCAAGTCCTTCTTACTAGACAGCAGAGAACTTAGATTGGACTGAATCTTAGGAAAGCACTGCATTAGACCAAAAATAGTGCCTCCCTGAGCAACAAAGCATTGGCTAAAGAAAAATGGCTTTAATCCTAAAGAACAAAGGTAGTTCCTCCTCCTTCCAGGTTACATAAAGGACTGATGCCAAACAGCTTGAGCAGAAGGCAGGGACAGTTCAGCATTATCAGCAAATGAGCACGGGACATCACACCAGAACAGATTCAATTTTAGCAGCGGCCCAAACTGAGGCAACAGCAAGGCTGTGTCCCATGCTACAACGTACTTGATCTCTTCCTGCAATGCTGTTTGCAACAGCCGCAACAGCAGAGATTCCTCTCTCTGACTGCATGCGTAGTTATGCAGCGTGAAGATGGTTGAATCCATGAACTCTGTGGGTTTCTTTTGAGGCATCTGCAAAAGCAGCTTGGCCAAGTATGTTGGAGTAGTCTAAAACAAGAAGAAAAATTACTTAGTGCGCATGTGTAATCAATGACTATTAAGATGTTGTAATTATGAAATAAACAAGAGAGTTTGACAAAGCAGACTAAGATAACAAAAGGAGAATAAATAGAAGGCTTACGCCTACCCTGGGCTCACTTACAAAACTCCAGCAGAGCAGATCTCCAGCAGAGATCCTTCCCCACTGGTAGCCAGCTCTTAAACAGGTCTAGGAGGGCTGTAGCCTGGCTGCACCCCTTCCAGCAGCACAGCTGCATTGCCTTCACCTGTGCTCCTCTGCCTGACTCACTGCTTGCCTCAGGTGATCAATCAGAGGTTCAGGCCATGACTCAGCAGTTCCCATACAGCACATGTCCACAAAAGCCAACACCACAAAGACAGACAGTGCCTCAACACTGCAGAGCATAAGTACAGACTGTTCCAATACACGTAAGCATCTATGACAAGAGGAGTGAATGAAAAGCTGCATACCTCAAGTAGAAAAGATGCTGATAGGCTTCCAGCTTTTCCCTCTCCTCTTTGCTCAAAGCTTTCAAACCTCCCTTTTGCTCGTTCAGTGTCATCGCGTCAGAGAGCTGTTCTGTGTTCTTCTTGCTAAGATTTTTGCTATGAGAAACAACATCATGCAAAGAACACAGAGGGACAGATTCCACATTTAAATAACACGCAATATGGGAAAAAGCTGCACGATAGCACTTCCTTTTGTGTGGATAAGGCAGTCAAGGTACATCAGGAGATCATGAAGTGAAACATTATCTGTTATAGCAGCGATTTCTGTCTTGTCCCCACATTCCAGAATTGGTTGAGAACCTACAAGGACTAATTGCTTTGAGCAGGGACTACTGTCAGAGCTGGTAGCGTTCTGAAGATGCTTGAAAATGCCCTTCTTTCTCAACTGTGCTTGAAGCCCCAAGCCCTGTTTCCATTTTGCTGACTCACTGCCTCCACATGCTCTGATAACGATGATACTTTTTGCTGACAGCATCAGCCCAAGAGCTGGAGCCTCCTTTGGAGCTGAACTTTACTGCTGCCATGGTTCAGATTTTACACAAGGTCAAGCCTAGCGCCACGCTATTCAGGACCAAAGGAAAAGGTGACCGTAACTTCAGCTTGAATTTAAAAAAGGCACCGCTGTATCAGCAACGTTGTTCTTGTGTGCAATCAATCGTCAGCAAAGTGACAGAGGGGGCTTCCATCAGCCAACCAACACCAAGCAGCCTGAGCACATTTCCTGCTCCGAAATCACCTCCCCCTTCTGATACAGCACACAAAACGTGAGAAGAAATTAAGGCGTGCAAGTCCATGACTAATGGAACCACAAGTGAACAGACAAACAGTTCTCAGAGCCTTCAAGCATACCATCTATTGCTTTCCCTTGGTCCCGAGTGGGTTCTTTTCTGGTGCTTTGTTTTTACAACGCTTCAAGTCTTGATGTTTCTTCTGCAGTTAACTTTCTAGGGATACATAGTAATAAGTGGAACAGTTAGGAACTTACTGGGAGGAAAACCTGTAACTCTGGGGGAAACATTTCCCACTGAATCTGAGTAAGTGAGATCCAGGCTCAGAAGGTCCTCATGCTAACTGCCATTGGCCTCAATTCACTCTCCTAGTCTCCCAGCACTGCATTTCCTACCTGCAGTGTCATTCTGATCTTCACTAGCAGTCCAATCTTGATGTCCATGAGATTGAGGTCATTTTCAAGCTGTTGATTAGATCGGATCAAGCTCACAACTTCCTCACACAGTTTCGTTAGCTCCAGCTCCTCCTGAAAATCTGGGTCCGATCGAGCAAGTGAACAAATTCCCGAACCACAGCCATAGCTGGGTTTTCAGCAGTAACTAAAAACAAGTGACAAAACATCAGAGGACAGGAAACAAATTACTGCACGTGTTACCTCTGTGCAGACAGCATGTCAAGCAGCAGCCAGTCCAGGATCAAATTAACACCAATGGGCTTGAATAACTCCAGACAGCATCCGGAACTTCTTGCATGGAATAAATCATCCTATAGCGTTGACTTCTGTCATGAAGTCAGTATCAGCTTCGGGGAGTCCACCTTGCAGAACTTACCCCAAAGATCAGCGCTCCTATTTCCCAGCAGCAAAAGTACTACCGTGAACCAAGTTTGCACAGAAACACAGAATGTCAGGAATTGGAAGGGACCTCCAAAGATCATCTCGTCCAATCCCCCTGCTGGAGCAGGATCACCTACATTAGGGCACACAGGAACATGTCCAGGTAGCTGCTGAATGTCTCCAAAGGAGATCCCACAACCTCTTTGGGCAGCCCATCCCAGTGTTCTGTTACCCTTGCCGTGAAGAAGTTTTTCCTCTTATGTATGCGGGACCTCCTATGCTCCAGCTTGCACACATTGCCCCTTGTCCTATCACTGGATGTCACTGAGAAGAGCTTGCCTTCGTCCTCCTCACACTCACTATTCACACATTTATAAACATCAATGAGGTCACCCCTCAGTCTCCTCCAAGCTAAAGAGACCCAGCTTTCTCAGCCTTTCCCCATAGGGAGACGCCGACCTGCTATCCATACTCTTTCTCATACACCCCAGGATGCCCTCTTGGCCACGAGCGCACAGTGCTGGCTCATGCTCCTCCTACCGCCCACCAGGATCCCCCGATCCCCTTCTCCTACACTGCTCTCCAACAGCTCAGCCCCCCACCTATGCTGGTACTCAGGTTGCTCTTGCCCAGATGCAAGACTCTACACCTGCCCTTGTTCTTTCTCATTCCATTTCTCCCCACCCAACTCTCCAGGTCTCGCTGGAAGGCAGCACAGCCTTTTGCTGTGTCAGCCACTCTTCCCAATTTTGTGTCATCAGCAAACTTGCTGACAGCGCATTCCACTCCCTCAGCCAGAGGGAATTTTTCCTTCAGCCACCTTCCTACCTACCTATCTACTCTTTGCACCACTTCATCCCAACTGATTTTCATAGCTGTCTTCGTGTTGCAGATCTCACTAACAGCATTTTTCTGCAAATAGAGATTCAAAGCATATTAGCTTTATTCTTTTGGCCACGCTTCCTGAGGGTTTTGTAGTCTTCTCGTGCTTTGTTTCCTTGGATAAAGGCTTGAATTTTTATAACGTCATTTATCTAGAATGGAAAAAAAAAAAAAAAAACAGCCACTTAAACTTGTTAAGGGCAGAGTAAAAAAAAAAAGTGTCAGATACTGAATTCATTTCACAATCTCTTACGTGGTCTCGGAAATATTGCAGGTGATCTCTGTAATGCCTTCTGCCTTGATACATCCTGGCCAGTGACTGAATCTAAAGGAAAGAATCCCAAAGCAGCTCAGATAAAAGTCTTTTCCACAAATATTGCTAACAAAAATGTTAACAAAAATAAGAAAACCAAAAAAGCCATAGCATTTGCTACCTTCACTACTTGGTCCTTGTGTGCTCGTCAGTAATCCAAACGGATTTGATATGCCTTCCTCTCTTTATAGCCACGCCACTGGGACTGAAAACACACACAAGAAAAAAGGCGACTTCTCAAATTGAAGAGCAGTAATTTACTGTTCTATGCTTCTTTCTGCTGCTCAGTTTCCACTTCCCTTCGGCTGAATAAAATGTAACAGAGACATGCTCATCTTACAAGACATGCCGCAAGAGGTATGCAGTGAAGCCTTAACTATTTCTTCCACCACCAGCTGTCATGGTGAGGGACTTAGCAGCACCCCCCACCAAGGGCAAAACACAGCTAGAGAACAAATGGTGAGCTAAACAACCAAATGCACCATCCATTGCACAATTCTCAATGCCATCTTCAATTCTCCAAACCCACGGACTAATGGGAAGAGGGAGAGAAGTAATTCATACATAGTGATTCTCAGGGAGAAGGAAACGCCTTCCAATACTTTGCAAAATGAAGATAATTGTGCGTGGCAACTGCTTGAGTTGAACAAAACCAGTCAGTAAGCGTGCATGTGGAGAGCAACTGACAAGCACAAGTTTCAAACAGAATTAGGGGATTTCATACCTGCATGCAAGTGATGGCTGGAACTTGCTTCTTCAAAAACCTCATTCTGGAGTTGAATTCCTGACAAACAAGACAGCCTCAACAACAAGCCTGAAGCTTCACCATCAGGTTCTCTTGGGCCAGCCACAACTGCTCTCGGTCATAGGCTGCCGTGACTCCAGATACAGTGCTCTAGATTAGTGTTATGGTAGGAAGAAGAGCCAGGAACAGAAAAGGGAGAAGCAAAAATGACATGTTACACAGCAGCTTCTGTATTATGCTCAAGAGAAACTTACAAGTTGCTTTTTGGTGAGCGGCAACACCACCGTCTTGTTCTGGGGATAAAGGTGTGCACATTCTCCACAATAGCACAAAGAGGTGCTGACGGGCAAAGTAGACAATGAACAGGGAAATAAGATACAAAGCTTGCTAACATCACTACTGTGCTGAAACATTACTTCTTGAAGTTGCAATAAGGCCTGAAATAGGGGCAACTTCAACTGCAGAGAAAAAGAGCACGTACTTTACCTGCATCTCCTCCCGTGACAGCTGTGTGTCATGCTGCACAAATTCAGTCCGCTCATCCCATCCTCCCTCTCTGGTCCTCAGGTTATGATAATCATGACAGCCTCCTCTCACCCAGTGTTTCACCCGTTCACTGCCACTGCCTCCTAAAAGCAGAAATGGTGCTATGTTGAAGGCAAACACGTCTCTAGCTTCCTCACATACAAATACTACAAGAAGGAAATGCATGGAGAGGGTCCTTCCTCCAAGCAATAGAAGGAATGCCTCAGATTCCAATGAACCACCGCAACAACTACCTAAGCACAATATATTCTACAAGTGGGGAATATTTCACTGCTGACTTTTTCATTTCCTTCCTACCTTTTTCTTCTTTCCTTTAACAAAGACTTCCGTTTATAAGGCAGCCTCAATTTCCTGTAACATGAGATTCTAAAAAGATACCCAGAACGCAAGACTTCTCCTCACATTTCTCCCCCTCTGCTTTCCATCCTACAGGCAATCATCTTGAATTTACTGCACTAGCAGTTAGCTATTTGGGGTTCACCTGTTGCCATTGTTCTCCTTTCCACTTCTGCCAACTCTCGCTGCTATGTCTCTGCACACTCTGGAGCGACTCCGCACAGCCCCACATCTGGTGAGCGCAAGGCACTCAGGGTAGGGCTGGTATCTCCGTGATCGACTGCTTCATTCACGGCCAGAATTCCTAAGGAAACTTCAACAACAGGAGGAGGCAGGTTACCTGGGCAGTCAGGAGCTCAGTGACTCACAACAAACTTCAGAGAGCAAGGCACTGTGCGAGTGTACACAAATACCTTCCTGTATTTATGCATAAAAATACGGGTTAAAAAAAGACAACTTGGTGTACAACAATCTTTCCAGTACAGTGTGCATCTGTGTATGGCACAGTGTCTGACAGCGCTTTTTTTTTGTGCTCTCACTCCTACTACGGTGCTGACTTATCGACAGTATTTCTCTACAACCTTTTATCCATTCACTCAGCTGTACTCTGACAACAGCTGCAGTCAAGGCAGCTTCTTCTTGCAGAGCCCTGGTACAGCAGACAGCTGACTCAAAAAGCACCTTTCCAGTGACTGCACCGTTCCTAGCAAGAATAGCAACCTCAACACAGAACAGGTTATCAACAAGAAAAAGATGAGGAAAGAGCTAACCCAGGGCTACTCCAGAACGCTGTTGCAAACACAGTACAAAATCAACCACAGGTATCTCACCGATGCAGTAAACACGAGATACAGTCATTTTCAGCACTGAGCAAATGTCTGTTCACACACACAGAGGTAGAAGGGTATCTGAAGATCTTATTCTGGCTCAAAGAAGCATACTTTAATCCTGCTTTTGACCAAATGTTCTTTGGCACAGCCCACCTGCCAACTGCACTGATTTGTGTTTTTATCTGCACTTAGTGCAAAAAAAAAAAAGTACTTTGAGAAATACTTCATAGAATTAAGGCAACAGTACAACACAAATGAAAGCTAAGATGCACCAGAACGGCGCACATGAACATCCCCACGCTTGACTACCCAACCACAGACAGACACAGTTATCTGCTAATGTCAAACACTTTGACAGAGATTCAATAGGTATCTCTGCCTAGGACGTAACACAGTCACAAGCACAACTGAAACAACGACATATCCTTCCAACATTTAAAGAATTGAAATTGAAAGGCTGCGACATTCATTGTTGAAAGAAAAAACTTCTACACCTACCTGAAGCAAACACTTGTATTCTAATTTCCTTTGCATGTGAACATTTCTTGCTCGCATTCTTCCATTTGGTGACGAATATTTGGTTGACAATGGCATTGAACCACGGTATTTGCCACAATGCTTACATCTCTGTGACTCTTCAGTGTCCCTGTTAGCCTTCTGAATCCCATCCTGAGTTTCATCGAGCCAAAGCACAGCTGTTTCATCCTGAGTGTCCTGAAGAGAATATGATGAGGAAAGCATTCGCAGCATGAGGAAGAGTGTCACTGGTTGTGCAAAGCAAAACCACCACCTCTGAGCAATTGCAGTCTCAAGGGATACAGGAAGCACTCCAGTATCTTTCTAATCAATTTCAACACAAGGCCATAATGGACATTTGTTACCAGCAGAAGCAACTACAGCATTACCAGGCCAAAACTCTTCTCAGGACAAGGAACTCCCACCAACAAGTTCCATCAGTGGTATCACTCCAACAAACATCAGGACATCCCAACGCCAAGCAATCCGCACCGGTCAGTCCTAAAGCTGTATTTGCCAACAGGACGTGCCTTTCCAAGGAGCCCAAAAAAGAAAATCACGGCACAATTTAAGATGGAAAGGGACCTCTGAGCTCATCTGGGACAATCCCCTTGCTCCAGCACGGACACCGAGAGCACATTATCCAGGACAGACCAGATCCAGATGGCTTCTGAACAACTCCACAGAAAAGACTCCAGTCCCTCTCTGCTCGACCTCCGCTACTGCTCAGTTCCCTCCACTGTAAAGTGCTGCCTGACGTTTAGATGGCACCTCTTGAACCCCAGTTTGTACTCAATGCCTCTTGTCCTCAACTGCATCCTCACTTCCAGCTTTCACATACACTGAACAGATTCCCCCCAAGCCCTCTCATCTCTAGACTCAAGAGTCTCCTCACCCTCAGCTTTCCTCTCTGGAGAGGTGTTCCAGTCCCTCAGGCACCTCAGGGGCCCTACGCTGGCCTATCTCCAGAACATTCGTGTCTCCTGTTTGGGGGGCAGGGCAGAACTGGACACAGTACAGGAGCAGCCTCACCAATGCCAAGTGGAAGGATCACCTCTCTACTGAAGCCTTCCAGGCAGCACGAGCACACTGCCGACTCACAGCCACCTGGGTGTCTGCCTACCAGCACTCCTAGGACTTTTCCTGAAAAGCTTTGTTCCGCTGAGGTGGACACAAACATAGACTAACAAGAGTCCTTTCCCAGTACCAGGCTGCAAGGACTTGTTCAGGGAAACTTTAGGAAGTGGAAATGCACATACAGGAGCAGCAACCAAAAACTGATGGCTAACTAACACAACAGCAGGCTGCTCTTGTCCCGTCCACAAAGGGTTGCAGATTGCTGGACCAGCAAATCAAAAAGCACTGTATGTACTGGGGGTAAATACAAATGTACAACAGTAAAAGCATCTCTCAAGTCTCTCTTTTAACAGACCGTTTGCTGTGGAGTACTGATCACACCGTATCTTATGTTTTGGCTGAAGAAACTCATTAAATAACGTTACACGCAGAAATTTTCCAAGAGACAAGTGTTTAGCAAACCCCAAAATACACGTAATGAACAATAGTCCAGCAGCTGCCAAGCACAGCTCCTCCACCCCCACTGTTGCTTCCTGGGGGTTACTATGGAAGGAGATCTTAAGAAGCAATTGCCATCCCTCCAACATCTCCTGATGTGCAAACAGGACACAGGAAACATCGACTTCTGACACGGATTAATAATCACCCTGCACAAAGAGCCACTGTATTCCAGCATGAAGAGTTCTGTGGCAGGACTGAAAATTGACATTTCCTTACATACCCTCCACATTACCACTGCTTTGGATTGAAACCTACATCCCTTTAACAAGTTTTATCTGAATGTCCAAGGAGTCCCATGACTGCTTCAGCAATGTAGAAATTCCTGTTGGGGAAGGGTGGCAGACTTAGAAGAACAAACTCTTGCACTGTCATCTCTACCAGCAGAGTCATCAATCCCAGGACTATCAAAACCCTCTGATCTTTCCCGTGCATTTACTGTCACCGTCCCCCCAGCAGGGACACGCGCTGTCACACACTGCAGGGTTAACACTTCTCTCACTGCTCATCACGTGAGAAATCGCATCATACGCCAGATCCCCTGCCTTGTGCTGAACTACAATCCCTCTCAGTCCCAAGGTACAGAAGTCACCAGCTAGTAAGCACGTTGACTCAGGACAGCAACTGTTCTACCCACAGTGCTAGTCCGTACCACGATCTCACCATCTCTGAAATTGCTGCCATGTTGCAGGGAGGAGCCCTACACTGAACATATGCCTCAATGAGGTAATTTCACGTCAACTGAAGTCACCAATCCAGCCTGGCAGAAGCTTCCATGCACACTAAGAACAACTCGTTCTTTCATTCTCACTCAGCAGGAGGAAATGCTTCAGCACAAAATGGGTTCCTGAGGAACATGAACCCTTTCAGGGCCACTGACGAAGCTGCTCAGTGATCTTCATCACCAGCGCAGTTTTCGGACACTGCCATCGTGAAGG
The DNA here is from genome assembly GCF_951394365.1 of Tetrao urogallus. Taxonomy (NCBI): domain Eukaryota; kingdom Metazoa; phylum Chordata; class Aves; order Galliformes; family Phasianidae; genus Tetrao; species Tetrao urogallus. The sequence continues at coordinate 51,846,457 of NC_136820.1, read as the reverse complement.
TTTACACTTACTCAAAAAAAACAAAGCAAACAAACATACAAAAAAACACCAATGTTGAACACAGTATCATCCCAGTCTCTATGCTAAAATCCCTGCTGGAATTAGAACAATGAGCTCCACAACTGAAAAGATATTACAAAAAGAAATTAAACACACTTAGGCAACTGAAAGGAAGCACATCTGCTACTTCTGTGTAAGCATAAGGAAATAAAATAGCATCCCACTCATCTGTTAAAAAAAAAAAATCAGTAGCATGTACACCACAGAATCACAGGGTTGGAAGGGACCTCAAGGATCACGAATCTCCAACCCCCTGCCCGAGGCGGGGCAACCAAACACCACCCATACAGCGTTTCATCTTCCTTCCTAAAGCAGTAAGGTGAGATCATTCTTCCTCTCTCCATTTTCACCTGCACATACAGACCAGTTACACAAAGAGGCAACTCCACCTAAGTCAGGAGAAGTCCTGGGCTACCACAACAGACAACCACCATGCAAAAAATGCATAGCATCTGCAGTGTCACCTAGTGAGTGACAGGCATTCATACGCATCTTGCTAGAAGCATATATTTTGTTTTCCATTTTCCCCTCCTTCTGAACAAATTCATCACCTAACAAGTTTTTTTTCCTATTTCTCAAACCTCATTTGTGCTTTATGTAACTACACCTATGGATACATTTAACAAATAGCACTGAAAAACGGAGACTGAACGAGACTTGCATTTGGAAATTCACAACTATTAGGATAAACACTGCCTTCTTATAAAAACAAATGAAACTGAACCATCTCCTTATATCTCCAAAAAGAAGGTACGTGTGCCACTCTGGACGTACGATTAGCTAGAGCAATCCATCTCAAGCAGTTCATATCTTTAAGCCCATCTCTGTAGTTCACAAAGATTCACGTGTTATGCCTGCATCTCTCTTGCCTTCATACAGACAGATCCAAACTGGCCAGGTGACATCAGCTGATAGCATGCAGCGTTCACCCTTTCATTTCCACATCTGTTTCCCAGCTTTTTTCCCAACATCAGGAATGCCCTCAGTACACAGATGCAAAGGCTTCTGGAGAGGTACTTTCAACTACACCCACCGGTGCTTTCTCTCTCTTAGCCCCAAGCAGTGTGCCCTGATAATGCTGACCTACCTGTGGGGTTACACCCTCCAGTTTTGCTGCAGGAACCTGTAAGGCTTGCAGAGTTTTTCTGGTGTCTCCTTCATCCAGCGCCTCGCTGATAAGCCCAACAGCCAAAACTCCTAGAGAGAAAGGGATAGAAGAACAAATACAAGATCCAATCCTTATCCAATCCTTTACCATCATCAGGAAACTGTGCTTTGGAAGAAAAGTGCTATTAGTGCTAAACCAAATACCCACTGAGAATAGCAACATTTTAGTAGCAATCATTTTCTACTAGGAAAGAAAGCAAGACCACTTCTCCACCTTAAGGAAGCCACACATTTTTGGACAAACTAATAAATAAAGGAAAAAGCAGAAAAAAAATCCCTCGGGGAGACCACATGAATGGACACAACTGAGTTCTTCAACACGTAGCTCAAATCCACTAGAAGGGAATTATCAAAACCTATCAGGGCTAATAAGTCACAAGTTTTCAAGAATCCTTCAGAATAAAGCTCTTCACACCAAGCTATAGCTTTGCACAGAACGCCATTCAAAAATACAGTGCCTTCACTTCTGAAATACCAGGATTTACTGGATGCATGTACTATGAGCCGTATTACAACAGATGTGGGTGCTGCCAGGCACAGCGAGGACTACAGTTCAACTAACTGAAAACAGACATAAATAGATAGCTTACACTTAGCTAAATGTGAACAAAGCCTGAGTCACACATGCCAAACCTACAGCAAATCCCAAAGTAATTTGGGTTGGAATGGACACCCAGAGGTCGTGTGATGCAACGTATATTGAATATTCAATTCTTGCTTGCTGAAAGAAGCAACAGTTCAAATCACAGTTGGAGAGTTTACAACAAAGATCTTGTGAAAGAAAGCGAGGAGCTCAGAGTGGATACAACTTGGGTTAAAATACCCAAAGACTGCAGCTTTTTCTTCTGCATGCAGTAGGAGAATCACAAAGTGGAACGTTTTATAGCAGGCACTGCATTTGGACAGAGCAAAGATTAAGGAACAGTACACGCTAGGGACACCACAAGAACCAGGATTGCTAAGAAGACGGTACGACTGCTGTAAAAAAGCACCATTTCAAGGACCATTTAACTAACTATGCTTTCTTTAATGACAAGGTCACCTCTGTAGTTCACCTAGAAAAGCCCGTTGAGGGCTTTCTGGATTTCAGTAAAGTTTTCAGCACCGTTTCTCACAGAATCCTGGACAAAACATCCAACATACGACTAGACAACAATACAATGCAGTAGGTGAATGAGTGGCTGATGGGTCAGGCCCAAAAAGCCACAGTAAACGAGGTCACATCGGTCTGGCAGTCAGTCACTCCAGGGGTTCCCCAGGGCTCTATTTTAGGGCCAGCTTTCTTTAATGCTTTCATAAAGACTTGGATGTAGGACTAGAAGGTGTTACGAGCAAGCTGACTGACAACACTAAACTGGGAGGAACTGCTGAATCTGTTGAGGGTGAAGAGGCCTTGCATAGAGATCCTGAGAAATTAGAGAGCTGAGCAATCGCCAACTGCAAGAAATTGAGTACGAGCAAGTGACAGATTCTGCACCTGGGAAAGGGCAACCCTGGCTATACACACAGACTAAGGGGGGAGATGCTGGAGAGCAGCCATGATGAAAGAGATTGGAGGGTCTTGGTTGACAGTAAGTTGAATACGAGTCAACAGCGCTCCCAGGTAGCCAGGAGGGCCAACAGTATTCTGGAGTGCATCAAGCACAGGACTACTAGCAGGTCAAGAGAAGGGGACTGTCCCACCCTACTCTGCATTGTTGTGGCCTCATCCTGAGTACGGTGTACAGTTTGGGTCACCCCAGTATGAAAAGGACATAAAACTATGAGAAAGTGTCCAAAGGATGGTGACAGAAACATACAGTAAGATAGCAAACAACAACTAAGCATTGTCCGATTCATGCTTTTTCTCTATTTCTTTCTTGACAGAAAACTTGAAATTCAAAATTTGAAACGTGTCCTAGTAGTAGCAATGAGCTGCAGAGAACACTTAACAAAACCCACTCGAAATGTCAGTCCATTCTTCCTCTTCCCTCATTCGGTAGTGCTAGATTTTTTTGTTCTTACTGTTCTCTATTCTACTTTACTAGTGATTTCACAGCCTAACACACAGAAATACCTAATTGTAGGCCTTCTATTAAAAGATCTAACATTAACTATTACTTGCTTCCATGACTGCTAGCGCGCCAGATCTTTCACCTTAAGTTTCCACATCACCAATAACTAGATGAAATTTGTTTAAGTTGAACTGTTGGGCAGTTCATTTAGAGAATCACAGATCCAGAAAAATCATCACAGGGGTTGGAAGGGACCTCTGGAGATCATGTAGACCAAACCCCTCACTAGAAGCAGGCTCATTAACGTAGGTTGCACAGGAAAGCACCCAGGTGTGTTCAGAGTCTCTTTTCACAGTGATGTCTAGGCCGTAACAGCATGTTTTGTTTTGGGGGTGTTCAAGGAAAGGCTGGATGTTGTGTTGAGGGACATGGTTTAGTGGGAGCTATTGGGAATAGGTGAGCGGTTGGACTGGATGATCTTTTACGTCTTTTCCAGCCTTGGTGATTCTAGGATTCTATGTTTTGTCTCAGCATCACTTGCATTTCCCTCTCAGTATTATCTTAGCCCATAGAATGCCTGCATTTGTTCTGTCCTTCATCTGACAACTCCCCGTCACCTAGGCAGACTACGGTACAGACTGCTTGCTTCCTCCTACAGTGTGTACACACACAGTATGCACACCTTTAGGCATGCTGCTCTCCCCATGAGAGAAAGCGGGGGGAAAGTAGGAAAAGAAAGACCTTTCTTACAAAAACACACACACTACGGTTGACACTACTCCATCCCAGGAACAACGAAGGAAAACAGACACGGCAACTTTTGACTTAGGAAAGGGCACAGAGGACAAGCAGTAATTATCCTTGATTAATTAGCCAACAGCGGCAGAAAAAGACTACCCTGTGAAACAACAATATGTTACAGCTCCTCATTAGAAAGCATTCCTGAATTTGAAACCAAGTTTCAGGACAGCAGAAGGGTACATGTCGCTATGGCTTCAGGACTTCCTCAGACACTAGATAAGAAGTATCCATGCACAGGGGCACACAAGAAACTGAACATATTTGCACTGGAACAGGTTGCCCAAGGAGGCTGGGGATGCCCCATCCCTGGTGGCACTCGAGGCCAGGCTGGATGTGGCTCTGGGCAGCTTGGGCCGGTGGTTGGCGACCTGCGCACAGCAGGGGGGTTGAAACTAGATGATCACTACGGTCCTGTTCAACCCAGGCCATTCTATGATTCTATGAAACACTAACAGGTGAAAGAATTAAAAAGTTTCCTACCTAAACTATGCCATAAGACGTCAACTTATGTCATTATAAAATTCTCTGCGTTTTACGGTTGATGGTTTGGGTTCTCTGTTGTCTCTATTGTTCTAGGGTTTATAGGAGTGTTACAAGAAACGAGGAGCTGGACTACATGAACTTCCAGGCTTCTGCTGTGATGCCTCACAAATACAAGGCTGCAAAACTAGTGCTTTGGTGCACGCATGCACATGGCGTGCACTTGTTCGGGTCACGTGATCAGATGAACTGAAGCCACACAGGAAGCCCGTGTCTATTTGCAGATCCAGGAAGCAAGTTAGTCAAGATTCCAGGCTCTGACATAACATTTAAGCCTCTCTAGATTACAGCCTTTTCAGGGCAACTCAGCTACACAAGAAGCAGTGGCAAAAGCCAACTATCTCAGTCTATACGAATCAAGCAACAAGATTGTTCGTTGGCATGCACCTAGTTTTAGCACACCTTATGATCTAGGATCAGTCTAGCACTAATCAAGCAAAACTTACTTCCGTGTTCTTCATGCACAGCTAAGTGCACACGATCCACACGTGACTGGATATCATTCCACGTGACAAACTCATTTTCTTCTGCACGCATCCGAGCTTTCAGCTTCATCACATCATCCACACATCTGTCAAAGAACAAAAATCAAAACCAGCAATTATCACGTCATGAAAAACTGGCCAGGGAACACACAAGACAGCAATGAGAACTAAACACAAAATGGAAGAAGTAACACAAGGGTTAAAACGGACATACGCAAAAGAAAGAAGGAATAGGAAAAAGACAAAAGACCGTGAGCAAGGTGGTCAGCTCCAGTGCAAAACAATCCAGAAAAGCACTAAAACACCACATGACACTTTCAGACAAAAAACACAGGGCAGGAGCTGGCCTAGTGCAATTGAGAACCTCGTAGGGCCAGAACACAGCTTTGTTGTGAAACCTTGATAAAGGTCTGAGAGAAGGTACTCAGAGCAGATCAGTAAGAAACGGGGAATGCAAAGACAAGATGCAAGAACCGAGAGAGAATAAACTAATATTGGAGTCAGCAGTGAAAGAACCTGAAGTATAAGGGGAAGAAAAGAAAACCAAACCTCTTGGGAATGTAAGCAACATCAAAGACGGACACGAACCTTCCAAACACTCACCTCTGACAGTTCTCATCCTCACTGCTTGTCAGCCCTGGGACAGGATTGCTCAGTTGTCTCCATACTGCACTCACATCCCCTGAACCCAAAGCCCTGATCATCACAGCCACAGAAGAGAGCATCTCTACAGCAACAGATAATTCTGCATGGGTGAGGTTACCCTGCATACAAAGGGGAATACAGATCAATTACACTTGCTCTTCAAAACTATGGCTAGAGCACCAAGAGATTAAAACAGAATCTCACAGTGCCGAGTAGCTCAAGACTTCAAGATGAAGCATCACGTCAGAACAGACTAAGCATCAAGGCAGTTCTACAAACACTCAGGACAGGCACATTGAGTGAAACAGACAAGGCAGATTTGGTGATCCATATCAATTCACAGACATCAGAATGCATTACTTACATCATGGCTTTGTTGCTGCAAGGCGGCCAGCTCCTTGGGATAAAGATCGGCAGCAAATGCATAAACCTCTGCTAGCTGGGCCTCTGGCTTCATCATTTCTGCCACAGCCTTCTCCGCATCACCCATTCTAATTGCAGCATTAGTGCTGGTCGCTGCTGCCAGCCCTAGCAGTTTGAAGAGGCAGCACATCAGAGAGGCAGCATGAGAACAACGGCGGCAGACAGTTGGGCTCCCAGTCATGCAAGCACTTGTACTGTATTCAATAGTAAGAACCCTAACCTAAAAAAAACAACCTAATTCCCTTACAGGTTTTCCAATCAGTTGTTTACCCAACTAGTCCTGCATTACTGTAAACAACCAGACCACACAAGGCCCTCTTTAAAGTAAGACTCATGTTTAAACCAGTTTACCTTTTGTCTGATTATCAGAGGACTGTCTCACCAACTTCTGCCAAGAAGAAGCCTCACAACTGTCCATGTTTTCCATCGGTAGTTCATAACAACTTTTCCTTCCAGTATCTATGACTGGTCGTGGCAGCACCAGGCATTCTACAGTGTTCTCTGCACCCTACAGTGCTTGCACTTGAACACAGCACAAATGCGTAAATAAACATCAAGCAGCACCGAGAACCAGGAAGGCACTTTGAAGGTAACCTCCTACTTACTACACCTGCACCATCTCCCTCTTGTAATTTAAACCACCTGGAACCACATCCCTATCAGCTTGCTTTTCATGTGTTCTAAATTGAACTAATTGCTATTGTACAGCCAGAGTTAAATACTGAAAGCTTCTGGAACTTTCTCCAGAAGAGAGTTTTGCATGGTGTCAGAAGCACCTGATTAAAACAAATCCAGCCACTGTGATCTACGTTTTATTTGCTATCTGATACCTAGAAACAGCCATTAAAAAAAACCTGAAAGTTCCATAGCTCAAATCAAGTAAGCCTTATGTCAGTAGTCAACAGGTAAGCTAGTTCTAACACCTCACGGAGCAATCCAGATTTCTGTCACAGTCCATGGAACAAAATTTAACACAAACTGCCTAGGAAAAGAATTATTGAAGGCAGACACAAGCCCCATGCTGCTCAGCATTTCATCTCACCTGCTGTTATCTCAAGCAGTATTTTTAAGAGCTCGATAGAAGACAGAGACAGCTGTCATGATTATTTTTCATGTGCCAGGAGCCTCAAACTACTTAAAGAACATCCACGATAGTCTGACATAGCCCTGCTATAACCTCATGCGAACACAAACACTGCGCTTTCCCATCCTTCTGATTACACCCCACAGCAACAACAACATCAGCTCATTCCGTGCAAATAGCTCAGCAAAGGGAATAAACAAACAGAAGAAAACAGCCTTTCCTTAAGCCACTTCAATTAGTCACAGTAATGCAACCAAGTCACAGTATGTTACACCCATTACGGACATATGCATCCAGCGCAGTGCCCAAGACCTACTTTGCTGAAACTGGACACATTTTTCTAGGCTCTGAAGGCACACGATCCCTTACATCTCTGCTTGGGTGTACCCTTTCAGAAAATAATGCACTGAAGACACACAGTACAAGTAACGACTTCACAATTTCACTTGCAGTCTCCTTTACTTCAGACTCCTCTTTTCCACAAACCAGCAAATCATCTACATACTGTCACAGCTTTACCAACTCTTCAACCTGAAACTTTCCCAAAACTTTCTCCAGCACTTCATTAGTTAAAACAAAAATAAAATATAAAATATACGATGTATATAAAATAACACATAATAACACAATATATAATACCTATAATAATATAACACATAAAATATAATAAAATCAATTAGGCGATTCTATGAACCCTTGGGGCAAAGCAATCCACCTATCTTGCTATTTTTGTCGCATTTTTGGATCCTCTCGTACAACTGCAAAAAGATCTCGGCTCTCTGAGTCTAAAATGCAGGTCCAGAAAGCATCTTTAAGGTCTGTTACACTGAACCATTTGTGTCCGTGTGGGATTGGACTCATTAAATTACAGGGCTTAGGAAGCAGGGGGTGTCACTTGAGAACCATTTCATTCATTTCTCTTGGATCTTGTACCAGTCGATAGGTGCCACCTGCTTTCTGTAAAGGCTGTTTTCAATTATTTTGAAATCATTCTCCCTGTTTCCCTTTTCCAGAAGCACGGATCCGCGGATCCCTCCACCCCGTCAGTCACAGAACAGGGCCGAACCAGCCTGCAAATCACTGACGCCTGGGCAACCTGTTCTTGTGTGGCACCACCCGCTGTGCGAAAAACTTACTCCTAATATCAACCTAAACCTCCCCTGTCTCACTTTAAAACCATTCCCCCTTGTCCTATCACCATCCACCCTCGTGAACAGCCGCTCCCTTCCTGCTTATACACTCCCCTCAAGTACTGCAAGGCTGCAATGAAGTCTCCCGCAGCCTACTCTTTCCCAGGCTGAACAAGCCCACTGCCCTCAACCTCTCCTCACAGCAGAGCTGCTCCAGCCCTCTGACATCTCAGTGCCTCCTCTGCACCCGCTCCAACAGCTCCACGTCCTTCCTGTGCTGCGGGCCCCACGCCTGGATGCAGCGCTGCAGATGAGGCCTCAAAGGAGCTCAGTCGATGAGGACAATCACCTCTCTCTCCCTGCTGGTCACCCCTTTTGCAATGCAGCCCAGAACAGGGGCTTCATTTTTTATAGAAATCTACATATCCACGCCTACAGTCCCCCCACAATGCACTACAGCTTCATATTCCTTCCTCCCTACAGCTCCCAACAGCCCCCAATAGTCCCATATGACCCTATGGCCCACCACAGCCCCCTACCTCCCTATACACCATCCTCAGAGCCCCGTATCTGCCTCTCCCCCCAGCAGCTCCCCATAACCCCTACATCACCTCCCAGGCGCCTACAGCCTCACAACTCGCTATATCACCCCCCGCACCCCCACCCGTCGCCTCCCCGCAGCTTCCTGGAGCCCCCCACAGCCCCTCTCCCCGTCCCGGCACCGCTCTCCAACACACCTCCGGCACAGCTGTCCTCAGCACTCGCTCCCGAGCTGCCGCGGCTTCCCTCCCGGTGCCGCCCGGACAGCTCCGGCTGCCGCCGCGGTCTCCTACGGGGCAGCGCAGGCGGCTGCAGCGGCGCTCTGCGAGGAGAGCCGCGCCTCCAACAGCCGCCTCCCAACGTTCGCTCCCGCACACGGTGCCTCAGCCAATGGCAGACGGCGTCACTGCCGCAGACCAACGAGAGCCCGGGGCCGGGCGGATGCTGGTCAGGGTGAGCTCCTCCTGCCTCAGCACAGTGGTGACAGGTGTGGAGATGGTCTGCATGGCCAGCTTGTAAGTGGGAGCCAGGAGTGAACACAGCTGCAGGAGCAAGGTGCTAGGGAGCAGCCAAGGAGTCAAAACGCAGCAAAAAGCCCTGGAAAGCATCACAAAGCCACAGCCAGGAAGCTTGGGGTTATCATGAGCCATATCCAGGATGCTAGAGATTATTAGCTACCATACCAAATCATAGGCAGAGCTCTCACTGCAGACAAAGCAGGAACAAGCCTGCAGTTCTGCTTCATGCACCCCACAGCCGCAGCTGAGCAAGCTGAGGTGCCTTGCTGTGTGTTGCATTCATCCCAGTCCCCGGGAATGAAAACTCCACCGGCAGTCAAGGCATTGAGTGAGCACAAGTGTGCTTCTATTATTAAAGGAAAAGACAGGAGGGCGTGAGAGGTCCAGGTAAAGATGGGAATCGTCCTCTCTTGGGTGGAAAGCTCACGGAGAGAGTGGCTCAGAGCTCTCAGTGCTGCTGCCCGGTGCCTGGGGCTGGAGGCCTGATTCTAAGCCCCCCTCCAAGAGGCTATGCTTCTCCTCATTGATGCCGACCTGCTCCTGCACAGAGGTGCTGCTGTCGGGGCACTCGGACTGTGCTTGGGCTGGGCTGCACTGCAGAGGCACCGGGTCACACTCCAGGCTGCCTGTGGTGTGTGGCAGGCTCAGGTCAGCATCTTCAGCACAGGCAGGAGAAATGAGGGCTTCAACTTGGATGAGCTCCTTCTTTCCATCACTGTTGTTATGCGGCAGGCTGTCAGCTGAACCGCAGCCATTTGTGCTTCCCAAGAGCTCTCCATTCATGGAAGCACACAGCCCAGCATCGCTACTTGCTCCAGCTCTGCTCGGTTGACAAGAGCTCGAATCACCTATAAAAGAATGAACAGGGCTTGGTGTCAAACTCTCCCAAGCTGAATTACAAAAGTGGTTCTTGATCAGGGGAGAACTGAAGGTGTCAGGTATGGGCTGGAACACTAGAAGGAGATACAAGCCCAGTGACAGCATGCATTCTATGTTGCTGAAAAGCAGAGCTTTGGAAGCAGGATTTGCACTCTTACCTGCCAGCACTACGACTTGCATTTCTGCAGGTTCCTGGCATTGCACTGCAGTTGGCGTTTGGCCACAGAAGATGGTTTTCCCAGGCTGAAACAGGAACACCAACAGCCAGCTGCTGATTCCTTCAAGGAATGGACGCGGCCGGAGGAGAGAGGTGTTAGGGAGCAGCCAAGGCATCACAGTGCATCCAAAAGCCCTGAAAGGCATCACAAAGCCACCACCAGGAAGCTTGGGGTTATCACAAGCAGCATCCAGGATGCTAGAGATTATTTGCTACCGTACCTACTGGGAGCTGCAGACACCCCAAAGTCAGGCAGAATGGGAACTAACCCAGAGCTCTGCTTCGTGTACCCTGCAGCCTCAGCGTTGCCAGCTGAGGTGTCTTGCTGTGTGTTGCATTCAACCCAGTCCTCGTGAATGAAGACTCTACAGGCAGTCAAGGCGTTGAGTGAGCACAAGTGTGCTTTTATTATTAAAGAAAAAGACAGGAGGGCGTGAGAGGTTCAGGTAAAGGTGGGAATCGTCCTCTCTTGGATGGAAAGGTCACGTAGAGAGTGGCTCAGAGCTCTCAGATCCGCTGCACGGTGCCTGGGACTGGAGGCCTGATTCTAAGCCCCCCTCCAAGAGGCACGGCTTCTCCTCGGTGATGCCAACCTGCTCCTGCACAGAGGTGCTGCTGTCGGGGCACTCGGGCTCTGCTTGGGCTGGGCTGCACTGCAAAGGCGCCGGGCCACACTCCAGGCTGGTGACTGTGGTGCCTGGCGGGCTCAGGTCAGCATCTTCAGCACAGGCAGGAGAAATGAGGGCTTCAACTTGGATGAGCTCCCTCTCTCCATCACTGTTGTTACGTGGAAGGCTGTCAGCTGAACCGCAGCCATTTGTGCTTTCCAAGAGCTCTCCATTGGTGGAAGCATACAGCCCAGCTTCGCTACTTCCTCCGGCTCTTCTGGGTGGACAAGAGCTCAGTTCATCTAGGAAGGATACACAGGGGTTAGTGCCAAACTTTCACAAGCTGAATTACAAAAGTGGTTCTTGATCAGGGGAGAACTGAAGGTGTTAGGAATGGGTTGGAACGCTGGAAGTAGATACAAGCCCACTGACAGCAAGAATTCTATGTTGCTGAAAAGCAAGGCGTTGAAAGCTGGATTTGCACCCTTACCTGCCAGCACTACGATTTCTATTTCTGAGGGCTCTCTGGGACGGCGCTGTGGTTGGCGTTTGGCCCCAGATGATGGTTTTCCCAGGCTGAAGCAGGAACACCAACAGCCAGCTGGTGATTCCTTCACCCTGCTGGGGGGACTTGGTCTGGAGAGAGGAAACAGGGAATGGTGTGAGCCGTGCGTGGCGCATGGTGAGGGAAGAGCTGCTCTGAGCTCGTGCCAACAGTTGCTTGTTCCTAGCACCGCCTGGTTCCTGCTGAAACACAGCTTAGAAACTCGCTCCATTTCAAGCAGTTGAGGATGGTTCCATTCCTATAGCTCAGCCCTGAAGTCTTGCTGGTTAAATTCCCCTCCACTGTGTCAAGCAAGATGCAGAGCATGTGAGTCCACAGGCTCCACACCTGCACAGGACAGCATCAAAGAATGGCTTTGATTGAGTAGGCAGGCATAACTGCTGGCTGAGGAATTGCACAGCCATAAAGGAACTTCAAAAGCATCTCGGACTCTGACACTGACAGCTCATCAGCCCATCTCACTGCCATGTCTAGTTTCCAGTGCCAGCAGGTCTGACCAACAGCTCTGCTTCGAGGAGAACCAGAACTGGATTCAGGCACGAGGCTCTGAAATCTGGAAAACCCCAATGTTTCCAGGTACAGCCAGCACAGGCCAGGGTAGATGTCAGCGTGGCTTTGTGCATCTCGTGACTGCCTGCCCAGCAAGGAAGGAATGGCACCGTTGTGAGGCAAAACTGAGCCCGGTGGGCAACTCAATGTTACTTGAATCTCACAGTGCAAAGGGAGTGCAGATTCACTGCAACACTTCAGGCACCGTTAGTTTAATTTGGTCTCAGCAAGCTTTGCCACTAGAAATAATGGGAAGAAAAAGAAACAAACACAAAAACCCACCCGAATGATGACACGTGCCAGAAAACTAAGTCCTCTTTACCTTTCAGGTGGAAAGTCGATGACCGTGTGGAATTTCCCCCGTACAGCTGTGGGGCCTTCTTCCACCTCTATGTCCCTGCTCTCTGTCACAACCACAGGAGAGCTGCTGTGGCCTCGCCTCCGTGCCTGCGCCTCCTCCAGGCTGAGCAGCTCTGTGGCAGGAGAAGACGCCTGCACAGACTGGGGCCCTGACAGAGAACTGTGCCCTGTAAGGGAAAACCACAGGTGAGAGCCAGGATCAGAAAGCGGCAGCACTACGGCCATCACAGGTCCGGGGGAGCTGCTGTGTTTTCCTCAGACTTGCTTAACCGAGCCACTGGAAGAAGAGCAGCTCAAAATAACCATGTGCTCAGAGGTGTGTCTATGGCAAAGGACGCAGACATAATTAAGAGCAGCTCCCTGTATCAAAACAGGCAAACAAAAACCCTAGAAAGCAGGTACGGTGAACTCAGAAAGCTTCGCTGCCACACATTAATCAAGCCTCACCTGCTTGCAAAACATCATAATGACAGTGACGGTTTTCTTCTTGTCACGTTTGGGCTTGCACATTCTCAGCATCCAGCAACTGGATGCCATATTCCAATCTAAGCCCAGAAGTCTGCTGTCCCCTCAACGGGGAAAGTGTATTTCAAAGGACTTGGAGAAGACCTGCATTTGATCCAGGTGTCTGATCAAGATAAAGCTAATGGAGAAAGACACTCACCTGCTCCATCTGCGATGTCAGGTCCAGATGTGGAGCAGAAGAGGACGTCTGTGTGGTCAATGATGAATTCCACCACAGCTGACTGCGTCTGCAGTTCCATGCAGGCAGCTCTCCCGCTGGCACAGGCAGACTCGCTCTGCTGTGATCTGCAGAAAAGGCAGGTTTTAGAAGTCATTCAGCCAAGATCGCTTCCCCAGGTCTGAACTGTAGCAGCCCTAAGCTGTCTAACTGGGCTCCGGAGACTTCCGCAGTGGGCAGTCAGTGATGCCACTGAAGAAGTTCTCCTGGCTGATCAAGGACACACCAGTCCCACCTAAACAAGAGAGCAGCAATGCTCATCTAGAAATTGTGCCCACGTGGGGTTGGAGAACAGTCCAGGCTCCTGCTCTGCTGTCAGCCACTCACTGCACATTTTACAGGAGAAGAGCACATGTGGTGCAGAAGAAGGGAGGATTGCTTTATTCTACTGGAGAGCAGATGTCAGCGTTCTCTTGAAATGGAAAAAGAAGTTTACCTTAAGAGGTTTGGAGCCCACACAATCGCTAAGTTCTTAGCATGCATGTTGGTGACAGAGCTGTTTGCAGACAGACAGGCCAAGTGTCTCATCAGATACGCCAGGGTCCTGGGAAACAAGAGCGGCAAATGTTCAGCACCAGCCAGCATCCCGTGCTGCGACTCACAAAGCAAACCTCAATTCACACTAGTTGTTATTACTGCTACTGATGCTGAAGATGAAGTCGACCCAACTTGACCAAGTGCCACGCTGCAGCACCCAGCTCCAGCACAGCACAGCCACAGCCATCAGCTGCACCAAGCGTGCCCCCGTGCCCAGGAACTGACCCCACAAATTAACCCCATGCAGGGTTTCAGCACACCCAGGCATCCCGTTGCTCGCGTGAGACAAAGCCTGGAATTGCACTTTGCCCTCTGAAGTGCAGCAGGGCTGAGCTCAGCGGGCTGAGGGCAGCACTGACCTGTAGTGAGGAGCGGGCAGCTGCTGGATGACGTCCCGCATTCTGACCAGCCGCTCCTCCTCCGTAGTGGCACCAACAGCATCCTGGAAAAGGGCAGAAAGGGATTGAGACACAAATCAGGCGAGATACCTGCCGCAGGGCCGGGAACCATGGGCACAGCACGCTGCTGGTCAGCACAGGGACAGATTTTAGGCCTCCCCAGAGGAATCTGGGGAACATAGCAGCACGCAGCTGGTGCCACCACGGCCAAGGAGTCCAAGCACCGGGCCGGTTTACAGCCTGGTTGGGCAGCTCAGCTCCTCGCAGGGGGCATTCATCTCCAAGTACACTTGGCTATTAATCCCCTTCCCGTTCCAGAAATAGTTGGGGAATAGCAAAAAAAAAAAAAAAAAAAAAAACCCCGAAGAATTAAAAAAAAAAAAAACAGAACACATGAATTCTCGCAAGCATTGTGAATATGAAAATAACCACCTCCGGGGAACACAAGAAGTGGCATCAGCACGATGCAGGATGTGGCAAAGACATGCGAGTAAACCCCATGGGGCTAACAGAAGAAGGGCCTCGGAGCTGGGGCACTGCTGCAGCCATCTCCCAAGAGGCCCACGGAAGAGGTAAAGGAAAGGCGTTGCCTTGTGCTTACCGAGAACTTGTCGTACAGCTGGTCGGTCAGCAGGGGGTTCGGGAGCTCCCTGAAGTACATTTTGCAGAGGGAGCTTGCGCTGTGAACGTCGCGGACGGTCAGCTCAGGAACCTGCTCAGACTCAAATTCCTGGCTGCAGAGAAGGACACGAAAACGGTTGAGAAAGAGGAAAGCAAGTCCAAAGCCACACCCAATGCAATCCAGAGTTGGAAGGGCTTCCTAATGTACAGTAGAACACAAGCACTCGGCCACCAGCACCACGTCGGCTGTGCTGGATGGGATGTTCCCAAAGGAGACATTTACTCTGTGCTAAGGCATTGCCCGCAGGCCTCTGAACGCCCGCAACAGGGCACGTGCCCCTGCTGGCAGCTGTGTCTGTCAGTCGCAGCACTCTTACCGCAGTCTCTGGACGCTGGACGCGACGCCGGACAGGCGGTATATCCCCTGCACCACGCCGTGCTGCTCGATGAACTCGGCGCAGCTCTGGAGGACCTGGGGGACTAAAGAACACGTGCCGGCGGTTACTGGAGCTCCTTCTTCAAGTCCTGGCTCAGGCTGCGCTCCCGTCACATCCCATCCACTAAGCCCTGCCAGGCTACTGCTTAGCTCTTCCTTCAAGGGGAAAGCTGTCAGAGACACCTCTGCAGGAGCTGCTGAGGAAACTGGACAGAGATGTGTTCTTTGCGTTCCAGAAATGCCAGGACCTAGGAATCAGCCTGGAAAAAGTAATTCCGGGGAAGCCGCAGACATTGCAAGTCCCATCACTGCTCCCACGGGAACGGAGGTGGAAAATCTCACGCCCGGAAGGAGCTGGGAAACTGATGCAGGACACTCTCTTTGGCCAAAAGGCTTCCTTTCTTTTCAGGCTACCAGGGGATTGGCTTACAGGCTTTGCTTTAAGCAAATACAAATGTGCTTGTCCCTTGGGAGCATTTACCTTGCAGCCATCACCTACTCAGTTGATCTTTCAGTCGTCAACTCCCATTCCCCGTTTCTCCACTGGTATCAACCTGCCCCTTGCTACATACCATCTCCCTTTCATCTTTAGGTTCCCAAACAGGGAAGCTCTCAGGCATGGGCCGTCCCTTACCATCACAACCAGAGTGGAGAAGATGCTCTCCCAGGTCACGGCCAAACACCCTTTCCTTCTCCACCTCCCGCTCTTTCTGTTGCTTTGGGCGGGCCTTCACCACGGAACGAAGGAAGGAGAGGAGCTTGCCGCGCTTCTTTGGCACTGCACAACAAAAGGAAGAAACCAGTTCATTTTAGGCTTGGCTCCGTTGGACGAGGCCGAGCACAACACATTCTACAGAGCACCTCAAAACGGGAAGAACATGATGAGCAAGTGCATACAAAAATGGATTTTCCCCAACCCTGGAGGAGTCCAAGGCCAGACTGGATGGGGCCCTGGGCAGCCTGGTCCAGTCCCACATTAAATGTGGAGCTTGGTTGGCAGCCCATCCTGAGGCAGGGGGTTGGAGCTTGATGATCCTTGAGCTCCCTTCCATTCCCAAGCCATTCTACAACGATTCTAGGATCTCCCCAATTCCAGTCATAAACACAGGAGGACTGGGCCAAATCTCTGCACGTTCTGATGGAGTTTAATGCACTCCTCTTGCTTAGCTTGCTCAACCTGGGGATTAAGGACCCTCTTGAAAAGCCACGTTCTGATCAAGCAGGTCACTAGCACAACCAGACCTCTATCTGTCCACCAGGGACGCTGGCTGTTCTCAGCCTCGTACTGACTTGCAGGAGAACTGCCTTTGCCTTCCCTCATTCTCCCTGCCTACAAAACACCAGCCATACGCCCCGTGCTATGCATGAAGGATCATCAGCACAGAGGATAAGGTGGGAAGGATAAGGGAGGTATTAAACACGGAACACACCCAAAAAAGACTCCATTTTGCTTCCCTGCACCATCAAATGTATCATCGTACCTGGCTTTGGCACTGAATTGATGAGACTCTCCGGGACTTTTCCGTTAATGAGCTCCACACACTCACCGGGGAAAAATCCAACCTGTAACAAGAAGAAGAAGAGAGGTGCGATACTGAAGGCAGCGTTTCTCAGGCCTGAAATGTTCAAACATCACATTTTCCTCATATCTTGCCTGCCAGATGCTCCGTAAGACAATCCAACAAAAAAATGGCCTGCTTAAAGTTAATAATTATTCAAAATTTGCAGGCAAATATCCATAAAACTGTGTACGGAGCGGGGAAAGGACAAGTATGCTATGCACCCCTAAATCTCAAGCGTGCCCGAAGGGAAAGACTTCATACAGAAGCTATAGATTATGATAGATTGATGCAGCTGTATCTGACTTAGCACAGCCTATGAACTTTCTGCTTGCTGACTGAGATGCAGCTGCCATCCCCAGCTCTGAGCTACCCAGCATTCGGCAGCCAGCAGCAGCAGCAAGCACGCAGAGGCTCTGTTACCCTGCCTCATCTCAGCTGACAGGCAGCAACTTCCTGAAAGACAGTGACTTCACCTTCTGCATGGGTGCAAGCACAAGTGCTCTGAGACACTGAAACACGTGTCCTAGCTGCTGCATTTCCAAAGGTGCGGTTCAGTGGCCGTGACCTGATGCATGTTGTGAGGGCTCTTCTTTCTAAGTTAATTGAGGAGACAGTTTGCTACAAAGACCAACTTTCAGCTCTGGCCCAAGCCTACAGCAAAAGGGAAAGTCCTCTGACACCAACACAGGGAAACCATTTTCCATGTGGAGCCATGCTGTGCAGGCAGGGCAGCTCTAAGCTGAGATTCCTGCCTCGACCAAAGTTGCGCTCTCACGTCTGAAGCTTGTGCCTACCTGAAAGCCGTGCTTGCCTCTCCAGCGGGGGCTCAGCTCCTGAGGCGGCATATCGATGATGCACACGAGGTCTCCCACCTGCAAGAGATTGCAACGTCAATCCCAGCTTCAGCACGGCTGGGAGGAAAGCGCAGCTCAAATGACTGCACTCTTCTGCACTGCCCAATATCGTCAAGCTTGAGAGCCATTGCACCAGCGCAGCTCTTCAGGCATTTGCCGTCGGGCAACTGAACATGGATGTAGAAGCGTCACTACGTTACACAACACACAGGATACAGCTGTTCTGCAGGAAATGGTTCTCAAAAGCAGCAGGGGACAGAAGAGCTCCGATTAAATTGCAGACATAAGTTAGCAGGGCTTCCTGAACAGACCTACACCACCCATACACCGGTCTGCTGTTGCTCAGACACCAGGCTACAATATTGGCCAGAATCTGTTTGATCAGAAGATTCCAATGCCAAATAGAGCCATAGTTTAGAGATGGCTGAACTCCTAACCCTAACCCTAACCCTAACCCTAACCCAACCCTGCATCCAACCCACTGCAAGTCTAATCTGGAACTGAATCTTCCGGGCTTCGCCTCACCATACATTCTGAAGGTGTCTGAGAATATTCCTGATAGCTTCACAAGTTATACTCTTCTGTACATGACAACAAGGAACGCCCTTAACTGCTTACCTCCAAGGAGAGTTCACCCGGTGCCTGGGCAACGTATCTCTTAATAACGTGGGCAGCACCAATAGCTGGGATATTAAGAGATGACTCCTCACGGACCAGCACGGGCTTCCCGTTGTTCTCAGCCTGAAACAGAGAGCACAGGCCACGGTGAGGAGCTGAGGGCAAACGAGGAGGATTTCAGGCTGAGGAGCATGTCAGCAGAGAAAGCTGCAGGAAATGCACTCGGTCCTTATCATGGGCACACAAGAAGGAACGGCAAGGCTAAGAACATGCCCGCAGCAAGGAAAGAAAGCAGCTTTAAGGCAGCTTTTCAGTGACACTGATAGAGCCGCAAGGATTCGCTCTCTCTTGAAAAGCAGGAGAGCACATCTGCGGCTCACTCTGCTGGCTCAAATCAGGGAACAAAGACCAATCAGAGCTCCATACTCTACCTCCATCCGTGCGATGTCAGGCCCACAGCTGATCTCGCTGCACGCGACGCCCATCACAGCAGGCACGACAAGCTGGAACTGAAGAGAAACACGCTCATATTTTCTCTCTACACACACCACGGTATCGAGAGACTACTGGAGAACTACCCTTGGCTATCCTCTGGCACAGGCAGGTGCTCTAGAAGCAACCACTCTGTTCACTCCGTTCAAATGGGACTGCCCATTAGGCAGCATTTGACCAAGCGGCTGTCCCTCTGCTAGCAGATGGGGACTGGCACAAAGCAGCAGATGCATTCGCCCAGGGCGCTCTGACAGCGCAGCAGCAGGGCAGTGAGAGGAATCATTGCTGCAGGTGCATCTGCTCCCCGGCCACGGCTCCCAGCAGCCTCACCACCGGCACCTACTGCAGCCCCGCACATCAAGGATTTCCTCTGCTTGCATCTCTGCTGTGCTCCCTACAGCTGCCGGGCACACTCACACAGCCCAAGCGTGCGGGCTTGTGACCTTGGGTCACGCTGTGCAGCTCGGCACAAACTGGGCCTAGGACTCTTTGCCTAAGGGTTAGGTTTCCTTCAGACCAGCTGGTCACAGCACCACACACAGCATCCTTCTGAGGGCGGAGCTGGAGGGGAAGGGAAAAAACCCACACGGGACCAGTGTCCCATCAAAGCTGGGTGAGGCTGTGTTACTAAACATGGTGCAACACAGTGCTGGTCAACCACGTGAGGGGACAAAGCGTGGCACGTACCTGGCAGGAGATCAGAACAAGGTAGACAAGTGTCTTGAACTCGCAGCTGATTCTTGTCACTTTGCTCTGTTCTTCCACGAGCAAAAGCTGCACCAAGGGAGCAGGTAGAGGAGAGAGAAGGAACAGGTCTGAGAGCTTGCACAATGTAGCAAAGATGACAGGGGAAAAACCACGGAAAAAATGCCATCTTTGTGGATCGCTAGGGAATGCAGGTACTGGGTGAAAGTTACGGTCGATGGACAAGAGTAAGCAGTGTGAGCTGCTAGGAGCTCCACCAGCCAGCAGTTCTCAACAGCTCACTGCCCACCCGTCCATCCCACGCCCTGACTCAGCTTACCTACAAGATGCTGCACAAGACGGGGTGAAAACGAAGGCACTCAGTCGCTGCACAAGGGCAACAAGCGAGCTACTCACGCAGAGCTCAAGCGCTCCAATGAAGGGACGCAGCACGCACTGCTCCTCCCCTCATTCCAGCCGCTTGTGACATCACTAAGGGCCACCAGGCTGCTCCGCCATGACGACAGGGTGGGGAGGCAAGACCATGTCACAGGACCAGAAGATTGCAACACCGCACCCAACATTCTAGAATCAGCGGGCGGTTGGAATTCTACCTCAGCCCAATCCTGCAGAAGCTGCCATGCGGTTGCCATGACCACAGCGCAGGACCCAGCGCTTGCTCCTGGGCAGCCTCGTACGGCTGGCCTCAGGCCGTCCCTCTGCAGGGCCTTCCTGCCCTCGGGCAGATGGACATTGCTTCCCAACAGCGTACCTTGCAGCGCAGGGCCTATGCAAAATCCGCACTGGAGTCCTATATATCTCTATCAAGCTATCTATACCTAGACACACAGTCACCACTACCATCTTTTTTCTTAGTCTTGAGGTACACCATTCAGCTGTTTGTTTCATTGCCATCAAACAACCCCACTGACGTCACACTGCTGACACAACGTCCTTGCAAACACAGCAGCAACTCCTGGCACCGATAGCTCCGGCTACAACAAGCACAGGGCTCTGGCTTGCTTTGGATGCAGTTGCAGCATGCATCTGAGGGCTTTGTGGAAGGGGATATATTTCAAATTGCACCGACGTTTCCAGACCATTTCTCTTTCGGCATGGTCCCAGCACCTGGCATGCTGATCATCATCCTGAATATACATTTTGTCAAAGTTCCAGAACTAATGAAATAGTTCCTTACCAAACGCAATCTGATCACTCTTCTGGCCATATTTTGTTCCAGCTACCGCTTCCTGCGGGTGGCACGAATAGCGCTGCATCACCTATAGCTCTCTGCTCTTACCGTTCTCATGCTGTCTGGGCAGTCCTCGTGGCCTCAAAACTCTCTCATGCCAAACGTGCCACATTCTGAGGCACAGAATATATATCACACTACTTCAAAACGCGTTTTTTTTTTTTTTTAATATAATGATACTAGGGATAATCATCTGGAGCTAGAGCAATATGAGAAAATTCCCTTTAGTTCAACCATAAGTCTGCCCCATGGACTCCCGAAGAGCTCTAAGAATACGCAGGGTGGACATGGATGGCAGCTACCATAACAGTAAGCAATGAAAAATGAGGTTGTGAGCCATGCTGTGTCATTGCATCTGCAGGCAGGGATTCTCCTTGGACTGAGCAGAGTGCAGATGTAGCCTGAGAAAAGAACTTAGGATCATTCAGGAAAAGCAAATGAGTTGAGTAATTAATTGAAGAAACTCACGTTCTAAAGGTACTTAGAAGGAGAGAGTATTTCCCAACAGAATGGGTTTAATTGTCTATGACCTGTTTGGTTACACAGGTCTACTCTATGTATGCTTAGACTGACCTGAGAGGGCATGCTTCAGCACACCCCAGAATTTCCAGTTTCCAAATCGTCCAGGCAGCGCAAGTGCGGTGTACGTCTCCCTTGGCACAGACATCAAGCTTTTCTTCCTGTGCAATAAACTAATTATGACGGGGGAAGGGGACAGTACAGGCCGCACAAGAGAAGAGCCTAGGGGAACGATTTTACAGCTGGGAGTGAGGCAAATGACTCGGCTCAAGTGCATCTATACCAATGCACGCAGCATGAGCAACAAGCAGGAGGAACTGGTAGCCATTGTGCACCAGGCTAACTATGATCTAGCTGCTGTTACTGAAACATGGTGGGACTGCTCCCATGACTGGAGCGTTGAGATTGATGGCTATGAGCTCTGCAGAAGGGATAGACAAGGAAGGAAGCCAGAATATTCATCAATATTGAATTGATCCTGCAATTCAGGAACCTCACAAGCAACCTGAAAAAAGCGTCTGAAAAAAAAAAAAAAAAAAAAAAAAGAAAAAGGAGAAAAAGGTAATCAGCATACCAGCAGCTGTTCTTCTTTAAACCATGGTTCCCAAGCTACTGCAGCTGGACAAGCTATAGCTTATCACATCAAAAGCCATCTAGAAGATTCAGTTATTGGTACTGGCCATGTTGGCATTAGCTCACTGTAAGCATCCGCAGGACAAGTCTACGGACTGAATGACCTTGTGCACCCATCCTTCTGTCTCAGCTGCAAGAATAATCCTCACTCCCAGCCATTTCCAGTTTTCTTTCTTACAAAAGATGACAGACATCAAGAAGCTCTTCATTCAAGAGTTATCTTCTTATACAAACAACTGAATTCCAGCCTGGTTTAATCCAAAGTGCCATCTAGTTTGCATACAGAGAACTAGGGTGCATATAGGAAAGAACGCATGCACACTCTAGTTTTCAATGGCCAGAATATCATAATAAACACATAGAAAAACAGCCTGTACTCTGGAGGCTTGTATGGCAAAGCCAATTGTTTTGACCAGCTCATTAATATACTATATCTAGTTGGTAAATTCCAGCTACGTATTTTATATGTCATTATTATCAATGATTGTGGAAGCCCAAAGGGCAACCTCTCATTTTCAACAGACCTCCTTTTTGACAGAGATGGAATCTATTACATTTCAAATTCATCACTCCTTTTGGTTTGCAACATTGCCCTCTGCCAAACTCCTCAACACAATCAGCTGAAGTCTTCTACCTGAATTTCTGGTATGACTGTGACAAGTATTCCTTCACGATGCTCAGAGGTGCACCGTCTCCCATGAGCATCTTACTGGACGCAGCGTGCTGCAGCATCTTTGCAACAGAACCAAGGTTTCTTCGTTGATCTGTAGTCAGCTGCCCTCCAGCTGAAAGATCCATTATGTCAAATGCATCCGGTGCAACCATGGCTGGATTCACGTAGCTGTGATAGAGTAAGTTGCCAACAATCTAGGACAAGTTGAGGAGAGAAAAAAACACGTGGAAAACCAGTGGCACAGACCTCCACTGAGTCTTACTGAAACTACTCTCAGTGAGTTCTGACAAATTACTTGCCTGTGAACTGTGGGCCCCGTTCAAGATGCAGGGTCTACTGCGCTGCCATCAGCAAGCACGTGCTGTCCCAAAGAATCTTAGTTTCACACTGTAACATACATACACACACTAAATAAATGCACAACTGTCAACATAGAAGCGGTAAGACTGACCACTACTAGTTCCAGAACAACACAACTGCAGATATTCCTACACACAAAGGTTTTCAAATTTAACTTTTAATACCACCTGTCTATATATTTTTAGAAGTTACCAAAGAATTGCTCATACAAGCATAAAAGTTACTCTGAGAATTAAACAAAGCTTAGTCTAACAGAAGGCAGAACAACTACACTACAGAGAAACCTGGTACTGCAGTCTCATTAAGGGATAGGAGCTAATTCTTAACACAGGTGTGCAGAATTGACCACCATCTCCAACAAAGCAAAAATGGTGCAGCGTGGAAAACCAAGGAGCTGAGCTGAGAAAACAGCAGCTACTTTCTGCCCCTTTTCCAGAGCACTTCTCTCTCTCTCTCAGAATACCTCTTTGATTAATCAGCAACATTTTTAGCTACAGATCCCCAGTTAAACACAACTGAGAGGAACTCAGAAACATTTAATCCAGAAGTAAGAAACTCAGAAGTACCGAAGATGAGCGGTATTTGACATTTCAAAAGAAGTCCAATTCACCCAGCTAAGTGAGCAGCAATGAACGCTGAGGCCCCAAAGATAAAGACATCCCGTTATCCACGTGCTCATCCATGTTCTTCTAACCCGTATTGGATATGTGCCTGCAGTAATTCCCACAACAAAAAGGCACTGGCCCAGCACGCTGACATGCAGCAAAAGGTCCCACGCCACACACTTCAGTATTTCCTGGTGTTTCACATCAACCTGCGCAGAGCCAAGTCACAGAATCTGGGCTTCTCCTGCTTCACGTGCGATTTGAATGCACAGGAGAGATCAGAGGTGTGAAGAAATGGCAAAAACAGAAAGAATAAGCTTCGCCATTGCTAAGCTGCCCCAGAAATTAACTGCTTTCAGAGAGGTCATGGTTTTGACAGCTGTTTCAGCTCTTGCTGTCCTATCCCAGATGACGGCACATGGTCACAACAAACAAAACCGTTCACTACCTGTCACAAGAAACACATTTGTGAGAGAAATCATGTTGATAATAGTAAAACTGGTAGTACGAAAACAAGAACAGTACACTGTAGGAGTAGTTTCAGGCCCTAATGCATCTACAGGCAGTCACCACACACAGCTGCAGTTCTGAGCGCGGCATGGACCGTGACATTGTTTCCACAAGGATTAATAAAAACTGCAGCTTTCCACCTAAATTTACAGATGGAAAAAATGAATTCACCTGCACAGAAAGAATCCATGCCTCACAACGGGAAAGCACGGAACCAGAAGAGAGAAGAAAACGGCATTCAGATTGGTAATTACTTCGTAATGAAGCAGAGACAGAAAAGCTTAAAGAGACTGTGGCAAGTAATGTAAAAATCCACTCTTTGTTTTATTAAGAAGAAGAGCCCTCACAGACACAAAGACCTTTAAAATCACAAAAGCCAGGACAATTCCAATGAAAGCCACAATGCTGTGCTCATTTGGAAGCATTTACTACCAACATCCTTTTCGTTCTCCAAAAGTACGGAGATGTACTATACAAAACTGCCCACACATCATGAAAAATGACACCATATACTTTGGTGCAGCTACTGTAATGCCCTAGAATATTGTAAGGGAAGTGAGAATAGTAGAATTTTGCACACGGACCTTTCTAACTTGGCACTGTCTCTTTAAAAAAAGAGCAACTGACTCAGATAACACCAGCAAAACCAAGGTGCACCATTCAGCAGCAAGAGCATCCCAAAGTCAAGAAACCTCGGGGGCACAATGCCCAAGATGTTAAAAGCAAAAGGAAAAGCAATAGGGTGACTTCTTCTGAACGCTGTATTATGTCTCCTTTGACAAACATGTATCCAGCAATCCAAAGCACAGTGCAAAGTGCTTTATACCCATAACAACAAATAGCCTGTCTACTTAAACTGCAGCTTTTAAACTTCTCTGCACACGTACACCCAACAAAGAACACCGAGATGCATCTGCTGCAGACAGCGTGGCAGACAACTATTCACAGAGCTGCTCAGCTCCTTACCTTCAGAAGCTCCTCCTCGCCAGCATCAGGAACCTTGTCATGCCGGGAGTCTTTCAGTACCTTGGCCATGAAACGCATTCCGTAACTTCGAAGGAAATAAAAGGCAAGTGAGAATTCCTCACGGATGAACCCACTATTAACTGCTGCAGGATAATGCGGTGACACACCAGGCTTACGGCATTTTGTCAGCTCAACAACGATGGTTGTCGTTGACAACGAACTTGTCTGTCACTGCCTTCACATTTCGGATTGAGGCATCCAGGTGCGTCCTCACCTCACCATGATGAAGAGCTTGTTCAGGGGTAACATTGTACGGCAACTTGCTATTTGGAAAAGTCAGATGTGAAGGTGAGCACTCCTCAGCCTAATATACTTTTGTCAGTGCCAGGCAGAATTTTTGGCTTGACACAGAAACAGGTCCACGCTCACCTGGCTGCAAAAGGCTGCACATTCACTTTAATTAGAATGCTAGCACTGAAAGAGTAAAGGACTTCTCACGTCCTCTGCTGTCCCTGCAGCAGTCACTGTGAGAAAAGGCCCAGCTAACTCTAAACTGTATCTTTCTGTACCACATGCAGACACGCTCTCTAGAGTCAAGGAGGTCACCTGCGATACGCAGTAGTACCTCAGGTCGCAAATAAATCAGTGAAAACACAAGCTGCACATTGCAGTGTTAACATAGTAACTCACGCAGCGTGCTGCGTTGGGAGAGTTGTCTTTGACTTCATAGCATTGCTTTTCCACCACTTCCCTTGAAGTGTGTTAAAAACAAAACAAAAACAACCAACAACAGAAGCCTCAAAATCTGGTGAACATCAAGCACTGGAAGAAACACAGAACTCTGACTGGGGATGGATGGGAGCCGATCCGGAGTTTATAGACACACATTAAAGGGAGGACAGGGACAGATGACGTAGCGGGGGATCTACAGGCCAGCCAACCAGGATGACCAAGTGGATGAAACCTTCTCGTGGGCAGACAGGAACAGCTGCCTGCTACGATTCTATGAACACGGCCTGTGTTGAGAAGGACCACAATGCTCATCTCGTTCCAACCCCCCGCTGCGTGCAGGTTCACCAACCGCCAGATCAGGCTGCCCAGAGCCACATCCAGCCAGGCCTTGAATGCCTCCAGGGATGGGGCATCCACAGCCTCCTTGGGCAGCCTGCCCGAGTTGTGGGCAGAGATTGGCTTGGAAGAGGAATATCTACGGTATCTGTATCTATGAGTTAACACAGAAGAAATGCTTTGGGGTCTTTTTTTTGGCCTATCTCTTAATGAGATTCACTTCTAATAGTCTCAACACCCCTGTCACAAGATGATCTTTATACCATTCAGAAGAAAGCCATCTCGAGCTGATGGAAAAAAGCTGGTATCAATTGGACAGATGCATACCATGAATCCAGGGATGGTCTGCAACGATTAACAGAGCAATGCAAAGCAGCTGAGCAACTTGTAGAAAAAAACAGTAGCAACAGCTTCCATACCTGGCCTCACCATTCTGAGATCCCATCTGGTTAACCCAGGACTTGTAAATATCCACTGGATCCGTTTTGACGTTGAGCGATTCGTCCTCAATTATTTCCTTCACAACTGGGGCCAAGATCTGCCTCAGTGCTTCTGACCACGGGCACCACGGTTGAAAGAGCGCATCTCAAAAATACAGAGGAAACAAAGGGAGTTCTACACAGGCAGAACTATTTTCTTTCAGTATTTAAACAAGTAAGCAATCAGCAACTAAAGCCATTCACAGCATGCCGCTATGGCAAATCCAGCAGCAGAGAATAAAGCATACGCATGCACTTTCCTGAACTACTACTCCAAGAAAAGATAATAATAATTAAACAAACCTTTTAGACGTTACCTGTTGGGGGGCACATACCATCCTCATACTTAAAAGCATCAAAAAAGGCATGATTGCCTCCAACATCGTATGTATTTGGTCTTCCTAGCAAGTCGTGAAGCTCCCTATCAGCCAGAAGTCATAAACACCAAACTCCTAAGGGACAATCCACTCAATTATGCCGACAGACAGCCAGAATCCTTAAGCCTGACAGCCAGTAAAAAACCCAAACCAGACAGCATCTGATTTTCAGCCTCCTCATCAGTTTTGGAAAACAGTGTCCTTCGCATCAGTTTCACTCTGGCCTGTAAAGCCCAAGCTCGTAGTCTGTTCCAAGTCCTTCTTACTAGACAGCAGAGAACTTAGATTAGACTGAATCTTAGGAAAGCACTGCATTAGATCAAAAATAGTGCCTCCCTGAGCAACAAAGCATTGGCTAAAGAAAAATGGCTTTAATCCTAAAGAACAAAGGTAATTCCTCCTCCTTCCAGGTTACAGAAAGGACTAACGTGAAACAGCACGAGCAGAAGGCAGGGACAGTTCAGCATTATCAGCAAATGAGCACGGGACATCACACCAGAACAGATTCAATTTTAGCAGCGGCCCAAACTGAGGCAACAGCAAGGCTGTGTCCTATGCTACAACGTACTTGATCTCTTCCTGCAATGCTGTTTGCAACAGCCGCAACAGCAGAGATTCCTCTCTCTGACTGCATGCGTAGTTATGCAGCGTGAAGATGGCTGAATCCATGAACTCTGTGGGTTTCTTTTGAGGCATCTGCAAAAGCAGCTTGGCCAAGTATGTTGGAGTAGTCTAAAACAAGAAGAAAAATTACTTAGTGCGCATGAGTAATCAATGACTATTAAGATGTTGTAATTATGAAATAAACAAGAGAGTTTGACAAAGCAGACTAAGATAACAAAAGGAGAATAAATAGAAGGCTTACCCCTATCCTGGGCTCACTTACAAAACTCCAGCAGAGCAGATCTCCAGCAGAGATCCTTCCCCACTGGTAGCCAGCTCTTAAACAGGTCTAGGAGGGCTGTAGCCTGGCTGCACCCCTTCCAGCAGCACAGCTGCATTGCCTTCACCTGTGCTCCTCTGCCTGACTCACTGCTTGCCTCAGGTGATCAATCAGAGGTTCAGGCCATGACTCAGCAGTTCCCATACAGCACGTGTCCACAAAAGCCAACACCACAAAGACAGACAGTGCCTCAACACTGCAGAGCATAAGTACAGACTGTTCCAACACACGTAAGCATCTATGACAAGAGGAGTGAATGAAAAGCTGCATACCTCAAGTAGAAAAGATGCTGATAGGCTTCCAGCTTTTCCCTCTCCTCTTTGCTCAAAGCTTTCAAACCTCCCTTTTGCTCGTTCAGTGTCATCGTGTCAGAGAGCTGTTCCGTGTTCTTCTTGCTAAGATTTTTGCTATGAGAAACAACAACCTGCAAAGAACACAGAGGGACAGATTCCACATTTAAATAACACGCAATATGGGAAAAAGCTGCACGATAGCACTTCCTTTTGTGTGGATAAGGCAGTCAAGGTACATCAGGAGATCATGAAGTGAAACATTATCTGTTATAGCAGCGATTTCTGTCTTGTCCCCACGTTCCAGAATTGGTTGAGAACCTACAAGGACTAATTGCTTTGAGCAGGGACTACTGTCAGAGCTGGTAGCGTTCTGAAGATGCTTGAAAATGCCCTTCTTTCTCAACTGTGCTTGAAGCCCCAAGCCCTGTTTCCATTTTGCTGACTCACTGCCTCCACATGCTCTGATAACGATGATACTTTTTGCTGACAGCATCAGCCCAAGAGCTGGAGCCTCCTTTGGAACTGAACTTTACTGCTGCCATGGTTCAGATTTTACACAAGGTCAAGCCTAGCGCCACGCTATTCAGGACCAAAAGAAAAGGTGACTGTAACTTCAGCTTGAATTTAAAAAAGGCACCGCTGTATCAGCAATGTTGCTCTTGTGTGCAATCAATCGTCAGCAAAGTGACAGAGGGGGCTTCCATCAGCCAACCAACACCAAGCAGCCTGAGCACATTTCCTGCTTCGAAATCACCTCCCCCTTCTGATACAGCACACAAAACGTGAGAAGAAATTAAGGTGTGCAAGTCCATGACGAATGGAACCACAAGTGAACAGACAAACAGTTCTCAGAGCCTTCAAGCATACCATCTATTGCTTTCCCTTGGTCCCGAGTGGGTTCTTTTCTGGTGCTTTGTTTTTACAACACTTCAAGTCTTGATGTTTCTTCTGCAGTTTACTTTCTAGGGATACATAGTAATAAGTGGAACAGTTAGGAACTTACTGGGAGGAAAACCTGTAACTCTGGGGGAAACATTTCCCACTGAATCTGAGTAAGTGAGATCCAGGCTCAGAAGGTCCTCATGCTAACTGCCATTGGCCTCAATTCACTCTCCTAGTCTCCCAGCACTGCATTTCCTACCTGCAGTGTCATTCTGATCTTCACTACCAGTCCAATCTTGATGTCCATGAGATTGAGGTCATTTTCAAGCTGTTGATTAGATCGGATCAAGCTCACAACTTCCTCACACAGTTTCGTTAGCTCCAGCTCCTCCTGAAAATCTGGGTCCGAACGAGCAAGTGAACAAATTCCCGAACCACAGCCATAGCTGGGTTTTCAGCAGTAACTAAAAACAAGTGACAAAACATCAGAGGACAGGAAACAAATTACTGCACGTGTTATCTCTGTGCAGACTTAGCGTTGACTTCTGTCATGAAGTCAGTATCAGCTTAGGGGAGTCCACCTTGCTGAACTTACCCCAAAGATCAGCGCTCCTATTTCCCAGCAGCAAAAGTACTACCGTGAACCAAGTTTGCACAGAATCACGGAATGTCAGGAATTGGAAAGGACCTCCAAAGATCATCTCGTCCAATCCCCCTGCTGGAGCAGGATCACCTACATTAGGGCACACAGGAACATGTCCAGGTAGCTGCTGAATGTCTCCAAAGGAGATCCCACAACCTCTTTGGGCAGCCCATCCCAGTGTTCTGTTACCCTTGCCGTGAAGAAGTTTTTCCTCTTATGTATGCGGGACCTCCTATGCTCCAGCTTGCACACATTGCCCCTTGTCCTATCACTGGATGTCACTGAGAAGAGCTTGCCTTCGTCCTCCTCACACTCACTATTCACACATTTATAAACATCAATGAGGTCACCCCTCAGTCTCCTCCAAGCTAAAGAGACCCAGCTTTCTCAGCCTTTCCCCATAGGGAGATGCTCCACTCATCAGGGCACAGCAGAGGGGAAAGAGAACCTCTCGACCTCCTATCCATACTCTTTCTCATACACCCCAGGATGCCCTCTTGGCCACGAGAGCACAGTGCTGGCTCATGCTCCTCCTACCGCCCACCAGGATCCCCCGATCCCTTTCTTCTACGCTGCTCTCCAACAGCTCAGCCCCCCACCTATGCTGGTACTCAGGTTGCTCTTGCCCAGATGCAAGACTCTACACCTGCCCTTGTTCTTTCTCATTCCGTTTCTCCCCACCCAACTCTCCAGGTCTCGCTGGAAGGCAGCACAGCCTTTTGCTGTGTCAGCCACTCTTCCCAGTTTTGTGTCATCAGCAAACTTGCTGACAGCGCATTCCACTCCCTCAGCCAGAGGGAATTTTTCCTTCAGCCACCTTCCTACCTACCTATCTACTCTTTGCACCACTTCACCCCAACTGATTTTCATAGCTGTCTTCGTGTTGCAGATCTCACTAACAGCATTTTTCTGCAAATAGAGATTCAAAGCATATTAGCTTTATTCTCTTGGCCACACTTCCTGAGGGTTTTGTAGTCTTCTCCTGCTTTGTTTCCTCGGACAAAGGCTTGAATTTTTATAACGTCATTTATCTAGAATGGAAAAAAAAAAAAAAAAAAACCAGCCACTTAAACTTGTTAAGGGCAGAGTAAAAAAAAAAAGTGTCAGATACTGAATTCATTTCACAATCTCTTACGTGGTCTCGGAAATATTGCAGGTGATCTCTGTAACGCCTTCTGCCTTGATACATCCTGGTCAGTGACTGAATCTATAGGAAAGAATCCCAAAGCAGCTCAGATAAAAGTCTTTTCCACAAATATTGCTAACAAAAATGTTAACAAAAAAAACAAACAAACAAAAAAAAAAAAAACAGAAAAACCATAGCATTTGCTACCTTCACTACTTGGTCCTTGTGTGCTCGTCAGTAATCCAAACGGATTTGATATGCCTTCCTCTCTTTATAGCCACGCCACTGGGACTGAAAACACACACAAGAAAAAAGGCGACTTCTCAAATTGAAGAGCAGTAATTTACTGTTCTATGCTTCTTTCTGCTGCTCAGTTTCCACTTCCCTTTGGCTGAATAAAATGTAACAGAGACATGCTCATCTTACAAGACAGGCCGCAAGAGGTATGCAGTGAAGCCTTAACTATTTCTTCTACCACCAGCTGTCATGGTGAGGGACTTAGCAGCACCCCCCACCAAGGGCAAAACACAGCTAGAGAACAAATGGTGAGCTAAACAACCAAATGCACCATCCATTGCACAATTCTCAATGCCATCTTCAATTCTCCAAACCCACGGACTAATGGGAAGAGGGAGAGAAGTAATTCATACATAGTGATTCTCAGGGAGAAGGAAACGCCTTCCAGTACTTTGCAAAATGAAGATAATTGTGCGTGGCAACTGCTTGAGTTGAACAAAACCAGTCAGTAAGCGTGCATGTGGAGAGCAACTGACAAGCACAAGTTTCAAACAGAATTAGGGGATTTCATACCTGCATGCAAGTGATGGCTGGAACTTGCTTCTTCAAAAACCTCATTCTGGAGTTGAATTCCTGACAAACAAGACAGCCTCAACAACAAGCCTGAAGCTTCACCATCAGGTTCTCTTGGGCCAGCCACAACTGCTCTCGGTCGTACGCTGCCGTGACTCCAGACACAGTGCTCTAGATTAGTGTTATGGTAGGAAGAAGAGCCAGGAACAGAAAAGGGAGAAGCAAAAATGACATGTTACACAGCGGCTTCTGTACTATGCTCAAGAGAAACTTACAAGTTGCTTTTCGGTGAGCAGCAACACCACCGTCTTGTTCTGGGGATAAAGGTGTGCACATTCTCCACAATAGCACAAAGAGGTGCTGACGGGCAAAGTAGACAATGAACAGGGAAATAAGATACAAAGCTTGCTAACATCACTACTGTGCTGAAACATTACTTCTTGAAGTTGCAATAAGGCCTGAAATAGGGGCAACTTCAACTGCAGAGAAAAAGAGCACGTACTTTACCTGCATCTCCTCCCGTGACAGCTGTGTGTCATGCTGCACAAATTCAGTCCGCTCATCCCATCCTCCCTCTCTGGTCCTCAGGTTATGATAATCATGACAGCCTCCTCTCACCCAGTGTTTCACCCGTTCACTGCCACTGCCTCCTAAAAGCAGAAATGGTGCTATGTTGAAGGCAAACACGTCTCTAGCTTCCGCACATACAAATACTACAAGAAGGAAATGCATGGAGAGGGCCCTTCCTCCAAGCAATAGAAGGAATGCCTCAGATTCCAATGAACCACCGCAACAACTACCTAAGCACAATATATTCTACAGGTGGGGAATATTTCACTGCTCACTTTTTCATTTCCTTCCTACCTTTTTCTTCTTTCCTTTAACAAAGACTTCAGTTTACAAGGCAGCCTCAATCTCCTGTAACATGAGATTCTAACAAGATACCCAGAACGCAAGGCTTCTCCTCACATTTCTCCCCCTCTGCTTTCCATCCTACAGGCAATCATCTTGAATTTACTGCACTAGCAGTTAGCTATTTGGGGTTCACCTGTTGCCATTGTTCTCCTTTCCACTTCTGCCAACTCTCGCTTCTATGTCTCTGCACACTCCGGAGCGACTCCGCACAGCCCCACATCTGGTGAGCGCAAGGCACTCAGGGTAGGGCTGGTATCTCCGTGATCGACTGCTTCATTCACGGCCAGAATTCCTAAGGAAACTTCAACAACAGGAGGAGGCAGGTTACCTGGGCAGTCAGGAGCTCAGTGACTCACAACAAACTTCAGAGAGCAAGGCACTGTGCGAGTGTACACAAATACCTTCCTGTATTTATGCATAAAAATACGGGTTAAAAAAAGACAACTTGGTGTACAACAATCTTTTCAGTACAGTGTGCATCTGTGTATGGCGCAGTGTCTGACAGCGCTTTTTTGTGTGCTCTTAGTCCTACTACGGTGCTGACTTATCGACAGTATTTCTCTACAACCTTCTATCCATTCACTCAGCTGTACTCTGACAACAGCTGCAGTCAAGGCAGCTTCTTCTTGCAGAGCCCTGGTACAGCAGACAGCTGACTCAAAAAGCACCTTTCCAGCGACTGCACCGTTCCTAGCAAGAATAGCAACCTCAACACAGAACAGGTTATCAACAAGAAAAAGATGAGGAAAGAGCTAACCCAGGGCTACTCCAGAACGCTGTTGCAAACACAGTACAAAATCAACCACAGGTATCTCACCGATGCAGTAAACACGAGATACAGTCATTTTCAGCACTGAGCAAATGTCTGTTCACACACACAGAGGTAGAAGGGTATCTGAAGATCTTATTCTGGCTCAAAGAAGCATACTTTAATCCTGCTTTTGACCAAATGTTCTGTGGCACAGTCCACCTGCCAACTGCACTGATTTGTGTTTTTATCTGCACTTAGTGCAAAAAAAAAAAAAGTACTTTGAGAAATACTTCATAGAATTAAGGCAACAGTACAACACAAATGAAAGCTAAGATGCACCAGAACGGCGCACATGAACATCCCCACGCTTGACTACCCAACCACAGACAGACACAGTTATCTGCTAATGTCAAACACTTTGACAGAGATTCAATAGGTATCTCTGCCTAGGACGTAACACAGTCACAAGCACAACTGAAACAACGACATATGCTTCCAAAAAGATGTAAAGAATTGAAATTTAAAGGCTGTGACATTCATTGTTGAAAGAAAAAACTTCTACACCTACCTGAAGCAAATACCTGTATTCTAATTTCCTTTGCATGTGTACATTTCTTGCTCGCATTCTTCCATTTGGTGACGAATATTGGGTTGACAGTGGCATTGAACCACGGTATTTGCCACAATGCTTACATCTCTGTGACTCTTCAGTGTCCCTGTTAGCCTTCTGAATCCCATCCTGAGTTTCATCGAGCCAAAGCACAGCTGTTTCATCCTGAGTGTCCTGAAGAGAATATGATGAGGAAAGCATTCGCAGCATGAGGAAGAGTGTCACTGGTTGTGCAGAGCAAAACCACCACCTCTGAGCAATTGCAGTCTCAAGGGATACAGGAAGCACTCCAGTATCTTTCTAATCAATTTCAACACAAGGCCATAATGGACATTTGTTACCAGCAGAAGCAACTACAGCATTACCAGGCCAAAACTCTTCCCAGGACAAGGAACTCCCACCAACAAGTTCCATCAGTGGTATCACTCCAACAAACATCAGGACATCCCAATGCCAAGCAATCCGCACAGGTCAGTCCTAAAGCTGTATTTGCCAATAGGACGTGCCTTTCCAAGGAGCCCAAAAAAGAAAATCACGGCACAATTTAAGATGGAAAGGGACCTCTGAGCTCATCTGGGACAATCCCCTTGCTCCAGCACGGACACCGAGAGCACATTATCCAGGACAGACCAGATCCAGATGGCTTCTGAGCAACTCCACAGAAAAGACTCCAGTCCCTCTCTGCTCGACCTCCGCTACTGCTCAGTTCCCTCCACTGTAAAGTGCTGCCTGACGTTTAGATGGCACCTCTTGAACCCCAGTTTGTACTCAATGCCTCTTGTCCTCAACTGCATCCTCACTTCCAGCTTTCACATACACTGAACAGATTCCCCCCAAGCCCTCTCATCTCTAGACTCAAGAGTCTCCTCACCCTCAGCTTTCCTCTCTGGAGAGGTGTTCCAGTCCCTCAGGCACCTCAGGGGCCCTACGCTGGCCTATCTCCAGAACATTCGTGTCTCCTGTTTGGGGGGCAGGGCAGAACTGGACACAGTACAGGAGCAGCCTCACCAATGCCAAGTGGAAGGATCACCTCTCTACTGAAGCCTTCCAGGCAGCACGAGCACACTGCCGACTCACAGCCACCTGGGTGTCTGCCTACCAGCACTCCTAGGACTTTTCCTGAAAAGCTTTGTTCCGCCGAGGTGGACACAAACATAGACTAACAAGAGTCCTTTCCCAGTACCAGGCTGCAAGGACTTGTTCAGGGAAACTTTAGGAAGTGGAAATGCACATACAGGAGCAGCAACCAAAAACTGATGGCTAACTAACACAACAGCAGGCTGCTCTTGTCCCGTCCACAAAGGGTTGCAGATTGCTGGACCAGCAAATCAAAAAGCACTGTATGTACTGGGGGTAAATACAAATGTACAACAGTAAAAGCATCTCTCAAGTCTCTCTTTTAACAGACCGTTTGC
The DNA here is from genome assembly GCF_951394365.1 of Tetrao urogallus. Taxonomy (NCBI): domain Eukaryota; kingdom Metazoa; phylum Chordata; class Aves; order Galliformes; family Phasianidae; genus Tetrao; species Tetrao urogallus. Next base: position 51,811,118 of record NC_136820.1, on the reverse strand, counting down.
TGTGGAGTACTGATCACACCGTATCTTATGTTTTGGCTGAAGAAACTCACTAAATAACGTTACACGCAGAAATTTTCCAAGAGACAAGTGTTTAGCAAACCCCAAAATACACGTAATGAACAATAGTCCAGCAGCTGCCAAGCACAGCTCCTCCACCCCCACTGTTGCCTCCTGGGGGTTACTATGGAAGGAGATCTTAAGAAGCAATTGCCATCCCTCTAACAACTCCTGATGTGCAAACAGGACACAGGAAACATCGACTTCTGACACGGACTAATAATCACCCTGCACAGAGAGCCACTGTATTCCAGCATGAAGAGTTCTGTGGCAGGACTGAAAATTGACATTTCCTTACATACCCTCCACATTACCACTGCTTTGGATTGAAACCTACATCCCTTTAACAAGTTTTATCTGAATGTCCAAGGAGTCCCATGACTGCTTCAGCAATGTAGAAATTCCTGTTGGGGAAGGGTGGCAGACTTAGAAGAACAAACTCTTGCACTGCCATCTCTACCAGCAGAGTCATCAATCCCAGGACTATCAAAACCCTCTGATCTTTCCCGTGCATTTACTGTCACCGTCCCCCCAGCAGGGACACGCGCTGTCACACACTGCAGGGTTAACACTTCTCTCACTGCTCATCACGTGAGAAATCGCATCATACGCCAGATCCCCTGCCTTGTGCTGAACTACAATCCCTCTCAGTCCCAAGGTACAGAAGTCACCAGCTAGTAAGCACGTTGACTCAGGACAGCAACTGTTCTACCCACAGTGCTAGTCCGTACCACGATCTCACCATCTCTGAAATTGCTGCCATGTTGCAGGGAGGAGCCCTACACTGAACATATGCCTCAATGAGGTAATTTCACGTCAACTGAAGTCACCAATCCAGCCTGGCAGAAGCTTCCATGCACACTAAGAACAACTCGTTCTTTCATTCTCACTCAGCAGGAGGAAATGCTTCAGCACAAAATGGGTTCCTGAGGAACATGAACCCTTTCAGGGCCACTGACGAAGCTGCTCAGTGATCTTCATCACCAGCGCAGTTTTCGGACACTGCCATCGTGAAGGTTTACACTTACTCAAAAAAAACAAAGCAAACAAACATACAAAAAAACACCAATGTTGAACACAGTATCATCCCAGTCTCTATGCTAAAATCCCTGCTGGAATTAGAACAATGAGCTCCACAACTGAAAAGATATTACAAAAAGAAATTAAACACACTTAGGCAACTGAAAGGAAGCACATCTGCTACTTCTGTGTAAGCATAAGGAAATAAAATAGCATCCCACTCATCTGTTAAAAAAAAAAAATCAGTAGCATGTACACCACAGAATCACAGGGTTGGAAGGGACCTCAAGGATCACGAATCTCCAACCCCCTGCCCGAGGCGGGGCAACCAAACACCACCCATACAGCGTTTCATCTTCCTTCCTAAAGCAGTAAGGTGAGATCATTCTTCCTCTCTCCATTTTCACCTGCACATACAGACCAGTTACACAAAGAGGCAACTCCACCTAAGTCAGGAGAAGTCCTGGGCTACCACAACAGACAACCACCATGCAAAAAATGCATAGCATCTGCAGTGTCACCTAGTGAGTGACAGGCATTCATACGCATCTTGCTAGAAGCATATATTTTGTTTTCCATTTTCCCCTCCTTCTGAACAAATTCATCACCTAACAAGTTTTTTTTCCTATTTCTCAAACCTCATTTGTGCTTTATGTAACTACACCTATGGATACATTTAACAAATAGCACTGAAAAACGGAGACTGAACGAGACTTGCATTTGGAAATTCACAACTATTAGGATAAACACTGCCTTCTTATAAAAACAAATGAAACTGAACCATCTCCTTATATCTCCAAAAAGAAGGTACGTGTGCCACTCTGGACGTACGATTAGCTAGAGCAATCCATCTCAAGCAGTTCATATCTTTAAGCCCATCTCTGTAGTTCACAAAGATTCACGTGTTATGCCTGCATCTCTCTTGCCTTCATACAGACAGATCCAAACTGGCCAGGTGACATCAGCTGATAGCATGCAGCGTTCACCCTTTCATTTCCACATCTGTTTCCCAGCTTTTTTCCCCTACATCAGGAATGCCCTCAGTACACAGATGCAAACGCTTCTGGAGAGGTATTTTCAACTACACCCACCGGTGCTTTCTCTCTCTTAGCCCCAAGCAGTGTGCCCTGATAATGCTGACCTACCTGTGGGGTTACACCCTCCAGTTTTGCTGCAGGAACATGTAAGGCTTGCAGAGTTTTTCTGGTGTCTCCTTCATCCAGCGCCTCGCTGATAAGCCCAACAGCCAAAACTCCTAGAGAGAAAGGGATAGAAGAACAAATACAAGATCCAATCCTTGTCCAATCCTTTACCATCATCAGGAAACTGTGCTTTGGAAGAAAAGTGCTATTAGTGCTAAACCAAATACCCACTGAGAATAGCAACATTTTAGTAGCAATCATTTTCTACTAGGAAAGAAAGCAAGACCACTTCTCCACCTTAAAGAAGCCACACATTTTTGGACATAGTAATAAATAAAGGAAAAAGCAGAAAAAAAATCCCTCGGGGAGACCACATGAATGGACACAACTGAGCTCTTCAACACGTAGCTCAAATCCACTAGAAGAGAATTATCAAAACCTCAATGGCCAGGGCTAGTAAGTCACAAGTTTTCAAGAATCCTTCAGAATAAAGCTCTTCACACCAAGCTATAGCTTTGCACAGAACGCCATTCAAAAATACAGTGCCTTCACTTCTGAAATACCAGGATTTACTGGATGCATGTACTATGAGCCGTATTACAACAGATGTGGGTGCTGCCAGGCACAGCGAGGACTACAGTTCAACTAACAGAAAACAGACATAAATAGACAGCTTACACTTAGCTAAATGTGAACAAAGCCTGAGTCACACGTGCCAAACCTACAGCAAATCACAAAGTAACTTGGGTTGGAATGGACACCCAGAGGTCGTGTGATGCAACGTATATTGAATATTCAATTCTTGCTTGCTGAAAGAAGCAACAGTTCAAATCGCAGTTGGAGAGTTTACAACAAAGATCTTGTGAAAGAAAGCGAGGAGCTCAGAGTGGATACAACTTGGGTTAAAATACCCAAAGACTGCAGCTTTTTCTTCTGCACGCAGTAGGAGAATCACAAAGTGGAACGTTTTATAGCAGGCACTGCATTTGGACAGTGATGTCTAGGCCGTAACAGCATGTTTTGTCTCAGCATCACTTGCATTTCCCTCTCAGTATTATCTTAGCCCATAGAATGCCTGCATTTGTTCTGTCCTTCATCTGACAACTCCCCGTCACCTAGGCAGACTACGGCACAGACTGCTTGCTTCCTCCTACAGTGCGTACACACACAGTATGCACACCTTTAGGCATGCTGCTCTCCCCATGAGAGAAAGCGGGGGGAAACTAGGAAAAGAAAGACCTTTCTTACAAAAACACACACACTATGGTTGACACTACTCCATCTCAGGAACAACGAAGGAAAACAGACACGGCAACTTTTGACTCAGGAAAGGGCACAGAGGACAAGCAGTAATTATCCTTGATTAATTAGCCAACAGCGGCAGAAAAAGACTACCCTGTGAAACAACAATATGTTACAGCTCCTCATTAGAAAGCATTCCTGAATTTGAAACCAAGTTTCAGGACAGCAGAAGGGTACATGTCGCTATGGCTTCAGGACTTCCTCTGACACTAGATAAGAAGTATCCATGCACAGGGGCACACAAGAAACTGAACGTATTTGCACTGGAACAGGTTGCCCAAGGAGGCTGGGGATGCCCCATCCCCGGAGGCACTCGAGGCCAGGCTGGATGTGGCTCTGGGCAGCTTGGGCCGGTGGTTGGCGACCTGCACACAGCAGGGGGGTTGAAACTAGATGATCACTACGGTCCTGTTCAACCCAGGCCATTCTATGATTCTATGAAACACTAACAGGTGAAAGAATTAAAAAGTTTCCTACCTAAACTATGCCATAAGACGTCAACTGATGTCATTATAAAATTCTCTGCGTTTTACGGTTGATGGTTTGGGTTCTCTGTTGTCTCTATTGTTCTAGGGTTATAGGAGTGTTACAAGAAACAAGGAGCTGGACTACATGAACTTCCAGGCTTCTGCTGTGATGCCTCACAAATACAAGGCTGCAAAACTAGTGCTCTGGTGCACGCATGCACGTGGCGTGCACTTGTTCGGGTCACGTGATCAGATGAACTGAAGCCACACAGGAAGCCCGTGTCTATTTGGAGATCCAGGAAGCAAGTTAGTCAAGATTCCAGGCTCTGACACAACATTTAAGCCCCTCTAGATTACAGCCTTTTCAGGGCAACTCAGCTACACAAGAAGCAGTGGCAAAAGCCAACTATCTCAGTCTATACGAATCAAGCAACAAGATTGTTCGTTGGCATGCACCTAGTTTTAGCACACCTTATGATCTAGGATCAGTCTAGCACTAATCAAGCAAAACTTACTTCCATGTTCTTCATGCACAGCTAAGTGCACACGATCCACACGTGACTGGATATCATTCCACGTGACAAACTCATTTTCTTCTGCACGCATCCGAGCTTTCAGCTTCATCACATCATCCACACATCTGTCAAAGAACAAAAATCAAAACCAGCAAGTACCATGTCATGAAAAACTGGCCAGGGAACACACAAGACAGCAATGAGAACTAAACACAAAATGGAAGAAGTAACACAAGGGTTAAAACGGACATACGCAAAAGAAAGAAGGAATAGGAAAAAGACAAAAGACCGTGAGCAAGGTGGTCAGCTCCAGTGCAAAACAATCCAGAAAAGCACTAAAACACCACATGACACTTTCAGACAAAAAACACAGGGCAGGAGCTGGCCTAGTGCAATTGAGAACCTCGTAGGGCCAGAACACAGCTTTGTTGTGAAACCTTGATAAAGGTCTGAGAGACGGTACTCAGAGCAGATCAGTAAGAAACGGGGAATGCAAAGACAAGATGCAAGAACCGAGAGAGAATAAACTAATATTGGAGTCAGCAGTGAAAGAACCTGAAGTATAAGGGGAAGAAAAGAAAACCGAACCTCTCGGGAATGTAAGCAATATCAAAGATGGACACGAACCTTCCAAACACTCAACTCTGACAGTTCTCATCCTCAGTGCTTGTCAGCCCTGGGACAGGATTGCTCAGTTGTCTCCATACTGCACTCACATCCCCTGAACCCAAAGCCCTGATCATCACAGCCACAGAAGAGAGCATCTCTACAGCAACAGATAATTCTGCATGGGTGAGGTTACCCTGCATACAAAGGGGAATACAGATCAATTACACTTGCTCTTCAAAACTATGGCTAGAGCACCAAGAGATTAAAACAGAATCTCACAGTGCTGAGTAGCTCAAGACTTCAAGATGAAGCATCACGTCAGAACAGACTAAGCATCAAGGCAGTTCTACAAACACTCAAGACAGGCCCATTGAGTGAAACAGACAAGGCAGATTTGGTGATCCATATCAATTCACAGACATCAGAATGCATTACTTACATCATGGCTTTGTTGCTGCAAGGCGGCCAGCTCCTTGGGATAAAGATCGGCAGCAAATGCATAAACCTCTGCTAGCTGGGCCTCTGGCTTCATCATTTCTGCCACAGCCTTCTCCGCATCACCCATTCTAACTGCAGCATTAGTGCTGGTCGCTGCTGCCAGCCCTAGCAGTTTGAAGAGGCAGCACATCAGAGAGGCAGCATGAGAACAACGGCGGCAGACAGTTGGGCTCCCAGTCATGCAAGCACTTGTACTGTATTCAATAGTAAGAACCCTAACCTAAAAAAAACAACCTAATTCCCTTACAGGTTTTCCAATCAGTTGTTTACCCAACTAGTCCTGCATTACTGTAAACAACCAGACCACACAAGGCCCTCTTTAAAGTAAGACTCATGTTTAAACCAGTTTACCTTTTGTCTGATTATCAGAGGACTGTCTCACCAACCTCTGCCAAGAAGAAGCCTCACAACTGTCCATGTTTTCCATCGGTAGTTCATAACAACTTTTCCTTCCAGTATCTATGACTGGTCGTGGCAGCACCAGGCATTCTACAGTGTTCTCTGCACCCTACAGTGCTTGCACTTGAACACAGCACAAATGCGTAAATAAACATCAAGCAGCACCGAGAACCAGGAAGGCACTTTGAAGGTAACCTCCTACTTACTACACCTGCACCATCTCCCTCTTGTAATTTAAACCACCTGGAACCAGATCCCTATCAGCTTGCTTTTCATGTGTTCTAAATTCAACTAATTGCTATTGTGCAGCCAGAATTAAACACTGAAAGCTTCTGGAACTTTCTCCAGAAGAGAGTTTTGCATGGTGTCAGAAGCACCTGATTAAAACAAATCCAGCCACTGTGATCTACATTTTATTTGCTATCTGATACCTAGAAACAGCCATTAAAAAAAAACTGAAAGTTCCATAGCTCAAATCAAGTAAGCCTTATGTCAGTAGTCAACAGGTAAGCTAGTTCTAACACCTCACGGAGCAATCCAGATTTCTGACACAGTCCATGGAACAAAATTTAACACAAACTGCCTAGGAAAAGAATTATTGAAGGCAGACACAAGCCCCATGCTGCTCAGCATTTCATCTCACCTGCTGTTATCTCAAGCAGTATTTTTAAGAGCTCGATAGAAGACAGAGACAGCTGTCATGATTATTTTCCATGTGCCAGGAGCCTCAAACTACTTAAAGAACATCCACGATAGTCTGACGTAGCCCTGCTATAACCTCATGTGAACACAAACACTGCGCTTTCCCATCCTTCTGATCACACCCCACAGCAACAACAACATCAGCTCATTCCGTGCAAATAGCTCAGCAAAGGGAATAAACAAACAGAAGAAAACAGCCTTTCCTTAAGCCACTTCAATTAGTCACAGTAATGCAACCAAGTCACAGTATGTTACACCCATTACGGACATATGCATCCAGCGCAGTGCCCAAGACCTACTTTGCTGAAACTGGACACATTTTTCTAGGCTCTGAAGGCACACGATCCCTTACATCTCTGCTTGGGTGTACCCTTTCAGAAAATAATGCACTGAAGACATACAGTACAAGTAACGACTTCACAATTTCACTTGCAGTCTCCTTTACTTCAGACTCCTCTTTTCCACAAACCAGCAAATCATCTACATGCTGTCACAGCTTTACCAACTCTTCAACCTGAAACTTTCCCAAAACTTTCTCCAGCACTTCATTAGTTAAAACAAAAATAAAATATAAAATATATAATGTATATAAAATAACACATAATAACACAATATATAATACCTATAATAATATAACACATAAAATATAATAAAATCAATTAGGCGATTCTATGAACCCTTGGGGCAAAGCAATCCACCTACCTTGCTATTTTTGTCGCATTTTTGGATCCTCTCGTACAACGGCAAAAAGATCTCGGCTCTCTGAGTCTAAAATGCAGGTCCAGAAAGCATCTTTGAGGTCTGTTACACTGAACCATTTGTGTCCGTGTGGGATTGGACTCATTAAATTACAGGGCTTAGGAAGCAGGGGGTGTCACTTGAGAACCATTTCATTCATTTCTCTTGGATCTTGTACCAGTCGATAGGTGCCACCTGCTTTCTGTAAAGGCTGTTTTCAATTATTTTGAAATCATTCTCCCTGTTTCCCTTTTCCAGAAGCACGGATCCGCGGATCCCTCCACCCCGTCAGTCACAGAACAGGGCCGAACCAGCCTGTAAATCACTGACGCCTGGGCAACCTGTTCTTGTGTGGCACCACCCGTCATGCAAAAGATTTCCTCCTAATATCAACCTAAACCTCCCCTGTCTCACTTTAAAACCATTCCCCCTTGTCCTATCACCATCCACCCTCGTGAACAGCCGCTCCCTTCCTGCTTATACACTCCCCTCAAGTACTGCAAGGCTGCAATGAAGTCTCCCACAGCCTACTCTTCTCCAGGCTGAACAAGCCCATTGCCCTCAACCTCTCCTCACAGCAGAGCTGCTCCAGCCCTCTGACATCTCAGTGCCTCCTCTGCACCCGCTCCCACAGCTCCACGTCCTTCCTGTGCTGCGGGCCCCACGCCTGGATGCAGCGCTGCAGATGAGGCCTCAAAGGAGCTCAGTCGATGAGGACAATCACCTCTCTCTCCCTGCTGGTCACCCCGTTTGCAATGCAGCCCAGAACAGGGGCTTCATTTTTTATAGAAATCTACATACCCACGCCTACAGTCCCCCCACAATGCACTACAGCTTCATATTCCTTCCTCCCAACAGCCCCCAATAGTCCCATATGACCCTATGGCCCACCACAGCCCCCTATCTCCCTATACACCACCCTTAGTGCCCCGTATCTGCCTCTCCCCCGCAACAGCTCCCCATACCCCCTACATCCCCTCCCAGGCGACTACAGCCTCACATCTCGCTATATTCCCCCTCCCCCCCCCCCGTCGCCTCCCCGCAGCTTCCTAGAGCCCCCCACAGCCCCTCTCCCCGTCCCGGCACCGCTCTCCAACACACCTCCGGCACAGCTGTCCTCAGCACTCGCTCCCGAGCTGCCGCGGCTTCCCTCCCGGTGCCGCCTGGACAGCACCCGGGCGGCACAGGCGGCTGCAGCGGCGCTCCGCGAGGAGAGCCGCGCCTCCAACAGCCGCCTCCCAACGTTCGCTCCCGCGCACGGCGCCTCTGCCAATGGCAGCCGGCGGCGCTGCCGCGGACCAACGACAGGCAGGCAAGGGCGGGACAGCGCTGCCGCGGACCAACGAGAGGCAGGCAGGGGCGGGACAGCGCTGCCCCTGACCAATGAGAGGCAGGCAGGGGCGGGACAGCGCTGCCCCTGACCAATGAGAGGCCGGGCCACGATGAGCTCGTCCTTCTGCAGTGTGATGAGGACACGGCTGCAGATGATCTGCGCAGGCAGCTCGGAGGTTGGGAGCCAGGAATGGACGCGGCCGGAGGAGAGAGGTGATAGGGAGCAGCCAAGGCATCACAGTGCATCCAAAAGCCCTGAAAGGCATCACAAAGCCACCGCCAGGAAGCTTGGGGTTATCACGAGCAGCATCCAGGATGCTAGAGATGGTTTGCTACTGTACCAAATGGGAGCTGCAGACATCCCGAAGCCAGACAAAACGGGAACTAACCCAGAGCTCTGCTTCATGCACCCCACAGCCTCAGCGTTGCAAGCTGAGGTGCTTTGCTGTGTGTTGCATTCATCCCAGTCCCCGGGAATGAAAACTCCTCAGGCAGTCAAAGCGTTGAGTGAGCACAAGTGTGCTTTTATTATTAAAGGAAAAGACAGGAGGGCGTGAGAGGTTCAGGTAAAGATGGGAATCGTCCTCTCTTGGGTGGAAAGCTCACGGAGAGAGTGGCTCAGAGCTCTCAGTGCTGCTGCCCGGTGCCTGGGACTGGAGGCCCGATTCTAAGTCCCCCTCCAAGAGGCTCTGCTTCTCCTCGCTGGTGCTAACCTGCTCCTGCACAGAGGTGCTGCTGTCGGGGCACTCAGGCTCTGCTTGGGCTGGGCTGCACTGCACAGGCACCGGGTCACAGTCCAGGCTGGTGCCTGTGGTGTCTGGCAGGCTCAGGTCAGCATCTTCAGCAGAGCTGGGAGAAATGAGGGCTTCAACTTGGATGAGCTCCTTGTGTGTGCCACTGTTGTTATGCAGCACGCTGTCAGCTGAACCGCAGCCATTTGTGCTTCCTGCGAGCTCTCCATTCGTGGAAGCACACAGCCCAGCATCGCTACTTGCTCCAGCTCTGCTCGGTTGACAAGAGCTCAAATCACCTATAAAAGAATGAACAGGGCTTGGTGTCAAACTCTCCCAAGCTGAATTACAAAAGTGGTTCTTGATCAGGGGAGAACTGAAGGTGTCAGGTATGGGCTGGAACGCTAGAAGGAGATACAAGCCCACTGACAGCAAGAATTCTACGTTGCTGAGAAGCAGGGTGTTGAAAGCTGGATTTGCATCCTTACCTGCCAGCACTACAACGTCTGTCTCCGAGGGCTCCCTGGGACGGCGCTGCGGTTGGCGTTTGGCCACAGACGATGGTTTTCCCAGGCTGAAGCAGGAACACCAACAGCCAGCTGGTGATTCCTTCATCCTGCTGGGTGGACTTGGTCTGGAGAGAGAAAACAGGGAATGGTGTGAGTCGTGCGTGGAACTTCAGAAGCATCTCTGACTCTGACAGCTCATCGGCCCCATCTCACTGCCGTGTCTAGTTTCTCGTGCCAGCAGGTCTGACCAACAGCTCTGCTTCGAGGACAACTGGAATTGGATTCAGGCACGTGGCCCTCAAGTCCGGAAAACCCCAATGTTTCCAGGTACAGCCAGCACAGGCCGGGATGGACGTCAGCATGGCTTTATGCAGCTCGTGACTGCCTGCCCAGCAAGGAGGGAATGCCAGCCTTGTGTGCCGGCGGGCAACTGAATGTGAGTTCAGTCTCACAGAGCAAAGGGAGTGGAGATTCACTGCAACACTTCAGGCACCATCAGTTTAACTGACTTTCAGCAAGCTTTGGCACTAGAAATAATGGGGGCAAAAAAAAAAAAAAAAAAACCAACACAAAAAGAAACCACAAAAACCCACCCAAACCATGATGATAAGGTACTGGAAAAGGAAGTCCTCTTTACCTTTCAGGTGGAAAGTCGATGACCGTGTGGAATTTCCCCTGTACAGCTGTGGGGCCTTCTTCCACCTCTATGTCCCTGCTCTCTGTCACAACCACAGGAGAGCTGCTGTGGCCTCGCCTCCGTGCCTGCGCCTCCTCCAGGCTGAGCAGCTCTGTGGCAGGAGAAGACGCCTGCACAGACTTGGGCAATGAGAGAACACTGTGCCCTGTAAGGGAAAACCACAGGTGAGAGCCAGGATCAGAAAGCGGCAGCACTACGGCCATCACAGGTCCGGGGGAGCTGCTGTGTTTCTCTCAGATTTGCTTCTCCGAGCCGCTGCAAGAAGAGCAGCTCAAAACAACCATGTGCTCAGAGGTGTGTCTATGGCAAAGGACGCAGTCATAATTAAGAGCAGCTCCCTGTATCAAAACAGGCAAACAAAATCCCTAGAAAATGGGGGCAGGGAACTGAGAAAGCTTCGCTGTCACACGTTAATCAAGCCTCACCTGCTTGCAAGACATCATAATGACAGAAACGGTTTTCTTCTTGTCACGTTTGGGCTTGCACATTCTCAGCATCCAGCAACAGGGTGCCAGATTCTCACCTAAGCCCAGAAGTCTGCTGTCCCCTCGACAGGAAAAGTGTATTTCACAGGACTTGGAGAAGGCCTGCATTTGATCCAGGTGTCTGATCAAGATAAAGCTAATGGAGAAAGACACTCACCTGCTCCATCTGCGATGTCAGGTCCAGATGTGGAGCAGAAGAGGACATCTGTGTGGTCAATGATGAATTCCACCACAGCCGACTGCGTCTGCAGTTCCATGCAGGCAGCTCTCCCGCTGGCACAGGCAGACTCGCTCTGCTGTGATCTGTAGAAAAGGCAGGTTTTAGAAGTCATTCAGCCAAGATCGCTTCCCCAGGTCTGAACTGTAGCAGCCCTAAGCTGTCTAACTGGGCTCCGGAGACTTCCGCAGTGGGCAGTCAGTGATGCCACTGAAGAAGTTCTCCTGGCTGATCAAGGACACACCAGTCCCACCTAAACAAGAGAGCAGCAATGCTCATCTAGAAATTGTGCCCACGTGGGGTTGCAGAACAGTCCAGGCTCCTGCTCTGCTGTCAGCCACTCACTGCAGATTTCACAGGAGAAGAGCACATGTGGTGCAGAAGAAGGGAGGACTGCTTTATTCTAGTGGAGAACAGACGTAAGCGTTCTGTTGAAATGGAAAAAGAAGTTTACCTTAAGAGGTTTGGAGCCCACACAATGGCTAAGTTCTTAGCATGCATGTTGGTGACAGAGCTGTTCGCAGCCAGACAGGCCAAGTGTCTCATCAGATACGCCAGGGTCCTGGGAAACAAGAGCGGCAAATGTTCAGCACCAGCCAGCATCCCGTGCTGCGACTCACAAAGCAAACCTCAATTCACACTAGTTGTTATTACTGCTACCGTCACTGAAGATGAAGTAGATCCAACTTGACCAAGTGCCACGCTGCAGCACCCAGCTCCAGCACAGCACAGCCACAGCCATCAGCTGCACCAAGCGTGCCCCCGTGCCCAGGAACTGACCCCACAAATTAACCCCATGCAGGGTTTCAGCACACCCAGGCATCCCGTTGCTCGCGTGAGACAAAGCCTGGAATTGCACTTTGCCCTCTGAAGTACAGCAGGGCTGAGCTCAGCGGGCTGAGGGCAGCACTGACCTGTAGTGAGGAGCGGGCAGCTGCTGGATGGCGTCCCGCATTCTGACCAGCCGCTCCTCCTCCGTAGTGGCACCAACAGCATCCTGGAAAAGGGCAGAAAGGGATTGAGACACAAATCAGGCGAGATACCTGCCGCAGGGTCGGGAACCAAGGGAACAGCGCGCTGCTGGTCAGCACTGAGAAAGACTTTAGGCCTCCCCAGAGGCATCTGGGGAACATAGCAGCACGCAGCTGGTGCCACCACGGCCAAGGAGTCCAAGCACCGGGCCGGTTTACAGCCTGGTTGGGCAGCTCAGCTCCTCGCAGGGGGCATTCATCTCCAAGTACACTTGGCTATTAATCCCCTTCCCGTTCCAGAAATAGTTGGGGAATAGCAACAAACAAACAAACAAACAACACAGGAATTCTCGCAAAGCATTGTGAATATGGAAATAACCACCTCCTGGGGCCACCAGAAGTGGCATCAGCACGATGCAGGATGTGGCAAAGACATGCAAGTAAACCCCATGGGGCTAACAGAAGAAGGGCCTCGGAGCTGGGGCACTGCTGCAGCCATCTCCCAAGAGGCCCACGGAAGAGGTAAAGGAAAGGCGTTGCCTTGTGCTTACCGAGAACTTGTCGTACAGCTGGTCGGTCAGCAGGGGGTTCGGGAGCTCCCTGAAGTACATTTTGCAGAGGGAGCTCGCGCTGTGAACGTCGCGGACGGTCAGCTCAGGAACCTGCTCAGACTCAAACTCCTGGCTGCAGAGAAGGACACGAAAATGGTTGAGAAAGAGGAAAGCAAGTCAAAAGCCACACCCAACGCAATCCAGAGTTGGAAGGGCTTCCTGATGCACAGCAGAACACAAACACTCGGCCACCAGCACCACGTCAGCCGTGCTGGATGGGATGTTCCCAAAGGAGACCTTTACTCTGTGCTAAGGCATTGCCCGCAGGCCTCTGAACGCCCGCAACAGGGCCCGTGCCCCTGCTGGCAGCTGTGTCTGTCAGTCGCAGCACTCTTACCGCAGTCTCTGGACTCTGGACGCGACGCCGGACAGGCGGTATATCCCCTGCACCACGCCGTGCTGCTCGATGAACTCGGCGCAGCTCTGGAGGACCTGGGGGACTAAAGAACACGTGCCGGCGGTTACTGGAGCTCCTTATTCAAGTCCTGGCTCAGGCTGCGCTCCCGTCACATCCCATCCACTAAGCCCAGCCAGGCTACTGCTTAGCTCTTCCTTCAAGGGGAAAGCTGTCAGAGACACCTCTGCAGGAGCTGCTGAGGAAACTGGACAGAGATGTGTTCTTTGCGTTCCAGAAATGCCAGGACCTAGGAATCAGCCTGGAGAAAGTAATTCCGGGGAAGCCGCAGACATTGCAAGTCCCATCACTGCTCCCACGGGAACGGAGGTGGAAAATCTCACGCCCGGAAGGAGCTGGGAAACTGATGCAGGACACTCTCTTTGGCCAAAAGGCTTCCTTTCTTTTCAGGCTACCAGGGGATTGGCTTACAGGCTTTGCTTTAAGCAAATACAAATGTGCTTGTCCCTTGGGAGCATTTACCTTGCAGCCATCACCTACTCAGTTGATCTTTCAGTCGTCAACTCCCATTCCCCGTTTCTCCACCTGTATCAACCTGCCCCTTGCTACATACCATCTCCCTTTCATCTTTAGGTTCCCAAACAGGGAAGCTCTCAGGCATGGGCCGTCCCTTACCATCACAACCAGAGTGGAGAAGATGCTCTCCCAGGTCACGGCCAAACACCCTTTCCTTCTCCACCTCCCGCTCTTTCTGTTGCTTTGGGCGGGCCTTCACCACGGAACGAAGGAAGGAGAGGAGCTTGCCGCGCTTCTTTGGCACTGCACAACAAAAGGAAGAAACCAGTTCATTTTAGGCTTGGCTCCATTGGACGAGGCCGAGCACAACACATTCTACAGAGCACCTCAAAACGGGAAGAACATGATGAGCAAGTGCGTACAAAAATGGATTTTCCCCAACCCTGGAGGAGTCCAAGGCCAGACTGGATGGGGCCCTGGGCAGCCTGGTCCAGTCCCACATTAAATGTGGAGCTTGGTTGGCAGCCCAGCTTGAGGCAGGGGGCTTGGAGCTTGATGATCCTTGAGCTCCCTTCCATCCCAAGCCATTCTACAAGGATTCTAGGATTTCCCCAACTCCAGACATAAACACACAAACTCCTGTGTGATTTGACCGGGCCAAATCTCTGCACGTTCTGATGGAGTTTAATGCACTCCTCTTGCTTAGCTTGCTCAACCTGGGGATTAAGGACCCTCTTGAAAAGCCACGTTCTGATCAAGCGTGTCACTAGCACAACCAGACCTCTATCTGTCCACCAGGGACGCTGGCCGTTCTCAGCCTCGTACTGACTTGCAGGAGAACTGCCTTTGCCTTCCCTCATTCTCCCTGCCTACAAAACACCAGCCATACGCCCCGTGCTATGCATGAAGGATCATCAGCACAGAGGATAAGGTGGGAAGGATAAGGGAGGTATTAAACACGGAACACACCCAAAAAAGACTCCATTTTGCTTCCCTGCACCATCAAATGTATCATCGTACCTGGCTTTGGCACTGAATTGATGAGACTCTCCGGGATTTTTCCGTTAATGAGCTCCACACACTCACTGGGGAAAAATCCAACCTGTAACAAGAAGAAGAAGAGAGGTGCGATACTGAAGGCAGCGTTTCTCAGGCCTGAACTGTTCAAACATCACATTTTCCTCATAACGTGCCTGCCGGATGCTCCGTAAGACAATCCAACAAAAAAATGGCCTGCTTAAAGTTAATGATTATTCAAAATATGCAGGCAAATAACCATAAAACTGTGTACGGAGCGGGGAAAGGACAAGTATGCTATGCACCCCTAAATCTCAAGCATGCCCGAAGGGAAAGACTTCATACAGAAGCTATAGATTATGATAGATTGATGCAGCTAGATCTGAGTTAGCACAGCCTATGAACTTTCTGCTTGCTGACTGAGATGCAGCTGCCATCCCCAGCTCTGAGCTACCCAGCGTTCGGCAGCCAGCAGCAGCAGCAAGCACACAGAGGCTCTGTTACCCTGCCTCATCTCAGCTGACAGGCAGCGACTTCCTGAAAGACAGTGACTTCACCTTCTGCATGGGTGCAAGCACAAGTGCTCTGAGACACTGAAACACGTGTCCTAGCTGCTGCATTTCCAAAGGTGCGGTTCAGTGGCCGTGACCTGATGCATGTTGTGAGGGCTCTTCTTTCTAAGTTAATTGAGGAGACAGTTTCCTATAAAGACCAACTTTCAGCTCTGGCCTAAGCCCACAGCAAAAGGCAAAGTCCCCTGACACCAGCACAAGGAAACCATTTTCTATGTGGAGCCATGCTGTGCAGGCAGGGCAGCTCTAAGCTGAGATTCCTGCCTCGACCGAAGTTGCGCTCTCACGTCTGAAGCTTGTGCCTACCTGAAAGCCGTGCTTGCCTCTCCAGCGGGGGCTCAGCTCCTGAGGCGGCATATCGATGACGCACACGAGGTCTCCCACCTGCAAGAGATTGCAACGTCAATCCCAGCTTCAGCACGGCTGGGAGGAAAGCGCAGCTCAAATGACTGCATTCTTCTGCACTGCCCAATATCGTCAAGCTTGAGAGCCATTGCACCAGTGCAGCTCTTCAGGCATTTGCAGCCGTACAACTGAACGTGGAGGTAGAAGAGTCACTACGATACACAACATACAGAATTCAGCTGTTCAGTAGGAAATGGTTCTCAGAAGCAGCAGGCTCTTTGCCAAAGGGAGAGCTCCAATTAAACCGCAGGCATAAGTCAGCGGAACAGATCCTGAACACATCTGCACACTCCATACACTGGTCTGCCATTGCTCAGAGACCAGGCTACCACACCGGGCAGTAGCTCTTTGATCAGAAGATTCCAATGCCAAATAGAGCCATACTTTAGAGATGGCTGAACTCCTCCCTGCATCCAACCCACTGCAAGTCTAATCTGGAACCGAATCTTCCGGGCTTCACCTCACCAAACATTCTGAAGGTGTCTGAGAATATTCCTGATAGCTTCACATGTTATACTCTTCTGTACACGACAACTAGGAACGCCCTTAACTGCTTACCTGCAAGGAGAGTTCACCCGGTGCCTGGGCAACGTATCTCTTAATAACGTGGGCAGCACCAATAGCTGGGATATTAAGAGATGACTCCTCACGGACCAGCACGGGCTTCCCGTTGTTCTCAGCCTGAAACAGAGAGCACAGGCCACGGTGAGGAGCTGAGGGCAAACGAGGAGGATTTCAGGCTGAGGAGCATGTCAGCAGAGAAAGCTGCAGGAAATGCACTCGGTCCTTATCATGGGCACACAAGAAGGAACGGCAAGGCTAAGAACATGCCCGCAGCAAGGAAAGAAAGCAGCTTTAAGGCAGCTTTTCAGTGACACTGATAGAGCCGCAAGGATTCGCTCTCTCTTGAAAAGCAGGAGAGCACATCTGCGGCTCACTCTGCTGGCTCAAATCAGGGAACAAAGACCAATCAGAGCTCCATACTCTACCTCCATCCGTGCGATGTCAGGCCCACAGCTGATCTCGCTGCACGCGACGCCCATCACAGCAGGCACGACAAGCTGGAACTGAAGAGAAACACGCTCATATTTTCTCTCTACACACACCACAGTATCGAGAGACTACTGGAGAACTACCCTTGGCTATCCTCTGGCACAGGCAGGTGCTCTAGAAGCAACCACTCTGTTCACTCCGTTCAAATGGGACTGCCCATTAGGCAGCATTTGACCAAGCGGCTGTCCCTCTGCTAGCAGATGGGGACTGGCACAAAGCAGCAGATGCATTTGCCCAGGGCGCTCTGACAGCGCAGCAGCAGGGCAGTGAGAGGAATCATTGCTGCAGGTGCATCTGCTCCCCGGCCACGGCTCCCAGCAGCCTCACCACCGGCACCTGCTGCAGCCCCGCACATCAAGGATTCCCTCTGCTTGCATCTCTGCTGTGCTCCCTACAGCTGCCGGGCACACTCACACAGCCCAAGCGTGCGGGCTTGTGACCTTGGGTCACGCTGTGCAGCTCGGCACAAACTGGGCCTAGGACTCTTTGCCTAAGGGTTAGGTTTCCTTCAGACCAGCTGGTCACAGCACCACACACAGCATCCTTCTGAGGGCGGAGCTGGAGGGGAAGGGAAAAAACCCACACGGGACCAGTGTCCCATCAAAGCTGGGTGAGGCTGTGTTACTAAACATGGTGCGACACAGTGCTGGTCAACCACGTGAGGGGACAAAGCGTGGCACGTACCTGGCAGGAGATCAGAACAAGGTAGACAAGTGTCTTGAACTCGCAGCTGATTCTTGTCACTTTGCTCTGTTCTTCCACGAGCAAAAGCTGCACCAAGGGAGCGGGTAGAGGAGAGAGAAGGAACAGGTCTGAGAGCTTGCACAATGTAGCAAAGATGACACGGGAAAAACCATGGAAAAAATGCCATCTTTGTGGATCGCTAGGGAATGCAGGTACTGGGTGAAAGTTACGGTTGATGGACAAGAGTAAGCAGTATGAGCTGCTAGGAGCTCCACCAGCCAGCAGTTCTCAACAGCTCACTGCCCACCCGTCCATCCCACGCCCTGACTCAGCTTACCTACAAGATGCTGCACAAGACGGGGTGAAAACGAAGGCACTCAGTCGCTGCACAAGGGCAACAAGCGAGCTACTCACGCAGAGCTCAAGCGCTCCAATGAAGGGACGCAGCACGCACTGCTCCTCCCCTCATTCCAGCCGCTTGTGACATCACTAAGGGCCACCAGGCTGCTCCGCCATGACGACAGGGTGGGGAGGCAAGACCATGTCACAGGACCAGAAGATTCCAACACCGCACCCAACATTCTAGAATCAGCGGCGGTTGGAATTCTACCTCAGCCCAATCCTGCAGAAGCTGCCATGCGGTTGCCATGACCACAGCGCAGGACCCAGCGCTTGCTCCTGGGCAGCCTCGTACGGCTGGCCTCAGGCCGTCCCTCTGCAGGGCCTTCCTGCCCTCGGGCAGATGGACATTGCTTCCCAACAGCGTACCTTGCAGCGCAGGGCCTATGCAAAATCCACACTGGAGTCCTATATATCTCTATCAAGCTATCTATACCTAGACACACAGTCACCACTACCATCTTTTTTCTTAGTCTTGAGGTACACCATTCAGCTGTTTGTTTCATTGCCATCAAACAACCCCACTGACGTCACACTGCTGACACAACGTCCTTGCAAACACAGCAGCAACTCCTGGCACCGATAGCTCCGGCTACAACAAGCACAGGGCTCTGGCTTGCTTTGGATGCAGTTGCAGCATGGATCTGAGGGCGTTGTGGAAGGGGATATATTTCAAATTGCACCGATGTTTTCCGACCATTTCTCTTTTGACATGGTCCCAGCACCTGGCATGCTGATCATCATCCTGAATATACATTTTGTCAAAGTTCTAGAACTATTGAAATAGTTCCTTACCAAACGCAATCTGATCACTCTTCTGGCCATATTTTGTTCCAGCTACCGCTTCCTGCGGGTGGCACGAATAGCGCTGCATCACCTATAGCTCTCTGCTCTTACCGTTCTCATGCTGTCTGGGCAGTCCTCGTGGCCTCAAAACTCTCTCATGCCAAACGTGCCACATTCTGAGGCACAGAATATATATCACACTACTTCAAAACGCCTTTTTTTTTTTTTTTTTTTAATATAATGATACTAGGGATAATCATCTGGAGCTAGAGCAATATGAGAAAATTCCCTTTAGTTCAACCATAAGTCTGCCCCATGGACACCCGAAGAGCTCTAAGAATACGCAGGGTGGACATGGATGGCAGCTACCATAACAGTAAGCAATGAAAAATGAGGTTGTGAGCCATGCTGTGTCATTGCATCTGCAGGCAGGGATTTCTCCTTGGACTGAGCAGAGTGCAGATGTAGCCTGAGAAAAGAACTTAGGATCATTCAGGAAAAGCAAATGAGTTGAGTAATTAATTGAAGAAACTCACGTTCTAAAGGTACTTAGAAGGAGAGAGTATTTCCCAACAGAATGGGTTTAACTGTCTATGACCTGTTTGGTTACACAGGTCTACTCTATGTATGCTTAGACTGACCTGAGAGGGCATGCTTCAGCACACCCCAGAATTTCCAGTTTCCAAATCGTCCAGGCAGCGCAAGTGCGGTGTACGTCTCCCTTGGCACAGACATCAAGCTTTTCTTCCTGTGCAATAAACTAATTATGACGGGGGAAGGGGACAGTACAGGCCGCACAAGAGAAGAGCCTAGGGGAACGATTTTACAGCTGGGAGTGAGGCAAATGACTCGGCTCAAGTGCATCTATACCAATGCACGCAGCATGAGCAACAAGCAGGAGGAACTGGTAGCCATTGTGCACCAGGCTAACTATGATCTAGCTGCTGTTACTGAAACATGGTGGGACTGCTCCCATGACTGGAGCGTTGAGATTGATGGCTATGAGCTCTGCAGAAGGGATAGACAAGGAAGGAAGCCAGAATATTCATCAATATTGAATTGATCCTGCAATTCAGGAACCTCACAAGCAACCTGAAAAAAGCGTCTGAAAAAAAAAAAAAAAAAAAAAAAAGAAAAAGGAGAAAAAGGTAATCAGCATACCAGCAGCTGTTCTTCTTTAAACCATGGTTCCCAAGCTACTGCAGCTGGACAAGCTATAGCTTATCACATCAAAAGCCATCTAGAAGATTCAGTTATTGGTACTGGCCATGTCGGCATTAGCTCACTGTAAGCATCCGCAGGACAAGTCTACGGACTGAATGACCTTGTGCACCCATCCTTCTGTCTCAGCTGCAAGAATAATCCTCACTCCCAGCCATTTCCAGTTTTCTTTCTTCCAAAAGATGACAGACATCAAGAAGCTCTTCATTCAAGAGTTATCTTCTTATACAAACAACTGAATTCCAGCCTGGTTTAATCCAAAGTGCCATCTAGTTTGCATACAGAGAACTAGGGTGCATATAGGAAAGAACGCATGCACACTCTAGTTTTCAATGGCCAGAATATCATAATAAACACATAGAAAAACAGCCTGTACTCTGGAGGCTTGTATGGCAAAGCCAATTGTTTTGACCAGCTCATTAATATACTATATCTAGTTGGTAAATTCCAGCTACGTATTTTATATGTCATTATTATCAATGATTGTGGAAGCCCAAAGGGCAACCTCTCATTTTCAACAGACCTCCTTTTTGACAGAGATGGAATCTATTACATTTCAAATTCATCACTCCTTTTGGTTTGCAACATTGTCCTCTGCCAAACTCCTCAACACAATCAGCTGAAGTCTTCTACCTGAATTTCTGGTATGACTGTGACAAGTATTCCTTCACGATGCTCAGATGTGCACCGTCTCCCATGAGCATCTTACTGGACGCAGCGTGCTGCAGCATCTTTGCAACAGAACCAAGGTTTCTTCGTTGATCTGTAGTCAGCTGCCCTCCAGCTGAAAGATCCATTATGTCAAATGCATCCGGTGCAACCATGGCTGGATTCACGTAGTGGTGATAGAGTAAGTTGCCAACAATCTAGGACAAGTTGAGGAGAGAAAAAAACACGTGGAAAACCAGTGGCACAGACCTCCACTGAGTCTTACTGAAACTACTCTGAGTGAGTTCTGACAAATTACTTGCCTGTGAACTGTGGGCCCCGTTCAAGATGCAGGGTCTACTGCGCTGCCATCAGCAAGCACGTGCTGTCCCAAAGAATCTTAGTTTCACACTGTAACATACATACACACACTAAATAAATGCACAACTGTCAACATAGAAGCGGTAAGACTGACCACTACTAGTTCCAGAACAACACAACTGCAGATATTCCTACACACAAAGGTTTTCAAATTTAACTTTTAATACCACCTGTCTATATATTTTTAGAAGTTACCAAAGAATTGCTCATACAAGCGTAAAAGTTACTCTGAGAATTAAACAAAGCTTAGTCTAACAGAAGGCAGAGCAACTACACTACAGAGAAACCTGGTACTGCAGTCTCATTAAGGGATAGGAGCTAATTCTTAACACAGGTGTGCAGAATTGACCACCATCTCCAACAAAGCAAAAATGGTGCAGCATGGAAAACCAAGGAGCTGAGCTGAGAAAACAGCAGCTACTTTCTGCCCCTTTTCCAGAGCACTTCTCTCTCTCTCTCAGAATACCTCTTTGATTAATCAGCAACATTTTTAGCTACAGATCCCCAGTTAAACACAACTGAGAGGAACTCAGAAACATTTAATCCAGAAGTAAGAAACTCAGAAGTACCGAAGATGAGCGGTATTTGACATTTCAAAAGAAGTCCAATTCACCCAGCTAAGTGAGCAGCAATGAACGCTGAGGCCCCAAAGATAAAGACATCCCGTTATCCACGTGCTCATCCATATTCTTCTAACCCGTATTGGATATGTGCCTGCAGTAATTCCCACAACAAAAAGGCATTGGCCCAGCACGCTGACATGCAGCAAAAGTTCCCACGCCACACACTTCAGTATTCCCTGGTGTTTCACATCAATCTGCGCAGAGCCTAATCACAGAATCTGGGCTTCTCCTGCTTCACGTGCGATTTGAATGCACAGGAGAGATCAGAGGTGTGAAGAAATGGCAAAAACAGAAAGAATAAGCTTCGCCATTGCTAAGCTGCCCCAGAAATTAACTGCTTTCAGAGAGGTCATGGTTTTGACAGCTGTTTCAGCTCTTGCTGTCCTATCCCAGATGACGGCACATGGTCACAACAAACAAAACCGTTCACTACCTGTCACAAGAAACACATTTGTGAGAGAAATCATGTTGATAATAGTAAAACTGGTAGTAGGAAAACAAGAACAGTACACTGTAGGAGTAGTTTCAGGCCCTAATGCATCTACAGGCAGTCACCGCACACAGCTGCAGTTCTGAGTGCGGCATGGACCGTGACATTGTTTCCACAAGGATTAATAATAACTGCAGCTTTCCACCTAAATTTACAGATGGAAAAAATGAATTCACCTGCACAGAAAGAATCCATGCCTCACAACGGGAAAGCACGGAACCAGAAGAGAGAAGAAAACGGCATTCAGATTGGTAATTACTTCGTAATGAAGCAGAGACAGAAAAGCTTAAAGAGACTGTGGCAAGTAATGTAAAATCCACTCTTTGCTTTATTAAGAAGAAGAGCCCTCACAGACAGAAAGACCTTTAAAATCACAAAAGCCAGGACAATTCCAATGAAAGCCACAATGCTGTGCTCATTTGGAAGCATTTACTACCAACATCCTTTTCGTTCTCCAAAAGTACGGAGATGTACAATACAAAACTGCCCACACATCATGAAAAATGACACCATATACTTTGGTGCAGCTACTGTAATGCCCTAGAATATTGTAAGGGAAGTGAGAATAGTAGAATTTTGCACACGGACCTTTCTAACTTGGCACTGTCTCTTTAAAAAAAGAGCAACTGACTCAGATAACACCAGCAAAACCAAGGTGCACCATTCAGCAGCAAGAGCATCCCAAAGTCAAGAAACCTCGGGGGCACAATGCCCAAGATGTTAAAAGCAAAAGGAAAAGCAATAGGGTGACTTCTTCTGAACGCTGTATTATGTCTCCTTTGACAAACATGTATCCAGCAATCCAAAGCACAGTGCAAAGAACTTTATACCCATAACAACAAATAGCCTGTCTACTTAAACTGCAGCTTTTAAACTTCTCTGCACACGTACACCCAACAAAGAACACTGAGATGCATCTGCTGCAGACAGCGTGGCAGACAACTATTCACAGAGCTGCTCAGCTCCTTACCTTCAGAAGCTCCTCCTCGCCAGCATCAGGAACCTTGTCATGCCGGGAGTCTTTCAGTACCTTGGCCATGAAACGCATTCCGTAACTTCGAAGGAAATAAAAGGCAAGTGAGAATTCCTCACGGATGAACCCACTATTAACTGCTGCAGGATAATGCGGTGACACACCAGGCTTACGGCATTTTGTCAGCTCAACAACGATGGTTGTCGTTGACAACGAACTTGTCTGTCATTGCCTTCACATTTCGGATTGAGGCATCCAGGTGCGTCCTCACCTCACCATGATGAAGAGCTTGTTCAGGTGTAACATCGTACGGCAACTTGCTATTTGGAAAAGTCAGATGTGAAGGTGAGCACTCCTCAGCCTAATATACTTTTGTCAGTGCCAGGCAGAATTTTTGGCTTGACACAGAAACAGATCCACGCTCACCTGGCTGCAAAAGGCTGCACGTTCACTTTAATTAGAATGCTAGCACTGAAAGAGTAAAGGACTTTTCACGTCCTCTGCTGTCCCTGCAGCAGTCACTGTGAGAAAAGGCCCAGCTAACTCTAAACTGTATCTTTCTGTACCACATGCAGACACGCTCTCTAGAGTCAAGAAGGTCACCTGCGATACGCAGTAGTACCTCAGGTCGCAAATAAATCAGTGAAAACACAAGCTGCACATTGCAGTGTTAACATAGTAACTCACGCAGCGTGCTGCGCTGGGAGAGTTGTCTTTGACTTCATAGCATTGCTTTTCCACCACTTCCCTTGAAGTGTGTTAAAAACAAAACAAAAACAACCAACAACAGAAGCCTCAAAATCTGGTGAACATCAAGCACTGGAAGAAACACAGAACTCTGACTGGGGACGGATGGGAGCCGATCAAGAGTTTATAGACACACATTAAAGGGAGGACAGGGACAAATGACGTAGCGGGGGATCTACAGGCCAGCCAACCAGGATGACCAAGTGGATGAAACCTTCTCGTGGGCAGACAGGAACAGCTGCCTGCTACGATTCTATGAACACGGCCTGTGTTGAGAAGGACCACAATGCTCATCTCGTTCCAACCCCCCGCTGCGTGCAGGTTCACCAACCGCCAGACCAGGCTGCCCAGAGCCACATCCAGCCAGGCCTTGAATGCCTCCAGGGATGGGGCATCCACAGCCTCCTTGGGCAGCCTGCCCGAGTTGTGGGCAGAGATTGGCTTGGAAGAGGAATATCTACAGCATCTGTATCTATGAGTTAACACAGAAGAAATGCTTTGGGGCTTCTTTTGGCCTATCTCTTAATGAGATTCACTTCTAATAGTCTCAACACCCCTGTCACAAGATGATCTTTATACCATTCAGAAGAAAGCCATCTCGAGCTGATGGAAAAAAGCTGGTATCAATTGGACAGATGCATACCATGAATCCAGGGATGGTTTGCAACGATTAACAGAGCAATGCAAAGCAGCTGAGCAGCTTTCAGAAAAAAACAGTAGCAACAGCTTCCATACCTGGCCTCACCATTCTGAGATCCCATCTGGTTAACCCAGGACTTGTAAATATCCACTGGATCCGTTTTGACGTTGAGCGATTCGTCCTCAATTATTTCCTTCACAACTGGGGCCAAGATCTGCCTCAGTGCCTTCTGACCACGGGCACCACGGTTGAAAGAGCGCATCTCAAAAATACAGAGGAAACAAAGGGAGTTCTACACAGGCAGAACTATTTTCTTTCAGTATTTAAACAAGTAAGCAATCAGCAACTAAAGCCATTCACAGCATGCCGCTATGGCAAATCCAGCAGCAGAGAATAAAGCATACGCATGCACTTTCCTGAACTACTACTCCAAGAAAAGATAATAATAATTAAACAAACCTTTTAGACGTTACCTGTTGGGGGGCACATACCATCCTCATACTTAAAAGCATCAAAAAAGGCATGATTGCCTCCAACATCGTATGTATTTGGTCTTCCTAGCAAGTTGTGAAGCTCCCTATCAGCCAGAAGTCATAAACACCAAACTCCTAAGGGACAATCCACTCAATTATGCCAACAGACAGCCAGAATCCTTAAGCCTGACAGCCAGTAAAAAACCCAAACCAGACAGCATCTGATTTTCAGCCTCCTCATCAGTTTTGGAAAACAGTGTCCTTCGCGTCAGCTTCACTCTGGCCTGTAAAGCCCAAGCTCGCAGTCTGTTCCAAGTCCTTCTTACTAGACAGCAGAGAACTTAGATTGGACTGAATCTTAGGAAAGCACTGCATTACATCAAAAACAGCAGAGATTCCTCTCTCTGACTGCATGCGTAGTTATGCAGCGTGAAGATGGCTGAATCCATGAACTCTGTGGGTTTCTTTTGAGGCATCTGCAAAAGCAGCTTGGCCAAGTATGTTGGAGTAGTCTAAAACAAGAAGAAAAATTACTTAGTGCGCATGAGTAATCAATGACTATTAAGATGTTGTAATTATGAAATAAACAAGAGAGTTTGACAAAGCAGACTAAGATAACAAAAGGAGAATAAATAGAAGGCTTACCCCTATCCTGGGCTCACTTACAAAACTCCAGCAGAGCAGATCTCCAGCAGAGATCCTTCCCCACTGGTAGCCAGCTCTTAAACAGGTCTAGGAGGGCTGTAGCCTGGCTGCACCCCTTCCAGCAGCACAGCTGCATTGCCTTCACCTGTGCTCCTCTGCCTGACTCACTGCTTGCCTCAGGTGATCAATCAGAGGTTCAGGCCATGACTCAGCAGTTCCCATACAGCACGTGTCCACAAAAGCCAACACCACAAAGACAGACAGTGCCTCAACACTGCAGAGCATAAGTACAGACTGTTCCAACACACGTAAGCATCTATGACAAGAGGAGTGAATGAAAAGCTGCATACCTCAAGTAGAAAAGATGCTGATAGGCTTCCAGCTTTTCCCTCTCCTCTTTGCTCAAAGCTTTCAAACCTCCCTTTTGCTCGTTCAGTGTCATCGCGTCAGAGAGCTGTTCCTTGTTCTTCTTGCTAAGATTTCTGCTATGAGAAACAACAACCTGCAAAGAATACAGAGGGACAGATTCCACATTTAAATAACACGCAATATGGGAAAAAGCTGCACGATAGCACTTCCTTTTGTGTGGATAAGGCAGTCAAGGTACATCAGGAGATCATGAAGTGAAACATTATCTGTTATAGCAGCGATTTCTGTCTTGTCCCCACGTTCCAGAATTGGTTGAGAACCTACAAGGACTAATTGCTTTGAGCAGGGACTACTGTCAGAGCTGGTAGCGTTCTGAAGATGCTTGAAAATGCCTTTCTTTCTCAACTGCGCTTGAAGCCCCAAGCCCTGTTTCCATTTTGCTGACTCACTGCCTCCACATGCTCTGATATCGATGACACTTTTTGCTGACAGCATCAGCCCAAGAGCTGGAGCCTCCTTTGGAACTGAACTTTACTGCTGCCATGGTTCAGATTTTACACAAGGTCAAGCCTAGCGCCACGCTATTCAGGACCAAAAGAAAAGGTGACTGTAACTTCAGCTTGAATTTGAAAAAGGCACCGCTGTATCAGCAATGTTGCTCTTGTGTGCAATCAATCGTCAGCAAAGTGACAGAGGGGGCTTCCATCAGCCAACCAACACCAAGCAGCCTGAGCACATTTCCTGCTTCGAAATCACCTCCCCCTTCTGATACAGCACACAAAACGTGAGAAGAAATTAAGGCGTGCAAGTCCATGACTAATGGAACCACAAGTGAACAGACAAACAGTTCTCAGAGCCTTCAAGCATACCATCTATTGCTTTCCCTTGGTCCCGAGTGGGTTCTTTTCTGGTGCTTTGTTTTTACAACACTTCAAGTCTTGATGTTTCTTCTGCAGTTTACTTTCTAGGGATACATAGTAATAAGTGGAACAGTTAGGAACTTACTGGGAGGAAAACCTGTAACTCTGGGGGAAGCATTTCCCACTGAATCTGAGTAAGTGAGATCCAGGCTCAGAAGGTCCTCATGCTAACTGCCATTGGCCTCAATTCACTCTCCTAGTCTCCCAGCACTGCATTTCCTACCTGCAGTGTCATTCTGATCTTCACTAGCAGTCCAATCTTGATGTCCATGAGATTGAGGTCATTTTCAAGCTGTTGATTAGATCGGATCAAGCTCACAACTTCCTCACACAGTTTCGTTAGCTCCAGCTCCTCCTGAAAATCTGGGTCCGATCGAGCAAGTGAACAAATTCCCGAACCACAGCCATAGCTGGGTTTTCAGCAGTAACTAAAAACAAGTGACAAAACATCAGAGGACAGGAAACAAATTAATGCATGTGTTACCTCTGTGCAGACAGCATGTCAAGCAGCAGCCAGTCCAGGATCAAATTAACACCAATGGGCTTGAATAACTCCGGACAGCATCCGGAACTTCTTGCATGGAATAAATCATCCTATAGCGTTGACTTCTGTCATGAGGTCAGTATCAGCTTAGGGGAGTCCACCTTGCAGAACTTACCCCAAAGATCAGCGCTCCTATTTCCCAGCAGCAAAAGTACTACCGTGAACCAAGTTTGCACAGAATCACAGAATGTCAGGAATTGGAAGGGACCTCCAAAGATCATCTCGTCCAATCCCCCTGCTGGAGCAGGATCACCTACATTAGGGCACACAGGAACATGTCCAGGTAGCTGCTGAATGTCTCCAAAGGAGATCCCACAACCTCTTTGGGCAGCCCATCCCAGTGGTCTGTTACCCTTGCCGTGAAGAAGTTTTTCCTCTTATGTATGCGGGACCTCCTATGCTCCAGCTTGCACACATTGCCCCTTGTCCTATCACTGGATGTCACTGAGAAGAGCTTGCCTTCGTCCTCCTCACACTCACTATTCACACATTTATAAACATCAACGAGGTCACCCCTCAGTCTCCTCCAAGCTAAAGAGACCCAGCTTTCTCAGCCTTTCCCCATAGGGAGATGCTCCACTCATCAGGGCACAGCAGAGGGGAAAGAGAACCTCTCGACCTCCTATCCATACTCTTTCTCATACACCCCAGGATGCCCTCTTGGCCACGAGAGCACAGTGCTGGCTCATGCTCCTCCTACCGCCCACCAGGATCCCCCAATCCCTTTCTCCTACGCTGCTCTCCAACAGCTCAGCCCCCAACCTATGCTGGTACTCAGGTTGCTCTTGCCCAGATGTAAGACTCTACACCTGCCCTTGTTCTTTCTCATTCCGTTTCTCCCCACCCAACTCTCCAGGTCTCGCTGGAAGGCAGCACAGCCTTTTGCTGTGTCAGCCACTCTTCCCAGTTTTGTGTCATCAGCAAACTTGCTGACAGCACATTCCACTCCCTCAGCCAGAGGGAATTTTTCCTTCAGCCACCTTCCTACCTACCTATCTACTCTTTGCACCACTTCATCCCAACTGATTTTCATAGCTGTCTTCGTGTTGCAGATCTCACTAACAGCATTTTTCTGCAAATAGAGATTCAAAGCATATTAGCTTTATTCTCTTGGCCACACCTACTGAGGGTTTTGTAGTCTTCTCCTGCTTTGTTTCCTCGGACAAAGGCTTGAATTTTTATAACGTCATTTATCTAGAATGGAAAAAAAAAAAACCAAAAAACCCAGCCACTTAAACTTGTTAAGGGCAGAGTAAAAAAAAAAGTGTCAGATACTGAATTCATTTCACAATCTCTTACGTGGTCTCGGAAATATTGCAGGTGATCTCTGTAACGCATTCTGCCTTGATACATCCTGGTCAGTGACTGAATCTATAATAAAGAATCCCAAAGCAGCTCAGATAAAAGTCTTTTCCACAAATATTGCTAACAAAAATGTTAACAACAACAACAAAAAAAACAAACAGAAAAACCATAGCATTTGCTACCTTCACTACTTGGTCCTTGTGTGCTCGTCAGTAATCCAAACAGATTTGATATGCCTCCCTCTCTTTATAGCCACGCCACTGGGACTGAAAACACACACAAAAAAAAAAGGCGACTTCTCAAATTGAAGAGCAGTAATTTACTGTTCTATGCTTCTTTCTGCTGCTCAGTTTCCACTTCCCTTTGGCTGAATAAAATGTAACAGAGACATGCTCATCTTACAAGACAGGCCGCAAGAGGTATGCAGTGAAGCCTTAACTATTTCTTCCACCACCAGCAGTCATGGTGAGGGACTTAGCAGCACCCCCCACCAAGGGCAAAACACAGCTAGAGAACAAATGGTGAGCTAAACAACCAAATGCACCATCCATTGCACAATTCTCAATGCCATCTTCAATTCTCCAAACCCACGGACTAATGGGAAGAGGGAGAGAAGTAATTCATACATAGTGATTCTCAGGGAGAAGGAAACGCCTTCCAGTACTTTGCAAAATGAAGATAATTGTGCGTGGCAACTGCTTGAGTTGAACAAAACCAGTCAGTAAGCGTGCATGTGGAGAGCAACTGACAAGCACAAGTTTCAAACAGAATTAGGGGATTTCATACCTGCATGCAAGTGATGGCTGGAACTTGCTTCTTCAAAAACCTCATTCTGGAGTTGAATTCCTGACAAACAAGACAGCCTCAACAACAAGCCTGAAGCTTCACCATCAGGTTCTCTTGGGCCAGCCACAACTGCTCTCGGTCGTACGCTGCCGTGACTCCAGACACAGTGCTCTAGATTAGTGTTATGGTAGGAAGAAGAGCCAGGAACAGAAAAGGGAGATGCAAAAATGACATGTTACACAGCGGCTTCTGTACTATGCTCAAGAGAAACTTACAAGTTGCTTTTCGGTGAGCGGCAACACCACCGTCTTGTTCTGGGGATAAAGGTGTGCACATTCTCCACAATAGCACAAAGAGGTGCTGACGGGCAAAGTAGACAGTGAACAGGGAAATAAGATACAAAGCTTGCTAACATCACTACTGTGCTGAAACATTACTTCTTGAAGTTGCAATAAGGCCTGAAATAGGGGCAACTTCAACTGCAGAGAAAAAGAGCACGTACTTTACCTGCATCTCCTCCCGTGACAGCTGTGTGTCATGCTGCACAAATTCAGTCCGCTCATCCCATCCTCCCTCTCTGGTCCTCAGGTTATGATAATCATGACAGCCTCCTCTCACCCAGTGTTTCACCCGTTCACTGCCACTGCCTCCTAAAAGCAGAAATGGTGCTATGTTGAAGGCAAACACGTCTCTAGCTTCCGCACATACAAATACTACAAGAAGGAAATGCATGGAGAGGGTCCTTCCTCCAAGCAATAGAAGGAATGCCTCAGATTCCAATGAACCACCGCAACAACTACCTAAGCACAATATATTTTACAAGTGGGGAATATTTCACTGCTCACTTTTTCATTTCCTTCCTACCTTTTTCTTCTTTCCTTTAACAAAGACTTCAGTTTACAAGGCAGCCTCAATCTCCTGTAACATGAGATTCTAACAAGATACCCAGAACGCAAGGCTTCTCCTCACATTTCTCCCCCTCTGCTTTCCATCCTACAGGCAATCATCTTGAATTTACTGCACTAGCAGTTAGCTATTTGGGGTTCACCTGTTGCCATTGTTCTCCTTTCCACTTCTGCCAACTCTCGCTGCTATGTCTCTGCACACTCCGGAGCGACTCCGCACAGCCCCACATCTGGTGAGCGCAAGGCACTCAGGGTAGGGCTGGTATCTCCGTGATCGACTGCTTCATTCACAGCCAGAATTCCTAAGGAAACTTCAACAACAGGAGGAGGCAGGTTACCTGGGCAGTCAGGAGCTCAGTGACTCACAACAAACTTCAGAGAGCAAGGCACTGTGCGAGTGTACACAAATACCTTCCTGTATTTATGCATAAAAATACGGGTTAAAAAAAGACAACTTGGTGTACAACAATCTTTTCAGTACAGTGTGCATCTGTGTATGGCGCAGTGTCTGACAGCGCTTTTTTGTGTGCTCTTAGTCCTACTACGGTGCTGACTTATCGACAGTATTTCTCTACAACCTTCTATCCATTCACTCAGCTGTACTCTGACAACAGCTGCAGTCAAGGCAGCTTCTTCTTGCAGAGCCCTGGTACAGCAGACAGCTGACTCAAAAAGCACCTTTCCAGCGACTGCACCGTTCCTAGCAAGAATAGCAACCTGAACACAGAACAGGTTATCAACAAGAAAAAGATGAGGAAAGAGCTAACCCAGGGCTACTCCAGAACGCTGTTGCAAACACAGTACAAAATCAACCACAGGTATCTCACCGATGCAGTAAACACGAGATACAGTCATTTTCAGCACTGAGCAAATGTCTGTTCACACACACAGAGGTAGAAGGGTATCTGAAGATCTTATTCTGGCTCAAAGAAGCATACTTTAATCCTGCTTTTGACCAAATGTTCTGTGGCACAGTCCACCTGCCAACTGCACTGATTTGTGTTTTTATCTGCACTTAGTGCAAAAAAAAAAAAGTACTTTGAGAAATACTTCATAGAATTAAGGCAACAGTACAACACAAATGAAAGCTAAGATGCACCAGAACGGCGCACATGAACATCCCCACGCTTGACTACCCAACCACAGACAGACACAGTTATCTGCTAATGTCAAACACTTTGACAGAGATTCAATAGGTATCTCTGCCTAGGATGTAACACAGTCACAAGCACAACTGAAACAACGACATATCCTTCCAACATTGAAAGAATTGAAATTGAAAGGCTGCGACATTCATTGTTGAAAGAAAAAACTTCTACACCTACCTGAAGCAAACACTTGTATTCTAATTTCCTTTGCATGTGAACATTTCTTGCTCGCATTCTTCCATTTGGTGACGAATATTTGGTTGACAATGGCATTGAACCACGGTATTTGCCACAATGCTTACATCTCTGTGACTCTTCAGTGTCCCTGTTAGCCTTCTGAATCCCATCCTGAGTTTCATCGAGCCAAAGCACAGCTGTTTCATCCTGAGTGTCCTGAAGAGAATATGATGAGGAAAGCATTCGCAGCATGAGGAAGAGTGTCACTGGTTGTGCAAAACAAAACCACCACCTCTGAGCAATTGCAGTCTCAAGGGATACAGGAAGCACTCCAGTATCTTTCTAATCAATTTCAACACAAGGCCATAATGGACATTTGTTACCAGCAGAAGCAACTACAGCATTACCAGGCCAAAACTCTTCCCAGGACAAGGAACTCCCACCAACAAGTTCCATCAGTGGTATCACTCCAACAAACATCAGGACATCCCAATGCCAAGCAATCCGCACCGGTCAGTCCTAAAGCTGTATTTGCCAATAGGACGTGCCTTTCCAAGGAGCCCAAAAAAGAAAATCACGGCACAATTTAAGATGGAAAGGGACCTCTGAGCTCATCTGGGACAATCCCCTTGCTCCAGCACGGACACCGAGAGCACATTATCCAGGACAGACCAGATCCAGATGGCTTCTGAACAACTCCACAGAAAAGACTCCAGTCCCTCTCTGCTCGACCTCCGCTACTGCTCAGTTCCCTCCACTGTAAAGTGCTGCCTGACGTTTAGATGGCACCTCTTGAACCCCAGTTTGTACTCAATGCCTCTTGTCCTCAACTGCATCCTCACTTCCAGCTTTCACATACACTGAACAGATTCCCTCCAAGCCCTCTCATCGCTAGACTCAAGAGTCTCCTCACCCTCAGCTTTCCTCTCTGGAGAGGTGTTCCAGTCCCTCAGGCACCTCAGGGGCCCTACGCTGGCCTATCTCCAGAACATTCGTGTCTCCTGTTTGGGGGGCAGGGCAGAACTGGACACAGTACAGGAGCAGCCTCACCAATGCCAAGTGGAAGGATCACCTCTCTACTGAAGCCTTCCAGGCAGCACGAGCACACTGCCGACTCACAGCCACCTGGGTGTCTGCCTACCAGCACTCCTAGGACTTTTCCTGAAAAGCTTTGTTCCGCTGAGGTGGACACAAACATAGACTAACAAGAGTCCTTTCCCAGTACCAGGCTGCAAGGACTTGTTCAGGGAAACTTTAGGAAGTGGAAATGCACATACAGGAGCAGCAACCAAAAACTGATGGCTAACTAACACAACAGCAGGCTGCTCTTGTCCCGTCCACAAAGGGTTGCAGATTGCTGGACCAGCAAATCAAAAAGCACTGTATGTACTGGGGGTAAATACAAATGTACAACAGTAAAAGCATCTCTCAAGTCTCTCTTTTAACAGACCGTTTGCTGTGGAGTACTGATCACACCGTATCTTATGTTTTGGCTGAAGAAACTCACTAAATAACGTTACACGCAGAAATTTTCCAAGAGACAAGTGTTTAGCAAACCCCAAAATACACGTAATGAACAATAGTCCAGCAGCTGCCAAGCACAGCTCCTCCACCCCCACTGTTGCCTCCTGGGGGTTACTATGGAAGGAGATCTTAAGAAGCAATTGCCATCCCTCTAACAACTCCTGATGTGCAAACAGGACACAGGAAACATCGACTTCTGACACGGACTAATAATCACCCTGCACAGAGAGCCACTGTATTCCAGCATGAAGAGTTCTGTGGCAGGACTGAAAATTGACATTTCCTTACATACCCTCCACATTACCACTGCTTTGGATTGAAACCTACATCCCTTTAACAAGTTTTATCTGAATGTCCAAGGAGTCCCATGACTGCTTCAGCAATGTAGAAATTCCTGTTGGGGAAGGGTGGCAGACTTAGAAGAACAAACTCTTGCACTGTCATCTCTACCAGCAGAGTCATCAATCCCAGGACTATCAAAACCCTCTGATCTTTCCCGTGCATTTCCTGTCACAGTCCCCCCAGCAGGGACACGCGCTGTCACACACTGCAGGGTTAACACTTCTCTCACTGCTCATCACGTGAGAAATCGCATCATACGCCAGATCCCCTGCCTTGTGCTGAACTACAATCCCTCTCAGTCCCAAGGTACAGAAGTCACCAGCTAGTAAGCACGTTGACTCAGGACAGCAACTGTTCTACCCACAGTGCTAGTCTGTACCACGATCTCACCATCTCTGAAATTGCTGCCATGTTGCAGGGAGGAGCCCTACACTGAACATATGCCTCAGTGAGCTAATTGCACGTCAACTGAAGTCACCAATCCAGCCTGGCAGAAGCTTCCATGCACACTAAGAACAACTCGTTCTTTCACTCTCACTCAGCAGGAGGAAATGCTTCAGCACAAAATGGGTTCCTGAGGAACATGAACCCTTTCAGGGCCACTGACGAAGCTGCTCAGTGATCTTCATCACCAGCGCAGTTTTCGGACACTGCCATCGTGAAGGTTTACACTTACTCAAAAAAAACAAAGCAAACAAACATACAAAAAAACACCAATGTTGAACACAGTATCATCCCAGTCTCTATGCTAAAATCCCTGCTGGAATTAGAACAATGAGCTCCACAACTGAAAAGATATTACAAAAAGAAATTAAACACACTTAGGCAACTGAAAGGAAGCACATCTGCTACTTCTGTGTAAGCATAAGGAAATAAAATAGCATCCCACTCATCTGTTAAAAAAAAAAAATCAGTAGCATGTACACCACAGAATCACAGGGTTGGAAGGGACCTCAAGGATCACGAATCTCCAACCCCCTGCCCGAGGCGGGGCAACCAAACACCACCCATACAGCGTTTCATCTTCCTTCCTAAAGCAGTAAGGTGAGATCATTCTTCCTCTCTCCATTTTCACCTGCACATACAGACCAGTTACACAAAGAGGCAACTCCACCTAAGTCAGGAGAAGTCCTGGGCTACCACAACACACAACCACCATGCAAAAAATGCATAGCATCTGCAGTGTCACCTAGTGAGTGACAGGCATTCATACGCATCTTGCTAGAAGCATATATTTTGTTTTCCATTTTCCCCTCCTTCTGAACAAATTCATCACCTAACAAGTTTTTTTTCCTATTTCTCAAACCTCATTTGTGCTTTATGTAACTACACCTATGGATACATTTAACAAATAGCACTGAAAAACGGAGACTGAACGAGACTTGCATTTGGAAATTCACAACTATTAGGATAAACACTGCCTTCTTATAAAAACAAATGAAACTGAACACATCTCCTTATATCTCCAAAAAGAAGGTACGTGTGCCACTCTGGACATACGATTAGCTAGAGCAATCCATCTCAAGCAGTTCATATCTTTAAGCCCATCTCTGTAGTTCACAAAGATTCACGTGTTATGCCTGCATCTCTCTTGCCTTCATACAGACAGATCCAAACTGGCCAGGTGACATCAGCTGACAGCATGCAGCGTTCACCCTTTCATTTCCACATCTGTTTCCCAGCTTTTTTCCCAACATCAGGAATGCCCTCCGTACACAGATGCAAAGGCTTCTGGAGAGGTACTTTCAACTACACCCACCGGTGCTTTCTCTCTCTTAGCCCCAAGCAGTGTGCCCTGATAATGCTGACCTACCTGTGGGGTTACACCCTCCAGTTTTGCTGCAGGAACCTGTAAGGCTTGCAGAGTTTTTCTGGTGTCTCCTTCATCCAGCGCCTCGCTGATAAGCCCAACAGCCAAAACTCCTAGAGAGAAAGGGATAGAAGAACAAATACAAGATCCAATCCTTGTCCAATCCTTTACCATCATCAGGAAACTGTGCTTTGGAAGAAAAGTGCTATTAGTGCTAAACCAAATACCCACTGAGAATAGCAACATTTTAGTAGCAATCATTTTCTACTAGGAAAGAAAGCAAGACCACTTCTCCACCTTAAGGAAGCCACACATTTTTGGACAAACTAATAAATAAAGGAAAAAGCAGAAAAAAAATCCCTCGGGGAGACCACATGAATGGACACAACTGAGCTCTTCAACACGTAGCTCAAATCCACTAGAAGAGAATTATCAAAACCTCAATGGCCAGGGCTAGTAAGTCACAAGTTTTCAAGAATCCTTCAGAATAAAGCTCTTCACACCAAGCTATAGCTTTGCACAGAACGCCATTCAAAAATACAGTGCCTTCACTTCTGAAATACCAGGATTTACTGGATGCATGTACTATGAGCCGTATTACAACAGATGTGGGTGCTGCCAGGCACAGCGAGGACTACAGTTCAACTAACAGAAAACAGACATAAATAGACAGCTTACACTTAGCTAAATGTGAACAAAGCCTGAGTCACACGTGCCAAACCTACAGCAAATCACAAAGTAACTTGGGTTGGAATGGACACCCAGAGGTCGTGTGATGCAACGTATATTGAATATTCAATTCTTGCTTGCTGAAAGAAGCAACAGTTCAAATCGCAGTTGGAGAGTTTACAACAAAGATCTTGTGAAAGAAAGCGAGGAGCTCAGAGTGGATACAACTTGGGTTAAAATACCCAAAGACTGCAGCTTTTTCTTCTGCACGCAGTAGGAGAATCACAAAGTGGAACGTTTTATAGCAGGCACTGCATTTGGACAGTGATGTCTAGGCCGTAACAGCATGTTTTGTCTCAGCATCACTTGCATTTCCCTCTCAGTATTATCTTAGCCCATAGAATGCCTGCATTTGTTCTGTCCTTCATCTGACAACTCCCCGTCACCTAGGCAGACTACGGCACAGACTGCTTGCTTCCTCCTACAGTGCGTACACACACAGTATGCACACCTTTAGGCATGCTGCTCTCCCCATGAGAGAAAGCGGGGGGAAACTAGGAAAAGAAAGACCTTTCTTACAAAAACACACACACTACGGTTGACACTACTCCATCCCAGGAACAACGAAGGAAAACAGACACGGCAACTTTTGACTTAGGAAAGGGCACAGAGGACAAGCAGTAATTATCCTTGATTAATTAGCCAACAGCGGCAGAAAAAGACTACCCTGTGAAACAACAATATGTTACAGCTCCTCATTAGAAAGCATTCTTGAATTTGAAACCAAGTTTCAGGACAGCAGAAGGGTACATGTCGCTATGGCTTCAGGACTTCCTCTGACACTAGATAAGAAGTATCCATGCACAGGGGCACACAAGAAACTGAACATATTTGCACTGGAACAGGTTGCCCAAGGAGGCTGGGGATGCCCCATTCCTGGTGGCACTCGAGGCCAGGCTGGATGTGGCTCTGGGCAGCTTGGGCCGGTGGTTGGCGACCTGCACACAGCAGGGGGGTTGAAACTAGGCCATCACTACGGTCCTGTTCAACCCAGGCCATTCTATGATTCTATGAAACACTAACAGGTGAAAGAATTAAAAAGTTTCCTACCTAAACTATGCCATAAGACGTCAACTGATGTCATTATAAAATTCTCTGCGTTTTACGGTTGATGGTTTGGGTTCTCTGTTGTCTCTATTGTTCTAGGGTTATAGGAGTGTTACAAGAAACAAGGAGCTGGACTACATGAACTTCCAGGCTTCTGCTGTGATGCCTCACAAATACAAGGCTGCAAAACTAGTGCTTTGGTGCACGCATGCACGTGGCGTGCACTTGTTCGGGTCACGTGATCAGATGAACTGAAGCCACACAGGAAGCCCGTGTCTATTTGCAGATCCAGGAAGCAAGTTAGTCAAGATTCCAGGCTCTGACACAACATTTAAGCCTCTCTAGATTACAGCCTTTTCAGGGCAACTCAGCTACACAAGAAGCAGTGGCAAAAGCCAACTATCTCAGTCTATACGAATCAAGCAACAAGATTGTTCGTTGGCATGCACCTAGTTTTAGCACACCTTATGATCTAGGATCAGTCTAGCACTAATCAAGCAAAACTTACTTTCATGTTCTTCACGCACAGCTAAGTGCACACGATCCACACGTGACTGGATATCATTCCACGTGATAGACTCATTTTCTTCTGCACGCATCCGAGCTTTCAGCTTCATCACATCATCCACACATCTGTCAAAGAACAAAAATCAAAACCAGCAAGTACCATGTCATGAAAAACTGGCCAGGGAACACACAAGACAGCAATGAGAACTAAACACAAAATGGAAGAAGTAACACAAGGGTTAAAACGGACATACGCAAAAGAAAGAAGGAATAGGAAAAAGACAAAAGACCGTGAGCAAGGTGGTCAGCTCCAGTGCAAAACAATCCAGAAAAGCACTAAAACACCACATGACACTTTCAGACAAAAAACACAGGGCAGGAGCTGGCCTAGTGCAATTGAGAACCTCGTAGGGCCAGAACACAGCTTTGTTGTGAAACCTTGATAAAGGTCTGAGAGACGGTACTCAGAGCAGATCAGTAAGAAACGGGGAATGCAAAGACAAGATGCAAGAACCGAGAGAGAATAAACTAATATTGGAGTCAGCAGTGAAAGAACCTGAAGTATAAGGGGAAGAAAAGAAAACCAAACCTCTCGGGAATGTAAGCAATATCAAAGACGGACACGAACCTTCCAAACACTCACCTCTGACAGTTCTCATCCTCACTGCTTGTCAGCCCTGGGACAGGATTGCTCAGTTGTCTCCATACTGCACTCACATCCCCTGAACCCAAAGCCCTGATCATCACAGCCACAGAAGAGAGCATCTCTACAGCAACAGATAATTCTGCATGGGTGAGGTTACCCTGCATACAAAGGGGAATACAGATCAATTACACTTGCTCTTCAAAACTATGGCTAGAGCACCAAGAGATTAAAACAGAATCTCACAGTGCTGAGTAGCTCAAGACTTCAAGATGAAGCATCACGTCAGAACAGACTAAGCATCAAGGCAGTTCTACAAACACTCAGGACAGGCCCATTGAGTGAAACAGACAAGGCAGATTTGGTGATCCATATCAGTTCACAGACATCAGAATGCATTACTTACATCATGGCTTTGTTGCTGCAAGGCGGCCAGCTCCTTGGGATAAAGATCGGCAGCAAATGCATAAACCTCTGCTAGCTGGGCCTCTGGCTTCATCATTTCTGCCACAGCCTTCTCTGCATCACCCATTCTAATTGCAGCATTAGTGCTGGTCGCTGCTGCCAGCCCTAGCAGTTTGAAGAGGCAGCACATCAGAGAGGCAGCATGAGAACAACGGCGGCAGACAGTTGGGCTCCCAGTCATGCAAGCACTTGTACTGTATTCAATAGTAAGAACCCTAACCTAAAAAAAACAACCTAATTCCCTTACAGGTTTTCCAATCAGTTGTTTACCCAACTAGTCCTGCATTACTGTAAACAACCAGACCACACAAGGCCCTCTTTAAAGTAAGACTCATGTTTAAACCAGTTTACCTTTTGTCTGATTATCAGAGGACTGTCTCACCAACTTCTGCCAAGAAGAAGCCTCACAACTGTCCATGTTTTCCATCGGTAGTTCATAACAACTTTTCCTTCCAGTATCTATGACTGGTCGTGGCAGCACCAGGCATTCTACAGTGTTCTCTGCACCCTACAGTGCTTGCACTTGAACACAGCACAAATGCGTAAATAAACATCAAGCAGCACCGAGAACCAGGAAGGCACTTTGAAGGTAACCTCCCAGTTACTACACCTGCACCATCTCCCTCTTGTAATTTAAACCACCTGGAACCAGATCCCTATCAGCTTGCTTTTCATGTGTTCTAAATTGAACTAATTGCTATTGTGCAGCCAGAATTAAACACTGAAAGCTTCTGGAACTTTCTCCAGAAGAGAGTTTTGCATAGTGTCAGAAGCACCTGATTAAAACAAATCCAGCCACTGTGATCTACATTTTATTTGCTATCTGATACCTAGAAACAGCCATTAAAAAAAAACTGAAAGTTCCATAGCTCAAATCAACTAAGCCTTATGTCAGTAGTCAACAGGTAAGCTAGTTCTAACACCTCACGGAGCAATCCAGATTTCTGACACAGTCCATGGAACAAAATTTAACACAAACTGCCTAGGAAAAGAATTATTGAAGGCAGACACAAGCCCCATGCTGCTCAGCATTTCATCTCATCTGCTGTTATCTCAAGCAGTATTTTTAAGAGCTCGATAGAAGACAGAGACAGCTGTCATGATTATTTTCCATGTGCCAGGAGCCTCAAACTACTTAAAGAACATCCACGATAGTCTGACATAGCCCTGCTATAACCTCATGCGAACACAAACACTGCGCTTTCCCATCCTTCTGATCACACCCCACAGCAACAACAACATCAGCTCATTCCGTGCAAATAGCTCAGCAAAGGGAATAAACAAACAGAAGAAAACAGCCTTTCCTTAAGCCACTTCAATTAGTCACAGTAATGCAACCAAGTCACAGTATGTTACACCCATTACGGACATATGCATCCAGCGCAGTGCCCAAGACCTACTTTGCTGAAACTGGACACATTTTTCTAGGCTCTGAAGGCACACGATCCCTTACATCTCTGCTTGGGTGTACCCTTCCAGAAAATAATGCACTGAAGACATACAGTACAAGTAACAACTTCACAATTTCACTTGCAGTCTCCTTTACTTTAGACTCCTCTTTTCCACAAACCAGCAAATCATCTACATACTGTCACAGCTTTACCAACTCTTCAACCTGAAACTTTCCCAAAACTTTCTCCAGCACTTCATTAGTTAAAACAAAAATAAAATATAAAATATATAATGTATATAAAATAACACATAATAACACAATATATAATATCTATAATAATATAACACATAAAATATAATAAAATCAATTAGGTGACTCTATGAACCCTTGGGGTAAAGCAATCCACCTACCTTGCTATTTTTGTCGCATTTTTGGATCCTCTCGTACAACGGCAAAAAGATCTAGACTCTCTGAGTCTAAAATGCAGGTCCAGAAAGCATCTTTGAGGTCTGTTACACTGAACCATTTGTGTCCGTGTGGGATTGGACTCATTAAATTACAGGGCTTAGGAAGCAGGGGGTGTCACTTGAGAACCATTTCATTCATTTCTCTTGGATCTTGTACCAGTCGATAGGTGCCACCTGCTTTCTGTAAAGGCTGTTTTCAATTATTTTGAAATCATTCTCCCTGTTTCCCTTTTCCAGAAGCACGGATCCGCGGATCCCTCCACCCCGTCAGTCACAGAACAGGGCCGAACCAGCCTGTAAATCACTGACGCCTGGGCAACCTGTTCTTGTGTGGCACCACCCGCTGTGCGAAAAACTTACTCCTAATATCAACCTAAACCTCCCCTGTCTCACCTTAAAACCATTCCCCCTTGTCCTATCACTATCCCCCCTCGTGAACAGCCGCTCCCTTCCTGCTTATACACTCCCCTCAAGTACTGCAAGGCTGTAATAAAGTCTCCCACAGCCTACTCTTTCCCAGGCTGAACAAGCCCACTGCCCTCAACCTCTCCTCACAGCAGAGCTGCTCCAGCCCTCTGACATCTCAGTGCCTCCTCTGCACCCGCTCCAACAGCTCCACGTCCTTCCTGTGCTGCGGGCCCCACGCCTGGATGCAGCGCTGCAGATGAGGCCTCAAAGGAGCTCAGTCGATGAGGACAATCACCTCTCTCTCCCTGCTGGTCACCCCTTTTGCAATGCAGCCCAGAACAGGGGCTTCATTTTTTATAGAAATCTACATATCCACGCCTACAGTCCCCCCACAATGCACTACAGCTTCATATTCCTTCCTCCCTACAGCTCCCAACAGCCCCCAATAGTCCCATATGACCCTATGGCCCACCACAGCCCCCTACCTCCCTATACAACATCCTCAGAGCCCCGTATCTGCCTCTCCCCCCAGCAGCTCCCCATAACCCCTACATCACCTCCCAGGCGCCTACAGCCTCACAACTCGCTATATCACCCCCCGCACCCCCACCCGTCGCCTCCCCGCAGCTTCCTGGAGCCCCCCACAGCCCCTCTCCCCGTCCCGGCACCGCTCTCCAACACACCTCCGGCACAGCGGTCCTCAGCACTCGCTCCCGAGCTGCCGCGGCTTCCCTCCCGGTGCCGCCCGGACAGCTCCGGCTGCCGCCGCGGTCTCCTACGGGGCGGCACAGGCGGCTGCAGCGGCGCTCTGCGAGGAGAGCCGCGCCTCCAACAGCCGCCTCCCAATGTTCGCTCCCGCACACGGTGCCTCAGCCAATGGCAGACGGCGTCACTGCCGCAGACCAACGAGAGCCCGGGGGTGGGGCAGATGCTGGTCAGGGTGAGCTCCTCCTGCCTCAGCACAGTGGTGACAGGTGTGGAG
This sequence comes from Tetrao urogallus, assembly GCF_951394365.1. Taxonomy (NCBI): domain Eukaryota; kingdom Metazoa; phylum Chordata; class Aves; order Galliformes; family Phasianidae; genus Tetrao; species Tetrao urogallus. Next base: position 51,769,017 of record NC_136820.1, on the reverse strand, counting down.
ATGATCTGCATGGCCAGCTTGTAAGTGGGAGCCAGGAGCCAACACAGCTGCAGGAGCAAGGTGCTAGGGAGCAGCCAAGGAGTCAAAACGCAGCAAAAAGCCCTGGAAAGCATCACAAAGCCACAGCCAGGAAGCTTGGGGTTATCATGAGCCATATCCAGGATGCTAGAGATTATTAGCTACCATACCAAATCATAGGCAGAGCTCTCACTGCAGACAAAGCAGGAACAAGCCTGGAGCTCTGTTTCATGCACCCCGCAGCCTCAGCGTTGCAAGCTGAGGTGCCTTGCTGTGTGTTGCATTCAACCCAGTCCCCATGAATGAAGACTCCACAGGCAGTCAAGGCATTGAGTGAGCACAAGTGTGCTTCTATTATTAAAGGAAAAGACAGGAGGGCGTGAGAGGTCCAGGTAAAGATGGGAATCGTCCTCTCTTGGGTGGAAAGCTCACGGAGAGAGTGGCTCAGAGCTCTCAGTGCTGCTGCCCGGTGCCTGGGACTGGAGGCCTGATTCTAAGCCCCCCTCCAAGAGGCTCTGCTTTTCCTCTCTGATGCTGACCTGCTCCTGAAAGGCGGTGCTGCTGTCGGGGCACTCGGACTGTGCTTGGGCTGGGCTGCACTGCAAAGGCGCCGGGTCACACTCCAGGCTGGTGACTGTGGTGCCTGGGGGGCTCGGGTCAGCATCTTCAGCACAGGCAGGAGAAATGAGGGCTTCAACTTGGATGAGCTCCTTCTTTCCATCACTGTTGTTATGCGGCAGGCTGTCAGCTGAACCGCAGCCATTTGTGCTTCCTGCGAGCTCTCCATTCATGGAAGCACACAGCCCAGCATCGCTACTTGCTCCAGCTCTGCTCGGTTGACAAGAGCTCGAATCACCTATAAAAGAATGAACAGGGCTTGGTGTCAAACTCTCCCAAGCTGAATTACAAAAGTGGTTCTTGATCAGGGGAGAACTGAAGGTGTCAGGTATGGGCTGGAACGCTAGAAGGAGATACAAGCCCAGTGACAGCATGCATTCTATGTTGCTGAAAAGCAGAGCTTTGGAAGCAGGATTTGCACTCTTACCTGCCAGCACTACGACTTGCATTTCTGCAGGTTCCTGGCATTGCACTGCAGTTGGCATTTGGCCACAGAAGATGGTTTTCCCAGGCTGAAACAGGAACAACAACAGCCAGCTGCTGATTCCTTCAAGGAATGGACGCGGCCGGAGGAGAGAGGTGTTAGGGAGCAGCCAAGGCATCACAGTGCATCCAAAAGCCCTGAAAGGCATCACAAAGCCACCACCAGGAAGCTTGGGGTTATCACAAGCAGCATCCAGGATGCTAGAGATTATTTGCTACCGTACCTACTGGGAGCTGCAGACACCCCAAAGTCAGGCAGAATGGGAACTAACCCAGAGCTCTGCTTCGTGCACTCTGCAGCCTCAGCGTTGCCAGCTGAGGTGCCTTGCTGTGTGTTGCATTCATCCCAGTCCCCAGGAATGAAAACTCCACAGTCAGTCAAGGCGTTGAGTGAGCACAAGTGTGCTTTTATTATTAAAGAAAAAGACAGGAGGGCGTGAGAGGTTCAGGTAAAGGTGGGAATTATCCTCTCTTGGATGGAAAGGTCACAGAGAGAGTGGCTCAGAGCTCTCAGTGCTGCTGCCCGGTGCCTGGGACTGGAGGCCTGATTCTAAGCCCCCCTCCAAGAGGCTCTGCTTCTCCTCGGTGATGCCAACCTGCTCCTGCACAGAGGTGCTGCTGTCGGGGCACTCGGACTGTGCTTGGGCTGGGCTGCACTGCAAAGGTGCTGGGTCACACTCCAGACTGGTGACTGTGGTGCCTGGCGGGCTCAGGTCAGCATCTTCAGCACAGGCAGGAGAAATGAGGGCTTCAACTTGGATAAGCTCCCTCTCTCCATCATTGTTGTTACATAGAAGGCTGTCACGTGATCCGCAGCCATTTGTGCTTCCCAAGAGCTCTCCATTCATGGAAGCACACAGCCCAGCATCGCTACTTGCTCCGGCTCTTCTGGGTGGACAAGAGCTCAGTTCATCTAGGAAGGATACACAGGGGTTAGTGCCAAACTTTCACAAGCTGAATTACGAAAGTGGTTCTTGATCAGGGGAGAACTGAAGGTGTTAGGAATGGGTTGGAACGCTGGAAGTAGATACAAGCCCACTGACAGCAAGAATTCTATGCTGCTGAAAAGCAAGGCGTTGAAAGCTGGATTTGCACCCTTACCTGCCAGCACTACGATTTCTATTTCTGAGGGCTCCCTGGGACGGCGCTGTGGCTGGCGTTTGGCCCCAGACGATGGTTTTCCCAGGCTGAAGCAGGAACACCAACAGCCAGCTGGTGATTCCTTTATCTTGCTGGGTGGACTTGGTCTGGAGAGAGGAAACAGGGAATGGTGTGAGCCGTGCGTGGTGCAGGGTGAGGGAAGAGCTGCACTGAGCTCGTGCCAACAGTTGCTTGTTCCTAGCACCGCCTGGTTCCTGCTGAAACACAGCTTAGAAACTCGCTCCATTTCAAGAAGTTGAGGATGGTTCCATTCCTATAGCTCAGCCCTGAAGTCTTGCTGGCTAAATTCCCCTCCACTGTGTCAAGCAAGATGCAGAGCATGTGAGGTCCACAGGCTCCACACCTGTACAGGACAGCATCAAAGGATGGCTTTGATTGAGTAGGCAGGCATAACTGCTGGCTGAGGAATTGCACAGCCATAAAGGAACTTCAAAAGCATCTCGGACTCTGACACTGACAGCTCATCAGCCCATCTCACTGCCATGTCTAGTTTCCAGTGCCAGCAGGTCTGACCAACAGCTCTGCTTCGAGGAGAACCAGAACTGGATTCAGGCACGAGGCTCTGAAATCTGGAAAACCCCAACGTTTCCAGGTACAGCCAGCACAGGCCAGGGTAGACGTCAGCGTGGCTTTGTGCATCTCGTGACTGCCTGCCCAGCAAGGAAGGAACGGCACCGTTGTGAGGCAAAACTGAGCCCAGCGGGCAACTCAATGTTACTTGAATCTCACAGTGCAAAGGGAGTGCAGATTCACTGCAACACTTCAGGCACCGTCAGTTTAATTTGGTCTCAGCAAGCTTTGCCACTAGAAATAATGGGAAGAAAAAGAAACCAACACAAAAACCCACCCGAATGATGATACGTGCCAGAAAACTAAGTCCTCTTTACCTTTCAGGTGGAAAGTCGATGACCGTGTGGAATTTCCCCCGTACAGCTGCGGGGCCTTCTTCCACCTCTATGTCCCTGCTCTCTGTCACAACCACAGGAGAGCTGCTGTGGCCTCGCCTCCGTGCCTGCGCCTCCTCCAGGCTGAGCAGCTCTGTGGCAGGAGAAGACGCCTGCACAGACTGGGGCCCTGACAGAGAACTGTGCCCTGTAAGGGAAAACCACAGGTGAGAGCCAGGATCAGAAAGCGGCAGCACTACGGCCATCACAGGTCCGGGGGAGCTGCTGTGTTTTCCTCAGACTTGCTTAACCGAGCCACTGGAAGAAGAGCAGCTCAAAACAACCATGTGCTCAGAAGTGTGTCTATGGCAAAGGACGCAGTCATAATTAAGAGCAGCTCCCTGTATCAAAACAGGCAAACAAAATCCCTAGAAAATGGGGGCAGGGAACTGAGAAAGCTTCGCTGTCACACGTTAATCAAGCTTCACCTGCTTGCAAAACATCATAATGATAGGGACGGTTTTCTTCTTGTCACGTTTGGGCTTGCACATTCTCAGCATCCAGCAACAGGGTGCCAGATTCTCACCTAAGCCCAGATGTCTGCTGTCCCCTCAACGGGGAAAGTGTGTTTCAAAGGACTTGGAGAAGGCCTGCATTTGATCCAGGTGTCTGATCAAGATAAAGCTAATGGAGAAAGACACTCACCTGCTCCATCTGCGATGTCAGGTCCAGATGTGGAGCAGAAGAGGACGTCTGTGTGGTTGATGATGAATTCCACCACTGCCGACTGCGTCTGCAGTTCCATGCAGGCAGCTCTCCCGCTGGCGCAGGCAGACTCGCTCTGCTGTGATCTGCAGAAAAGGCAGGTTTTAGAAGTCATTCAGCCAACATCGCTTCCCCAGGTCTGAACTGTAGCAGCCCTAAGCTGTCTAACTGGGCTCCGGAGACTTCCGCAGTGGGCAATCAGTGATGCCACTGAAGAGGTTCTCCAGGCTGGTCAAGGACACACCAGTCCGATCTACACAAGAGAGCAGCAATGCTCATCTAGAAATTGTGCCCACGTGGGGTTGGAGAACAGTCCAGGCTCCTGCTCTGCTGTCAGCCACTCACTGCAGATTTTACAGGAGAAGAGCACATGTGGTGCAGAAGAAGGGAGGATTGCTTTATTCTACTGGAGAGCAGATGTCAGCGTTCTGTTGAAATGGAAAAAGAAGTTTACCTTAAGAGGTTTGGAGCCCACACAATGGCTAAGTTCTTAGCATGCATGTTGGTGACAGAGCTGTTCGCAGCCAGACAGGCCAAGTGTCTCATCAGATACGCCAGGGTCCTGGGAAACAAGAGCGGCAAATGTTCAGCACCAGCCAGCATCCCGTGCTGCGACTCACAAAGCAAACCTCAATTCACACTAGTTGTTATTACTGCTACTGATGCTGAAGATGAAGTCGACCCAACTTGACCAAGTGCCACGCTGCAGCACCCAGCACCAGCACAGCACAGCCACAGCCATCAGCTGCACCAAGCGTGCCTCCGTGCCCAGGAACTGACCCCACAAATTAACCCCATGCAGTGTTTCAGCACACCCAGGCATCCCGTTGCTCGCGTGAGACAAAGCCTGGAATTGCACTTTGCCCTCTGAAGTGCAGCAGGGCTGAGCTCAGCGGGCTGAGGGCAGCACTGACCTGTAGTGAGGAGCGGGCAGCTGCTGGATGACGTTCTGCATTCTGACCAGCCGCTCCTCCTCCGTAGTGGCACCAACAGCATCCTGGAAAAGGGCAGAAAGGGATTGAGACACAAATCAGGCGAGATACCTGCCGCAGGGTCGGGAACCATGGGCACAGCGCGCTGCTGGTCAGCACAGGGACAGATTTTAGGCCTCCCCAGAGGCATCTGGCGAACATAGCGGCACGCAGCTGGTGCCACCACGGCCAAGGAGTCCAAGCACCGGGCTGGTTTACAGCCTGGTTGGGCAGCTCAGCTCCTCGCAGGGGGCATTCATCTCCAAGTACACTTGGCTATTAATCCCCTTCCCGTTCCAGAAATAGTTGGGGAATAGCAAAAAAAGAAAAAAAAAAAAAAAACCCCGAAGAATTAAAAAAAAAAAAAACACAGAAATTCTCGCAAGCATTGTGAATATGGAAATAACCACCTCCTGGGGCCACCAGAAGTGGCATCAGCACGATGCAGGATGTGGCAAAGACATGCGAGTAAACCCCATGGGGCTAACAGAAGAAGGGCCTCGGAGCTGGGGCACTGCTGCAGCCATCTCCCAAGAGGCCCACGGAAGAGGTAAAGGAACGGCGTTGCCTTGTGCTTACCGAGAACTTGTCGTACAGCTGGTCGGTCAGCAGGGGGTTCGGGAGCTCCCTGAAGTACATTTTGCAGAGGGAGCTCGCGCTGTGAACGTCGCGGACGGTCAGCTCAGGAACCTGCTCAGACTCAAATTCCTGGCTGCAGAGAAGGACACGAAAACGGTTGAGAAAGAGGAAAGCAAGTCCAAAGCCACACCCAATGCAATCCAGAGTTGGAAGGGCTTCCTGATGTACAGCAGAACACAAACACTCGGCCACCAGCACCACGTCAGCCGTGCTGGATGGGATGTTCCCAAAGGAGACCTTTACTCTGTGCTAAGGCATTGCCCGCAGGCCTCTGAACGCCCGCAACAGGGCACGTGCCCCTGCTGGCAGCTGTGTCTGTCAGTCGCAGCACTCTTACCGCAGTCTCTGGACGCTGGACGCGACGCCGGACAGGCGGTATATCCCCTGCACCACGCCGTGCTGCTCGATGAACTCGGCGCAGCTCTGGAGGACCTGGGGGACTAAAGAACACGTGCCGGCGGTTACTGGAGCTCCTTATTCAAGTCCTGGCTCAGGCTGCGCTCCCGTCACATCCCATCCACTAAGCCCAGCCAGGCTACTGCTTAGCTCTTCCTTCAAGGGGAAAGCTGTCACAGACACCTCTGCAGGAGCTGCTGAGGAAACTGGACAGAGATGTGTTCTTTGCGTTCCAGAAATGCCAGGACCTAGGAATCAGCCTGGAGAAAGTAATTCCGGGGAAGCCGCAGACATTGCAAGTCCCATCACTGCTCCCACGGGAACGGAGGTGGAAAATCTCACGCCCGGAAGGAGCTGGGAAACTGATGCAGGACACTCTCTTTGGCCAAAAGGCTTCCTTTCTTTTCAGGCTACCAGGGGATTGGCTTACAGGCTTTGCTTTAAGCAAATACAAATGTGCTTGTCCCTTGGGAGCATTTACCTTGCAGCCATCACCTACTCAGTTGATCTTTCAGTCGTCAACTCCCATTCCCCGTTTCTCCACCTGTATCAACCTGCCCCTTGCTACATACCATCTCCCTTTCATCTTTAGGTTCCCAAACAGGGAAGCTCTCAAGCATGGGCCGTCCCTTACCATCACGACCAGAGTGGAGAAGATGCTCTCCCAGGTCACGGCCAAACACCCTTTCCTTCTCCACCTCCCGCTCTTTCGGTTGCTTTGGGCGGGCCTTCACCACGGAACAAAGGAAGGAGAGGAGCTTGCCGCGCTTCTTTGGCACTGCACAACAAAAGGAAGAAACCAGTTCATTTTAGGCTTGGCTCTGTTGGACGAGGCCGAGCACAACACATTCTACAGAGCACCTCAAAACGGGAAGAACATGATGAGCAAGTGCGTACAAAAATGGATTTTCCCCAACCCTGGAGGAGTCCAAGGCCAGACTGGATGGGGCCCTGGGCAGCCTGGTCCAGTCCCACATTAAATGTGGAGCTTGGTTGGCAGCCCATCCTGAGGCAGGGGGTTGGAGCTTGATGATCCTTGAGCTCCCTTCCATTCCCAAGCCATTCTACAAGGATTCTAGGATCGCCCCAACTCCAGTCATAAACACAGGAGGACCGGGCCAAATCTCTGCACGTTCTGATGGAGTTTAATGCACTCCTCTTGCTTAGCTTGCTCAACCTGGGGATTAAGAACCCTCTTGAAAAGCCACGTTCTGATCAAGCGTGTCACTAGCACAACCAGACCTCTATCTGTCCACCAGGGACGCTGGCTGTTCTCAGCCTCGTACTGACTTGCAGGAGAACTGCCTTTGCCTTCCCTCATTCTCCCTGCCTACAAAACACCAGCCATACGCCCCGTGCTATGCATGAAGGATCATCAGCACAGAGGATAAGGTGGGAAGGATAAGGGAGGTATTAAACACGGAACACACCCAAAAAAGACTCCATTTTGCTTCCCTGCACCATCAAATGTATCATCGTACCTGGCTTTGGCACTGAATTGATGAGACTCTCCGGGATTTTTCCGTTAATGAGCTCCACACACTCACCGGGGAAAAATCCAACCTGTAACAAGAAGAAGAAGAGAGGTGCGATACTGAAGGCAGCATTTCTCAGGCCTGAACTGTTCAAACATCACATTTTCCTCATAACGTGCCTGCCGGATGCTCCGTAAGACAATCCAACAAAAAAATGGCCTGCTTAAAGTTAATGATTATTCAAAATTTGCAGGCAAATATCCATAAAACTGTGTACGGAGCGGGGAAAGGACAAGTATGCTATGCACCCCTAAATCTCAAGCGTGCCCGAAGGGAAAGACTTCATACAGAAGCTATAGATTATGATAGATTGATGCAGCTAGATCTGAGTTAGCACAGCCTATGAACTTTCTGCTTGCTGACTGAGATGCAGCTGCCATCCCCAGCTCTGAGCTACCCAGCATTCGGCAGCCAGCAGCAGCAGCAAGCACGCAGAGGCTCTGTTACCCTGCCTCATCTCAGCTGACAGGCAGCGACTTCCTGAAAGACAGTGACTTCACCTTCTGCATGGGTGCAAGCACAAGTGCTCTGAGACACTGAAACACGTGTCCTAGCTGCTGCATTTCCAAAGGTGCGGTTCAGTGGCCGTGACCTGATGCATGTTGTGAGGGCTCTTCTTTCTAAGTTAATTGAGGAGGCAGTTTCCTACAAAGACCAACTTTCAGCTCTGGCCTAAGCCCACAGCAAAAGGCAAAGTCCCCTGACACCAGCACAAGGAAACCATTTTCCATGTGGAGCCATGCTGTGCAGGCAGGGCAGCTCTAAGCTGAGATTCCTGCCTCGACCGAAGTTGCGCTCTCACGTCTGAAGCTTGTGCCTACCTGAAAGCCGTGCTTGCCTCTCCAGCGGGGGCTCAGCTCCTGAGGCGGCATATCGATGACGCACACGAGGTCTCCCACCTGCAAGAGATTGCAACGTCAATGCCAGCTTCAGCACGGCTGGGAGGAAAGCGCAGCTCAAATGACTGCACTCTTCTGCACTGCCCAATATCGTCAAGCTTGAGAGCCATTGCACCAGCGCAGCTCTTCAGGCATTTGCCGTCGGGCAACTGAACATGGATGTAGAAGCGTCACTACGTTACACAACACACAGGATACAGCTGTTCTGCAGGAAATGGTTCTCAAAAGCAGCAGGGGACAGAAGAGCTCCGATTAAATTGCAGACATAAGTTAGCAGGGCTTCCTGAACAGACCTACACCACCCATACACCGGTCTGCTGTTGCTCAGACACCAGGCTACAATACTGGCCAGAATCTGTTTGATCAGAAGATTCCAATGCCAAATAGAGCCATAGTTTAGAGATGGCTGAACTCCTAACACTAACCCTAACCCTAACCCTAACCCAACCCTGCATCCAACCCACTGCAAGTCTAATCTGGAACTGAATCTTCCGGGCTTCGCCTCACCAAACATTCTGAAGGTGTCTGAGAATATTCCTGATAGCTTCACATGTTATACTCTTCTGTACATGACAACAAGGAACGCCCTTAACTGCTTACCTCCAAGGAGAGTTCACCCGGTGCCTGGGCAACGTATCTCTTAATAACGTGGGCAGCACCAATAGCTGGGATATTAAGAGATGACTCCTCACGGACCAGCACGGGCTTCCCGTTGTTCTCAGCCTGAAACAGAGAGCACAGGCCACGGTGAGGAGCTGAGGGCAAACGAGGAGGATTTCAGGCTGAGGAGCATGTCAGCAGAGAAAGCTGCAGGAAATGCACTCGGTCCTTATCATGGGCACACAAGAAGGAACGGCAAGGCTAAGAACATGCCCGCAGCAAGGAAAGAAAGCAGCTTTAAGGCAGCTTTTCAGTGACACTGATAGAGCCGCAAGGATTCGCTCTCTCTTGAAAAGCAGGAGAGCACATCTGCGGCTCACTCTGCTGGCTCAAATCAGGGAACAAAGACCAATCAGAGCTCCATACTCTACCTCCATCCGTGCGATGTCAGGCCCACAGCTGATCTCGCTGCACGCGACGCCCATCACAGCAGGCACGACAAGCTGGAACTGAAGAGAAACACGCTCATATTTTCTCTCTACACACACCACAGTATCGAGAGACTACTGGAGAACTACCCTTGGCTATCCTCTGGCACAGGCAGGTGCTCTAGAAGCAACCACTCTGTTCACTCCGTTCAAATGGGACTGCCCATTAGGCAGCATTTGACCAAGCGGCTGTCCCTCTGCTAGCAGATGGGGACTGGCACAAAGCAGCAGATGCATTCGCCCAGGGCGCTCTGACAGCGCAGCAGCAGGGCAGTGAGAGGAATCATTGCTGCAGGTGCATCTGCTCCCCGGCCACGGCTCCCAGCAGCCTCACCACCGGCACCTGCTGCAGCCCCGCACATCAAGGATTCCCTCTGCTTGCATCTCTGCTGTGCTCCCTACAGCTGCCGGGCACACTCACACAGCCCAAGCGTGCGGGCTTGTGACCTTGGGTCACGCTGTGCAGCTCGGCACAAACTGGGCCTAGGACTCTTTGCCTAAGGGTTAGGTTTCCTTCAGACCAGCTGGTCACAGCACCACACACAGCATCCTTCTGAGGGCGGAGCTGGAGGGGAAGGGAAAAAACCCACACGGGACCAGTGTCCCATCAAAGCTGGGTGAGGCTGTGTTACTAAACATGGTGCGACACAGTGCTGGTCAACCACGTGAGGGGACAAAGCGTGGCACGTACCTGGCAGGAGATCAGAACAAGGTAGACAAGTGTCTTGAACTCGCAGCTGATTCTTGTCACTTTGCTCTGTTCTTCCACGAGCAAAAGCTGCACCAAGGGAGCGGGTAGAGGAGAGAGAAGGAACAGGTCTGAGAGCTTGCACAATGTAGCAAAGATGACAGGGGAAAAACCATGGAAAAAATGCCATCTTTGTGGATCGCTAGGGAATGCAGGTACTGGGTGAAAGTTACGGTCGATGGACAAGAGTAAGCAGTGTGAGCTGCTAGGAGCTCCACCAGCCAGCAGTTCTCAACAGCTCACTGCCCACCCGTCCATCCCACGCCCTGACTCAGCTTACCTACAAGATGCTGCACAAGACGGGGTGAAAACGAAGGCACTCAGTCGCTGCACAAGGGCAACAAGCGAGCTACTCACGCAGAGCTCAAGCGCTCCAATGAAGGGACGCAGCACGCACTGCTCCTCCCCTCATTCCAGCCGCTTGTGACATCACTAAGGGCCACCAGGCTGCTCCGCCATGACGACAGGGTGGGGAGGCAAGACCATGTCACAGGACCAGAAGATTCCAACACCGCACCCAACATTCTAGAATCAGCGGGCGGTTGGAATTCTACCTCAGCCCAATCCTGCAGAAGCTGCCATGCGGTTGCCATGACCACAGCGCAGGACCCAGCGCTTGCTCCTGGGCAGCCTCGTACGGCTGGCCTCAGGCCGTCCCTCTGCAGGGCCTTCCTGCCCTCGGGCAGATGGACATTGCTTCCCAACAGCGTACCTTGCAGCGCAGGGCCTATGCAAAATCCACACTGGAGTCCTATATATCTCTATCAAGCTATCTATACCTAGACACACAGTCACCACCACCATCTTTTTTCTTAGTCTTGAGGTACACCATTCAGCTGTTTGTTTCATTGCCATCAAACAACCCCACTGACGTCACACTGCTGACACAACGTCCTTGCAAACACAGCAGCAACTCCTGGCACCGATAGCTCCGGCTACAACAAGCACAGGGCTCTGGCTTGCTTTGGATGCAGTTGCAGCATGCACCTGAGGGCTTTGTGGAAGGGGATATATTTCAAACTGCACCGACGTTTCCAGACCATTTCTCTTTCGGCATGGTCCCAGCACCTGGCATGCTGATCATCATCCTGAATATACATTTTGTCAAAGTTCTAGAACTAGTGAAATAGTTCCTTACCAAACGCAATCTGATCACTCTTCTGGCCATATTTTGTTCCAGCTACCGCTTCCTGCGGGTGGCACGAATAGCGCTGCATCACCTATAGCTCTCTGCTCTTACACTTCTGATGCTGTCTGGGCAGTCCTCGTGGCCTCAAAACTCTCTCATGCCAAACGTGCCACATTCTGAGGCACAGAATATATATCACACTACTTCAAAACGCCTTTTTTTTTTTTTTTTTTTTAATATAATGATACTAGGGATAATCATCTGGAGCTAGAGCAATATGAGAAAATTCCCTTTAGTTCAACCATAAGTCTGCCCCATGGACTCCCGAAGAGCTCTAAGAATACGCAGGGTGGACATGGATGGCAGCTACCATAACAGTAAGCAATGAAAAATGAGGTTGTGAGCCATGCTGTGTCATTGCATCTGCAGGCAGGGATTCTCCTTGGACTGAACAGAGTGCAGATGTAGCCTGAGAAAAGAACTTAGGATCATTCAGGAAAAGCAAATGAGTTGAGTAATTAATTGAAGAAACTCACGTTCCAAAGGTACTTAGAAGGAGAGAGTATTTCCCAACAGAATGGGTTTAACTGTCTATTACCTGTTTGGTTACACAGGTCTACTCTATGTATGCTTAGACTGACCTGAGAGGGCATGCTTCAGCACACCCCAGAATTTCCAGTTTCCAAATCGTCCAGGCAGCGCAAGTGCGGTGTACGTCTCCCTTGGCACAGACATCAAGCTTTTCTTCCTGTGCAATAAACTAATTATGACGGGGGAAGGGGACAGTACAGGCCGCACAAGAGAAGAGCCTAGGGGAACGATTTTAGAGCTGGGAGTGAGGCAAATGACGCGGCTCAAGTGCATCTATACCAATGCACGCAGCATGAGCAACAAGCAGGAGGAACTGGAAGCCATTGTGCACCAGGCTAACTATGATCTAGCTGCTGTTACTGAAACATGGTGGGACTGCTCCCATGACTGGAGCGTTGAGATTGATGGCTATGAGCTCTGCAGAAGGGATAGACAAGGAAGGAAGCCAGAATATTCATCAATATTGAATTGATCCTGCAATTCAGGAACCTCACAAGCAACCTGAAAAAAGTGTCTGAAAAAAAGAAAGAAAAAGGAGAAAAAGGAGAAAAAGGTAATCAGCATACCAGCAGCTGTTCTTCTTTAAACCATGGTTCCCAAGCATACTGCAGCTGGACAAGCTATAGCTTATTACATCAAAAGCCATCTAGAAGATTCAGTTATTGGTACTGGCCATGTCGGCATTAGCTCACTGTAAGCATCCGCAGGACAAGTCTACGGACTGAATGACCTTGTGCACCCATCCTTCTGTCTCAGCTGCAAGAATAATCCTCACTCCCAGCCATTTCCAGTTTTCTTTCTTACAAAAGATGACAGACATCAAGAAGCTCTTCATTCAAGAGTTATCTTCTTATACAAACAACTGAATTCCAGCCTGGTTTAATCCAAAGTGCCATCTAGTTTGCATACAGAGAACTAGGGTGCATATAGGAAAGAATGCATGCACACTCTAGTTTTCAATGGCCAGAATATCATAATAAACACATAGAAAAACAGCCTGTACTCTGGAGGCTTGTATGGCAAAGCCAATTGTTTTGACCAGCTCATTAATATACTATATCTAGTTGGTAAATTCCAGCTACGTATTTTACATGTCATTATTATCAATGATTGTGGAAGCCCAAAGGGCAACCTCTCATTTTCAACAGACCTCCTTTTTGACAGAGATGGAATCTATTACATTTCAAATTCATCACTCCTTTTGGTTTGCAACATTGCCCTCTGCCAAACTCCTCAACACAATCAGCTGAAGTCTTCTACCTGAATTTCTGGTATGACTGTGACAAGTATTCCTTCACGATGCTCAGATGTGCACCGTCTCCCATGAGCATCTTACTGGACGCAGCGTGCTGCAGCATCTTTGCAACAGAACCAAGGTTTCTTCGTTGATCTGTAGTCAGCTGCCCTCCAGCTGAAAGATCCATTATGTCAAATGCATCCGGTGCAACCATGGCTGGATTCACGTAGCGGTGATAGAGTAAGTTGCCAACAATCTAGGACAAGTTGAGGAGAGAAAAAAACACGTGGAAAACCAGTGGCACAGACCTCCACTGAGTCTTACTGAAACTACTCTCAGTGAGTTCTGACAAATTACTTGCCTGTGAACTGTGGGCCCCGTTCAAGATGCAGGGTCTACTGCGCTGCCATCAGCAAGCACGTGCTGCCCCAAAGAATCTTAGTTTCACACTGTAACATACATACACACACTAAATAAATGCACAACTGTCAACATAGAAGCGGTAAGACTGACCACTACCAGTTCCAGAACAACACAACTGCAGATATTCCTACACACAAAGGTTTTCAAATTTAACTTTTAATACCACCTGTCTATATATTTTTAGAAGTTACCAAAGAATTGCTCATACAAGCGTAAAAGTTACTCTGAGAATTAAACAAAGCTTAGTCTAACAGAAGGCAGAACAACTACACTACAGAGAAACCTGGTACTGCAGTCTCATTAAGGGATAGGAGCTAATTCTTAACACAGGTGTGCAGAATTGACCACCATCTCCAACAAAGCAAAAATGGTGCAGCGTGGAAAACCAAGGAGCTGAGCTGAGAAAACAGCAGCTACTTTCTGCCCCTTTTCCAGAGCACTTCTCTCTCTCTCTCAGAATACCTCTTTGATTAATCAGCAACATTTTTAGCTACAGATCCCCAGTTAAACACAACTGAGAGGAACTCAGAAACATTTAAACCAGAAGTAAGAAACTCAGAAGTACCGAAGATGAGCGGTATTTGACATTTCAAAAGAAGTCCAATTCACCCAGCTAAGTGAGCAGCAATGAACGCTGAGGCCCCAAAGATAAAGACATCCCGTTATCCACGTGCTCATCCATGTTCTTCTAACCCGTATTGGATATGTGCCTGCAGTAATTCCCACAACAAAAAGGCATTGGCCCAGCACGCTGACATGCAGCAAAAGGTCCCACGCCATACACTTCAGTATTTCCTGGTGTTTCACATCAACCTGCGCAGAGCCAAGTCACAGAATCTGGGCTTCTCCTGCTTCACGTGCGATTTGAATGCACAGGAGAGATCAGAGGTGTGAAGAAATGGCAAAAACAGAAAGAATAAGCTTCGCCATTGCTAAGCTGCCCCAGAAATTAACTGCTTTCAGAGAGGTCATGGTTTTGACAGCTGTTTCAGCTCTTGCTGTCCTATCCCAGATGACGGCACATGGTCACAACAGACAAAACCGTTCACTACCTGTCACAAGAAACACATTTGTGAGAGAAATCATGTTGATAATAGTAAAACTGGAAGTAGGAAGACAAGAACAGTACACTGTAGGAGTAGTTTCAGGCCCTAATGCATCTACAGGCAGTCACCACACACAGCTGCAGTTCTGAGCGCGGCATGGACCGTGACATTGTTTCCACAAGGATTAATAATAACTGCAGCTTTCCACCTAAATTTACAGATGGAAAAAATGAATTCACCTGCACAGAAAGAATCCATGCCTCACAACGGGAAAGCACGGAACCAGAAGAGAGAAGAAAACGGCATTCAGATTGGTAATTACTTCGTAATGAAGCAGGGACAGAAAAGCTTAAAGAGACTGTGGCAAGTAATGTAAAAATCCACTCTTTGTTTTATTAAGAAGAGCCCTCACAGACACAAAGACCTTTAAAATCACAAAAGCCAGGACAATTCCAATGAAAGCCACAATGCTGTGCTCATTTGGAAGCATTTACTACCAACATCCTTTTCGTTCTCCAAAAGTACGGAGATGTACAATACAAAACTGCCCACACATCATGAAAAATGACACCATATACTTTGGTGCAGCTACTGTAATGCCCTAGAATATTGTAAGGGAAGTGAGAATAGTAGAATTTTGCACACGGACCTTTCTAACTTGGCACTGTCTCTTTAAAAAAAGAGCAACTGACTCAGATAACACCAGCAAAACCAAGGTGCACCATTCAGCAGCAAGAGCATCCCAAAGTCAAGAAACCTCGGGGGCACAATGCCCAAGATGTTAAAAGCAAAAGGAAAAGCAATAGGGTGACTTCTTCTGAACGCTGTATTATGTCTCCTTTGACAAACATGTACCCAGCAATCCAAAGCACAGTGCAAAGTGCTTTATACCCATAACAACAAATAGCCTGTCTACTTAAACTGCAGCTTTTAAACTTCTCTGCACACGTACACCCAACAAAGAACACTGAGATGCATCTGCTGCAGACAGCGTGGCAGACAACTATTCACAGAGCTGCTCAGCTCCTTACCTTCAGAAGCTCCTCCTCGCCAGCATCAGGAACCTTGTCATGCCGGGAGTCTTTCAGTACCTTGGCCATGAAACGCATTCCGTAACTTCGAAGGAAATAAAAGGCAAGTGAGAATTCCTCACGGATGAACCCACTATTAACTGCTGCAGGATAATGCGGTGACACACCAGGCTTACGGCATTTTGTCAGCTCAACAACGATGGTTGTCGTTGACAACGAAATTGTCTGTCACTGCCTTCACATTTCGGATTGAGGCATCCAGGTGCGTCCTCACCACACCATGATGAAGAGCTTGTTCAGGGGTAACATTGTACGGCAACTTGCTATTTGGAAAAGTCAGATGTGAAGGTGAGCACTCCTCAGCCTAATATACTTTTGTCAGTGCCAGGCAGAATTTTTGGCTTGACACAGAAACAGATCCACGCTCACCTGGCTGCAAAAGGCTGCACGTTCACTTTAATTAGAATGCTAGCACTGAAAGAGTAAAGGACTTCTCACGTCCTCTGCTGTCCCTGCAGCAGTCACTGTGAGAAAAGGCCCAGCTAACTCTAAACTGTATCTTTCTGTACCACATGCAGACACGCTCTCTAGAGTCAAGGAGGTCACCTGCGATACGCAGTAGTACCTCAGGTCGCAAATAAATCAGTGAAAACACAAGCTGCACATTGCAGTGTTAACATAGTAACTCACGCAGCGTGCTGCGCTGGGAGAGTTGTCTTTGACTTCATAGCATTGCTTTTCCACCACTTCCCTTGAAGTGTGTTAAAAACAAAACAAAAACAACCAACAACAGAAGCCTCAAAATCTGGTGAACATCAAGCACTGGAAGAAACACAGAACTCTGACTGGGGACGGATGGGAGCCGATCCGGAGTTTATAGACACACATTAAAGGGAGGACAGGGACAGATGACGTAGCGGGGGATCTACAGGCCAGCCAACCAGGATGACCAAGTGGATGAAACCTTCTCGTGGGCAGACAGGAACAGCTGCCTGCTACGATTCTATGAACACGGCCTGTGTTGAGAAGGACCACAATGCTCATCTCGTTCCAACCCCCCGCTGCGTGCAGGTTCACCAACCGCCAGACCAGGCTGCCCAGAGCCACATCCAGCCAGGCCTTGAATGCCTCCAGGGATGGGGCATCCACAGCCTCCTTGGGCAGCCTGCCCGAGTTGTGGGCAGAGATTGGCTTGGAAGAGGAATATCTACGGTATCTGTATCTATGAGTTAACACAGAAGAAATGCTTTGGGGTCTTTTTTTTGGCCTATCTCTTAATGAGATTCACTTCTAATAGTCTCAACACCCCTGTCACAAGATGATCTTTATACCATTCAGAAGAAAGCCATCTCGAGCTGATGGAAAAAAGCTGGTATCAATTGGACAGATGCATACCATGAATCCAGGGATGGTCTGCAACGATTAACAGAGCAATGCAAAGCAGCTGAGCAACTTGTAGAAAAAAACAGTAGCAACAGCTTCCATACCTGGCCTCACCATTCTGAGATCCCATCTGGTTAACCCAGGACTTGCAAATATCCACTGGAATTGTTTTGACGTTGAGCGATTCGTCCTCAATTATTTCCTTCACAACTGGGGCCAAGATCTGCCTCAGTGCCTTCTGACCATGGGCACCACGGTTGAAAGAGCGCATCTCAAAAATACAGAGGAAACAAAGGGAGTTCTACACAGGCAGAACTATTTTCTTTCAGTATTTAAACAAGTAAGCAATCAGCAACTAAAGCCATTCACAGCATGCCGCTATGGCAAATCCAGCAGCAGAGAATAAAGCATACGCATGCACTTTCCTGAACTACTACTCCAAGAAAAGATAATAATAATTAAACAAACCTTTTAGACGTTACCTGTTGGGGGGCACATACCATCCTCATACTTAAAAGCATCAAAAAAGGCATGATTGCCTCCAACATCGTATGTATTTGGTCTTCCTAGCAAGTCGTGAAGCTCCCTATCAGCCAGAAGTCATAAACACCAAACTCCTAAGGGACAATCCACTCAATTATGCCAACAGACAGCCAGAATCCTTAAGCCTGACAGCCAGTAAAAAACCCAAACCAGACAGCATCTGATTTTCAGCCTCCTCATCAGTTTTGGAAAACAGTGTCCTTCGCGTCAGCTTCACTCTGGCCTGTAAAGCCCAAGCTCGTAGTCTGTTCCAAGTCCTTCTTACTAGACAGCAGAGAACTTAGATTAGACTGAATCTTAGGAAAGCACTGCATTAGATCAAAAATAGTGCCTCCCTGAGCAACAAAGCATTGGCTAAAGAAAAATGGCTTTAATCCTAAAGAACAAAGGTAGTTCCTCCTCCTTCCAGGTTACAGAAAGGACTAACGTGAAACAGCACGAGCAGAAGGCAGGGACAGTTCAGCATTATCAGCAAATGAGCACGGGACATCACACCAGAACAGATTCAATTTTAGCAGCGGCCCAAACTGAGGCAACAGCAAGGCTGTGTCCTATGCTACAACGTACTTGATCTCTTCCTGCAATGCTGTTTGCAACAGCCGCAACAGCAGAGATTCCTCTCTCTGACTGCATGCGTAGTTATGCAGCGTGAAGATGGCTGAATCCATGAACTCTGTGGGTTTCTTTTGAGGCATCTGCAAAAGCAGCTTGGCCAAGTATGTTGGAGTAGTCTGAAAAAAGAAGAAAAATTACTTAGTGCATGTGTATAATCAATGACTATTAAGATGTTGTAATTATGAAATAAACAAGAGAGTTTGACAAAGCAGACTAAGATAACAAAAGGAGAATAAATAGAAGGCTTACCCCTATCCTGGGCTCACTTACAAAACTCCAGCAGAGCAGATCTCCAGCAGAGATCCTTCCCCACTGGTAGCCAGCTCTTAAACAGGTCTAGGAGGGCTGTAGCCTGGCTGCACCCCTTCCAGCAGCACAGCTGCATTGCCTTCACCTGTGCTCCTCTGCCTGACTCACTGCTTGCCTCAGGTGATCAATCAGAGGTTCAGGCCATGACTCAGCAGTTCCCATACAGCACGTGTCCACAAAAGCCAACACCACAAAGACAGACAGTGCCTCAACACTGCAGAGCATAAGTACAGACTGTTCCAACACACGTAAGCATCTATGACAAGAGGAGTGAATGAAAAGCTGCATACCTCAAGTAGAAAAGATGCTGATAGGCTTCCAGCTTTTCCCTCTCCTCTTTGCTCAAAGCTTTCAAACCTCCCTTTTGCTCGTTCAGTGTCATCGCGTCAGAGAGCTGTTCTGTGTTCTTCTTGCTAAGATTTCTGCTATGAGAAACAACAACCTGCAAAGAATACAGAGGGACAGATTCCACATTTAAATAACACGCAATATGGGAAAAAGCTGCACGATAGCACTTCCTTTTGTGTGGATAAGGCAGTCAAGGTACATCAGGAGATCATGAAGTGAAACATTATCTGTTATAGCAGCGATTTCTGTCTTGTCCCCACGTTCCAGAATTGGTTGAGAACCTACAAGGACTAATTGCTTTGAGCAGGGACTACTGTCAGAGCTGGTAGCGTTCTGAAGATGCTTGAAAATGCCTTTCTTTCTCAACTGCGCTTGAAGCCCCAAGCCCTGTTTCCATTTTGCTGACTCACTGCCTCCACATGCTCTGATATCGATGACACTTTTTGCTGACAGCATCAGCCCAAGAGCTGGAGCCTCCTTTGGAACTGAACTTTACTGCTGCCATGGTTCAGATTTTACACAAGGTCAAGCCTAGCGCCACGCTATTCAGGACCAAAAGAAAAGGTGACTGTAACTTCAGCTTGAATTTGAAAAAGGCACCGCTGTATCAGCAATGTTGCTCTTGTGTGCAATCAATCGTCAGCAAAGTGACAGAGGGGGCTTCCATCAGCCAACCAACACCAAGCAGCCTGAGCACATTTCCTGCTTCGAAATCACCTCCCCCTTCTGATACAGCACACAAAACGTGAGAAATTAAGGTGTGCAAGTCCATGACTAATGGAACCACAAGTGAACAGACAAACAGTTCTCAGAGCCTTCAAGCATACCATCTATTGCTTTCCCTTGGTCCCGAGTGGGTTCTTTTCTGGTGCTTTGTTTTTACAACACTTCAAGTCTTGATGTTTCTTCTGCAGTTAACTTTCTAGGGATACATAGTAATAAGTGGAACAGTTAGGAACTTACTGGGAGGAAAACCTGTAACTCTGGGGGAAACATTTCCCACTGAATCTGAGTAAGTGAGATCCAGGCTCAGAAGGTCCTCATGCTAACTGCCACTGGCCTCAATTCACTCTCCTAGTCTCCCAGCACTGCATTTCCTACCTGCAGTGTCATTCTGATCTTCACTACCAGTCCAATCTTGATGTCCATGAGATTGAGGTCATTTTCAAGCTGTTGATTAGATCGGATCAAGCTCACAACTTCCTCACACAGTTTCGTTAGCTCCAGCTCCTCCTGAAAATCTGGGTCCGATCGAGCAAGTGAACAAATTCCCGAACCACAGCCATAGCTGGGTTTTCAGCAGTAACTAAAAACAAGTGACAAAACATCAGAGGACAGGAAACAAATTACTGCACGTGTTACCTCTGTGCAGACAGCATGTCAAGCAGCAGCCAGTCCAGGATCAAATTAACACCAATGGGCTTGAATAACTCCAGACAGCATCCGGAACTTCTTGCATGGAATAAATCATCCTATAGCGTTGACTTCTGTCATGAAGTCAGTATCAGCTTCGGGGAGTCCACCTTGCAGAACTTACCCCAAAGATCAGCGCTCCTATTTCCCAGCAGCAAAAGTACTACCGTGAACCAAGTTTGCACAGAATCACAGAATGTCAGGAATTGGAAGGGACCTCCAAAGATCATCTCGTCCAATCCCCCTGCTGGAGCAGGATCACCTACATTAGGGCACACAGGAACATGTCCAGGTAGCTGCTGAATGTCTCCAAAGGAGATCCCACAACCTCTTTGGGCAGCCCATCCCAGTGGTCTGTTACCCTTGCCGTGAAGAAGTTTTTCCTCTTATGTATGCGGGACCTCCTATGCTCCAGCTTGCACACATTGCCCCTTGTCCTATCACTGGATGTCACTGAGAAGAGCTTGCCTTCGTCCTCCTCACACTCACTATTCACACATTTATAAACATCAACGAGGTCACCCCTCAGTCTCCTCCAAGCTAAAGAGACCCAGCTTTCTCAGCCTTTCCCCATAGGGAGATGCTCCACTCATCAGGGCAGAGTAGAGGGGAAAGAGAACCTCGCGACCTCCTATCCATACTCTTTCTCATACACCCCAGGATGCCCTCTTGGCCACGAGAGCACAGTGCTGGCTCATGCTCCTCCTACCGCCCACCAGGATCCCCCAATCCCTTTCTCCTACGCTGCTTTCCAACAGCTCAGCCCCCCACCTATGCTGGTACTCAGGTTGCTCTTGCCCAGATGCAAGACTCTACACCTGCCCTTGTTCTTTCTCATTCCGTTTCTCCCCACCCAACTCTCCAGGTCTCGCTGGAAGGCAGCACAGCCTTTTGCTGTGTCAGCCACTCTTCCCAGTTTTGTGTCATCAGCAAACTTGCTGACAGCGCATTCCACTCCCTCAGCCAGAGGGAATTTTTCCTTCAGCCACCTTCCTACCTACCTATCTACTCTTTGCACCACTTCACCCCAACTGATTTTCATAGCTGTCTTCGTGTTGCAGATCTCACTAACAGCATTTTTCTGCAAATAGAGATTCAAAGCATATTAGCTTTATTCTCTTGGCCACACCTACTGAGGGTTTTGTAGTCTTCTCCTGCTTTGTTTCCTCGGATAAAGGCTTGAATTTTTATAACGTCATTTATCTAGAATGGAAAAAAAAAAAAAAAAAAAAACCAGCCACTTAAACTTGTTAAGGGCAGAGTAAAAAAAAAAAGTGTCAGATACTGAATTCATTTCACAATCTCTTACGTGGTCTCGGAAATATTGCAGGTGATCTCTGTAACGCATTCTGCCTTGATACATCCTGGTCAGTGACTGAATCTATAATAAAGAATCCCAAAGCAGCTCAGATAAAAGTCTTTTCCACAAATATTGCTAACAAAAATGTTAACAAAAAAAAAAAAAAAAAAAAAAACAGAAAAACCATAGCATTTGCTACCTTCACTACTTGGTCCTTGTGTGCTCGTCAGTAATCCAAACGGATTTGATATGCCTTCCTCTCTTTATAGCCACGCCACTCGGACTGAAAACACACACAAGAAAAAAGGCGACTTCTCAAATTGAAGAGCAGTAATTTACTGTTCTATGCTTCTTTCTGCTGCTCAGTTTCCACTTCCCTTTGGCTGAATAAAATGTAACAGAGACATGCTCATCTTACAAGACAGGCCGCAAGAGGTATGCAGTGAAGCCTTAACTATTTCTTCCACCACCAGCTGTCATGGTGAGGGACTTAGCAGCACCCCCCACCAAGGGCAAAACACAGCTAGAGAACAAATGGTGAGCTAAACAACCAAATGCACCATCCATTGCACAATTCTCAATGCCATCTTCAATTCTCCAAACCCACGGACTAATGGGAAGAGGGAGAGAAGTAATTCATACATAGTGATTCTCAGGGAGAAGGAAACGCCTTCCAGTACTTTGCAAAATGAAGATAATTGTGCGTGGCAACTGCTTGAGTTGAACAAAACCAGTCAGTAAGCGTGCATGTGGAGAGCAACTGACAAGCACAAGTTTCAAACAGAATTAGGGGATTTCATACCTGCATGCAAGTGATGGCTGGAACTTGCTTCTTCAAAAACCTCATTCTGGAGTTGAATTCCTGACAAACAAGACAGCCTCAACAACAAGCCTGAAGCTTCACCATCAGGTTCTCTTGGGCCAGCCACAACTGCTCTCGGTCGTACGCTGCCGTGACTCCAGACACAGTGCTCTAGATTAGTGTTATGGTAGGAAGAAGAGCCAGGAACAGAAAAGGGAGATGCAAAAATGACATGTTACACAGCGGCTTCTGTACTATGCTCAAGAGAAACTTACAAGTTGC
Source organism: Tetrao urogallus (assembly GCF_951394365.1). Taxonomy (NCBI): domain Eukaryota; kingdom Metazoa; phylum Chordata; class Aves; order Galliformes; family Phasianidae; genus Tetrao; species Tetrao urogallus. Next base: position 51,746,360 of record NC_136820.1, on the reverse strand, counting down.
TTTTCGGTGAGCAGCAACACCACCGTCTTGTTCTGGGGATAAAGGTGTGCACATTCTCCACAACAGCACAAAGAGGTGCTGACGGGCAAAGTAGACAGTGAACAGGGAAATAAGATACAAAGCTTGCTAACGTCACTACTGTGGTGAAACATTACTTCTTGAAGTTGCAATAAGGCCTGAAATAGGGGCAACTTCAACTGCAGAGAAAAAGAGCACGTACTTTACCTGCATCTCCTCCCGTGACAGCTGTGTGTCATGCTGCACAAATTCAGTCCGCTCATCCCATCCTCCCTCTCTGGTCCTCAGGTTATGATAATCATGACAGCCTCCTCTCACCCAGTGTTTCACCCGTTCACTGCCACTGCCTCCTAAAAGCAGAAATGGTGCTATGTTGAAGGCAAACACGTCTCTAGCTGCCTCACATACAAATACTACAAGAAGGAAATGCATGGAGAGGGTCCTTCCTCCAAGCAATAGAAGGAATGCCTCAGATTCCAATGAACCACCGCAACAACTACCTAAGCACAATATATTCTACAGGTGGGGAATATTTCACTGCTCACTTTTTCATTTCCTTCCTACCTTTTTCTTCTTTCCTTTAACAAAGACTTCAGTTTACAAGGCAGCCTCAATCTCCTGTAACATGAGATTCTAACAAGATACCCAGAACGCAAGGCTTCTCCTCACATTTCTCCCCCTCTGCTTTCCATCCTACAGGCAATCATCTTGAATTTACTGCACTAGCAGTTAGCTATTTGGGGTTCACCTGTTGCCATTGTTCTCCTTTCCACTTCTGCCAACTCTCGCTGCTATGTCTCTGCACACTCCGGAGCGACTCCGCACAGCCCCACATCTGGTGAGCGCAAGGCACTCAGGGTAGGGCTGGTATCTCCGTGATCAACTGCTTCATTCACAGCCAGAATTCCTAAGGAAACTTCAACAACAGGAGGAGGCAGGTTACCTGGGCAGTCAGGAGCTCAGTGACTCACAACAAACTTCAGAGAGCAAGGCACTGTGCGAGTGTACACAAATACCTTCCTGTATTTATGCATAAAAATACGGGTTAAAAAAAGACAACTTGGTGTACAACAATCTTTCCAGTACAGTGTGCATCTGTGTATGGCGCAGTGTCTGACAGCGCTTTTTTGTGTGCTCTTAGTCCTACTACGGTGCTGACTTATCGACAGTATTTCTCTACAACCTTTTATCCATTCACTCAGCTGTACTCTGACAACAGCTGCAGTCAAGGCAGCTTCTTCTTGCAGAGCCCTGGTACAGCAGACAGCTGACTCAAAAAGCACCTTTCCAGTGACTGCACCGTTCCTAGCAAGAATAGCAACCTGAACACAGAACAGGTTATCAACAAGAAAAAGATGAGGAAAGAGCTAACCCAGGGCTACTCCAGAACGCTGTTGCAAACACAGTACAAAATCAACCACAGGTATCTCACCGATGCAGTAAACACGAGATACAGTCATTTTCAGCACTGAGCAAATGTCTGTTCACACACACAGAGGTAGAAGGGTATCTGAAGATCTTATTCTGGCTCAAAGAAGCATACTTTAATCCTGCTTTTGACCAAATGTTCTGTGGCACAGTCCACCAGCCAACTGCACTGATTTGTGTTTTTATCTGCACTTAGTGCAAAAAAAAAAAAAAAGTACTTTGAGAAATACTTCATAGAATTAAGGCAACAGTACAACACAAATGAAAGCTAAGATGCACCAGAACGGCGCACATGAACATCCCCACGCTTGACTACCCAACCACAGACAGACACAGTTATCTGCTAATGTCAAACACTTTGACAGAGATTCAATAGGTATCTCTGCCTAGGACGTAACACAGTCACAAGCACAACTGAAACAACGACATATCCTTCCAAAAAGATGTAAAGAATTGAAATTTAAAGGCTGCGACATTCATTGTTGAAAGAAAAAACTTCTACACCTACCTGAAGCAAACACCTGTATTCTAATTTCCTTTGCATGTGTACATTTCTTGCTCGCATTCTTCCATTTGGTGACGAATATTGGGTTGACAGTGGCATTGAACCACGGTATTTGCCACAATGCTTACATCTCTGTGACTCTTCAGTGTCCCTGTTAGCCTTCTGAATCCCATCCTGAGTTTCATCGAGCCAAAGCACAGCTGTTTCATCCTGAGTGTCCTGAAGAGAATATGATGAGGAAAGCATTCGCAGCATGAGGAAGAGTGTCACTGGTTGTGCAAAACAAAACCACCACCTCTGAGCAATTGCAGTCTCAAGGGATACAGGAAGCACTCCAGTATCTTTCTAATCAATTTCAACACAAGGCCATAATGGACATTTGTTACCAGCAGAAGCAACTACAGCATTACCAGGCCAAAACTCTTCTCAGGACAAGGAACTCCCACCAACAAGTTCCATCAGTGGTATCACTCCAACAAACATCAGGACATCCCAATGCCAAGCAATCTGCACTGGTCAGTCCTAAAGCTGTATTTGCCAATAGGACGTGCCTTTCCAAGGAGCCCAAAAAAGAAAATCACGGCACAATTTAAGATGGAAAGGGACCTCTGAGCTCATCTGGGACAATCCCCTTGCTCCAGCACGGACACCGAGAGCACATTATCCAGGACAGACCAGATCCAGATGGCTTCTGAACAACTCCACAGAAAAGACTCCAGTCCCTCTCTGCTCGACCTCCGCTACTGCTCAGTTCCCTCCACTGTAAAGTGCTGCCTGACGTTTAGATGGCACCTCTTGAACCCCAGTTTGTACTCAATGCCTCTTGTCCTCAACTGCATCCTCACTTCCAGCTTTCACATACACTGAACAGATTCCCCCCAAGCCCTCTCATCTCTAGACTCAAGAGTCTCCTCACCCTCAGCTTTCCTCTCTGGAGAGGTGTTCCAGTCCCTCAGGCACCTCAGGGGCCCTACGCTGGCCTATCTCCAGAACATTCGTGTCTCCTGTTTGGGGGGCAGGGCAGAACTGGACACAGTACAGGAGCAGCCTCACCAATGCCAAGTGGAAGGATCACCTCTCTACTGAAGCCTTCCAGGCAGCACGAGCACACTGCCGACTCACAGCCACCTGGGTGTCTGCCTACCAGCACTCCTAGGACTTTTCCTGAAAAGCTTTGTTCCGCCGAGGTGGACACAAACATAGACTAACAAGAGTCCTTTCCCAGTACCAGGCTGCAAGGACTTGTTCAGGGAAACTTTAGGAAGTGGAAATGCACATACAGGAGCAGCAACCAAAAACTGATGGCTAACTAACACAACAGCAGGCTGCTCTTGTCCCGTCCACAAAGGGTTGCAGATTGCTGGACCAGCAAATCAAAAAGCACTGTATGTACTGGGGGTAAATACAAATGTACAACAGTAAAAGCATCTCTCAAGTCTCTCTTTTAACAGACCGTTTGCTGTGGAGTACTGATCACACCGTATCTTATGTTTTGGCTGAAGAAACTCACTAAATAACGTTACACGCAGAAATTTTCCAAGAGACAAGTGTTTAGCAAACCCCAAAATACACGTAATGAACAATAGTCCAGCAGCTGCCAAGCACAGCTCCTCCACCCCCACTGTTGCTTCCTGGGGGTTACTATGGAAGGAGATCTTAAGAAGCAATTGCCATCCCTCCAACAACTCCTGATGTGCAAACAGGACACAGGAAACATCGACTTCTGACACGGACTAATAATCACCCTGCACAAAGAGCCACTGTATTCCAGCATGAAGAGTTCTGTGGCAGGACTGAAAATTGACATTTCCTTACATACCCTCCACATTACCACTGCTTTGGATTGAAACCTACATCCCTTTAACAAGTTTTATCTGAATGTCCAAGGAGTCCCATGACTGCTTCAGCAATGTAGAAATTCCTGTTGGGGAAGGGTGGCAGACTTAGAAGAACAAACTCTTGCACTGCCATCTCTACCAGCAGAGTCATCAATCCCAGGACTATCAAAACCCTCTGATCTTTCCCGTGCATTTACTGTCACCGTCCCCCCAGCAGGGACACGCGCTGTCACACACTGCAGGGTTAACACTTCTCTCACTGCTCATCACGTGAGAAATCGCATCATACGCCAGATCCCCTGCCTTGTGCTGAACTACAATCCCTCTCAGTCCCAAGGTACAGAAGTCACCAGCTAGTAAGCACGCTGACTCAGGACAGCAACTGTTCTACCCACAGTGCTAGTCTGTACCACGATCTCACCATCTCTGAAATTGCTGCCATGTTGCAGGGAGGAGCCCTACACTGAACATATGCCTCAATGAGGTAATTTCACGTCAACTGAAGTCACCAATCCAGCCTGGCAGAAGCTTCCATGCACACTAAGAACAACTCGTTCTTTCATTCTCACTCAGCAGGAGGAAATGCTTCAGCACAAAATGGGTTCCTGAGGAACATGAACCCTTTCAGGGCCACTGACGAAGCTGCTCAGTGATCTTCATCACCAGCGCAGTTTTCGGACACTGCCATCGTGAAGGTTTACACTTACTCAAAAAAAACAAAGCAAACAAACATACAAAAAAACACCAATGTTGAACACAGTATCATCCCAGTCTCTATGCTAAAATCCCTGCTGGAATTAGAACAATGAGCTCCACAACTGAAAAGATATTACAAAAAGAAATTAAACACACTTAGGCAACTGAAAGGAAGCACATCTGCTACTTCTGTGTAAGCATAAGGAAATAAAATAGCATCCCACTCATCTGTTAAAAAAAAAAAAATCAGTAGCATGTACACCACAGAATCACAGGGTTGGAAGGGACCTCAAGGATCACGAATCTCCAACCCCCTGCCCGAGGCGGGGCAACCAAACACCACCCATACAGCGTTTCATCTTCCTTCCTAAAGCAGTAAGGTGAGATCATTCTTCCTCTCTCCATTTTCACCTGCACATACAGACCAGTTACACAAAGAGGCAACTCCACCTAAGTCAGGAGAAGTCCTGGGCTACCACAACACACAACCACCATGCAAAAAATGCATAGCATCTGCAGTGTCACCTAGTGAGTGACAGGCATTCATACGCATCTTGCTAGAAGCATATATTTTGTTTTCCATTTTCCCCTCCTTCTGAACAAATTCATCACCTAACAAGTTTTTTTTCCTATTTCTCAAACCTCATTTGTGCTTTATGTAACTACACCTATGGATACATTTAACAAATAGCACTGAAAAACGGAGACTGAACGAGACTTGCATTTGGAAATTCACAACTATTAGGATAAACACTGCCTTCTTATAAAAACAAATGAAACTGAACACATCTCCTTATATCTCCAAAAAGAAGGTACGTGTGCCACTCTGGACGTACGATTAGCTAGAGCAATCCATCTCAAGCAGTTCATATCTTTAAGCCCATCTCTGTAGTTCACAAAGATTCACGTGTTATGCCTGCATCTCTCTTGCCTTCATACAGACAGATCCAAACTGGCCAGGTGACATCAGCTGATAGCATGCAGCGTTCACCCTTTCATTTCCACATCTGTTTCCCAGCTTTTTTCCCAACATCAGGAATGCCCTCAGTACACAGATGCAAAGGCTTCTGGAGAGGTACTTTCAACTACACCCACCGGTGCTTTCTCTCTCTTAGCCCCAAGCAGTGTGCCCTGATAATGCTGACCTACCTGTGGGGTTACACCCTCCAGTTTTGCTGCAGGAACCTGTAAGGCTTGCAGAGTTTTTCTGGTGTCTCCTTCATCCAGTGCCTCGCTGATAAGCCCAACAGCCAAAACTCCTAGAGAGAAAGGGATAGAAGAACAAATACAAGATCCAATCCTTGTCCAATCCTTTACCATCATCAGGAAACTGTGCTTTGGAAGAAAAGTGCTATTAGTGCTAAACCAAATACCCACTGAGAATAGCAACATTTTAGTAGCAATCATTTTCTACTAGGAAAGAAAGCAAGACCACTTCTCCACCTTAAGGAAGCCACACATTTTTGGACAAACTAATAAATAAAGGAAAAAGCAGAAAAAAAATCCCTCGGGGAGACCACATGAATGGACACAACTGAGCTCTTCAACACGTAGCTCAAATCCACTAGAAGGGAATTATCAAAACCTATCAGGGCTAATAAGTCACAAGTTTTCAAGAATCCTTCAGGATAAAGCTCTTCACACCAAGCTATAGCTTTGCACAGAACGCCATTCAAAAATACAGTGCCTTCACTTCTGAAATACCAGGATTTACTGGATGCATGTACTATGAGCCGTATTACAACAGATGTGGGTGCTGCCAGGCACAGCGAGGACTACAGTTCAATTAACTGAAAACAGACATAAATAGACAGCTTACACTTAGCTAAATGTGAACAAAGCCTGAGTCACACATGCCAAACCTACAGCAAATCACAAAGTAACTTGGGTTGGAATGGACACCCAGAGATCGTGTGATGCAACGTATATTGAATATTCAATTCTTGCTTGCTGAAAGAAGCAACAGTTCAAATCGCAGTTGGAGAGTTTACAACAAAGATCTTGTGAAAGAAAGCGAGGAGCTCAGAGTGGATACAACTTGGGTTAAAATACCCAAAGACTGCAGCTTTTTCTTCTGCACGCAGTAGGAGAATCACAAAGTGGAACGTTTTATAGCAGGCACTGCATTTGGACAGTGATGTCTAGGCCGTAACAGCATGTTTTGTCTCAGCATCACTTGCATTTCCCTCTCAGTATTATCTTAGCCCATAGAATGCCTGCATTTGTTCTGTCCTACATCTGACAGCTCCCCGTCACCTAGGCAGACTACGGCACAGACTGCTTGCTTCCTCCTACAGTGTGTACACACACAGTATGCACACCTTTAGGCATGCTGCTCTCCCCATGAGAGAAAGCGGGGGGAAAGTAGGAAAAGAAAGACCTTTCTTACAAAAACACACACACTACGGTTGACACTACTCCATCTCAGGAACAACGAAGGAAAACAGACATAGCAACTTTTGACTCAGGAAAGGGCACAGAGGACAAGCAGTAATTATCCTTGATTAATTAGCCAACAGCGGCAGAAAAAGACTACCCTGAGAAACAACAATATGTTACAGCTCCTCATTAGAAAGCATTCTTGAATTTGAAACCAAGTTTCAGGACAGCAGAAGGGTACATGTCGCTATGGCTTCAGGACTTCCTCTGACACTAGATAAGTATCCATGCACAGGGGCACACAAGAAACTGAACGTATTTGCACTGGAACAGGTTGCCCAAGGAGGCTGGGGATGCCCCATCCCCGGAGGCACTCGAGGCCAGGCTGGATGTGGCTTTGGGCAGCTTGGGCCGGTGGTTGGCGACCTGCACACAGCAGGGGGGTTGAAACTAGGCCATCACTACGGTCCTGTTCAACCCAGGCCATTCTATGATTCTATGAAACACTAACAGGTGAAAGAATTAAAAAGTTTCCTACCTAAACTATGCCATAAGATGTCAACTTATGTCATTATAAAATTCTCTGCGTTTTACGGTTGATGGTTTGGGTTCTCTGTTGTCTCTATTGTTCTAGGGTTATAGGAGTGTTACAAGAAACAAGGAGCTGGACTACATGAACTTCCAGGCTTCTGCTGTGATGCCTCACAAATACAAGGCTGCAAAACTAGTGCTCTGGTGCACGCATGCACATGGCGTGCACTTGTTCGGGTCACGTGATCAGATGAACTGAAGCCACACAGGAAGCCCGTGTCTATTTGCAGATCCAGGAAGCAAGTTAGTCAAGATTCCAGGCTCTGACACAACATTTAAGCCCCTCTAGATTACAGCCTTTTCAGGGCAACTCAGCTACACAAGAAGCAGTGGCAAAAGCCAACTATCTCAGTCTATACGAATCAAGCAACAAGATTGTTCATTGGCATGCACCTAGTTTTAGCACACCTTATGATCTAGGATCAGTCTAGCACTAATCAAGCAAAACTTACTTCCGTGTTCTTCATGCACAGCTAAGTGCACACGATCCACACGTGACTGGATATCATTCCACGTGACAAACTCATTTTCTTCTGCACGCATCCGAGCTTTCAGCTTCATCACATCATCCACACATCTGTCAAAGAACAAAAATCAAAACCAGCAAGTACCATGTCATGAAAAACTGGCCAGGGAACACACAAGACAGCAATGAGAACTAAACACAAAATGGAAGAAGTAACACAAGGGTTAAAACGGACATACGCAAAAGAAAGAAGGAATAGGAAAAAGACAAAAGACCGTGAGCAAGGTGGTCAGCTCCAGTGCAAAACAATCCAGAAAAGCACTAAAACACCACATGACACTTTCAGACAAAAAACACAGGGCAGGAGCTGGCCTAGTGCAATTGAGAACCTCGTAGGGCCAGAACACAGCTTTGTTGTGAAACCTTGATAAAGGTCTGAGAGACGGTACTCAGAGCAGATCAGTAAGAAACGGGGAATGCAAAGACAAGATGCAAGAACCGAGAGAGAATAAACTAATATTGGAGTCAGCAGTGAAAGAACCTGAAGTATAAGGGGAAGAAAAGAAAACCGAACCTCTCGGCAATGTAAGCAACATCAAAGACGGACACGAACCTTCCAAACACTCACCTCTGACAGTTCTCATCCTCAGTGCTTGTCAGCCCTGGGACAGGATTGCTCAGTTGTCTCCATACTGCACTCACATCCCCTGAACCCAAAGCCCTGATCATCACAGCCACAGAAGAGAGCATCTCTACAGCAACAGATAATTCTGCATGGGTGAGGTTACCCTGCATACAAAGGGGAATACAGATCAATTACACTTGCTCTTCAAAACTATGGCTAGAGCACCAAGAGATTAAAACAGAATCTCACAGTGCTGAGTAGCTCAAGACTTCAAGATGAAGCATCACGTCAGAACAGACTAAGCATCAAGGCAGTTCTACAAACACTCAGGACAGGCCCATTGAGTGAAACAGACAAGGCAGATTTGGTGATCCATATCAGTTCACAGACATCAGAATGCATTACTTACATCATGGCTTTGTTGCTGCAAGGCGGCCAGCTCCTTGGGATAAAGATCGGCAGCAAATGCATAAACCTCTGCTAGCTGGGCCTCTGGCTTCATCATTTCTGCCACAGCCTTCTCTGCATCACCCATTCTAATTGCAGCATTAGTGCTGGTCGCTGCTGCCAGCCCTAGCAGTTTGAAGAGGCAGCACATCAGAGAGGCAGCATGAGAACAACGGCGGCAGACAGTTGGGCTCCCAGTCATGCAAGCACTTGTACTGTATTCAATAGTAAGAACCCTAACCTAAAAAAAACAACCTAATTCCCTTACAGGTTTTCCAATCAGTTGTTTACCCAACTAGTCCTGCATTACTGTAAACAACCAGACCACACAAGGCCCTCTTTAAAGTAAGACTCATGTTTAAACCAGTTTACCTTTTGTCTGATTATCAGAGGACTGTCTCACCAACTTCTGCCAAGAAGAAGCCTCACAACTGTCCATGTTTTCCATCGGTAGTTCATAACAACTTTTCCTTCCAGTATCTATGACTGGTCGTGGCAGCACCAGGCATTCTACAGTGTTCTCTGCACCCTACAGTGCTTGCACTTGAACACAGCACAAATGCGTAAATAAACATCAAGCAGCACCGAGAACCAGGAAGGCACTTTGAAGGTAACCTCCTACTTACTACACCTGCACCATCTCCCTCTTGTAATTTAAACCACCTGGAACCAGATCCCTATCAGCTTGCTTTTCATGTGTTCTAAATTGAACTAATTGCTATTGTGCAGCCAGAATTAAACACTGAAAGCTTCTGGAACTTTCTCCAGAAGAGAGTTTTGCATGGTGTCAGAAGCACCTGATTAAAACAAATCCAGCCACTGTGATCTATGTTTTATTTGCTATCTGATACCTAGAAACAGCCATTAAAAAAAAACTGAAAGTTCCATAGCTCAAATCAACTAAGCCTTATGTCAGTAGTCAACAGGTAACCTAGTTCTAACACCTCACGGAGCAATCCAGATTTCTGACACAGACCATGGAACAAAATTTAACACAAACTGCCTAGGAAAAGAATTATTGAAGGCAGACACAAGCCCCATGCTGCTCAGCATTTCATCTCACCTGCTGTTATCTCAAGCAGTATTTTTAAGAGCTCGATAGAAGACAGAGACAGCTATCATGATTATTTTCCATGTGCCAGGAGCCTCAAACTACTTAAAGAACATCCACGATAGTCTGACGTAGCCCTGCTATAACCTCATGTGAACACAAACACTGCGCTTTCCCATCCTTCTGATCACACCCCACAGCAACAACAACATCAGCTCATTCCGTGCAAATAGCTCAGCAAAGGGAATAAACAAACAGAAGAAAACAGCCTTTCCTTAAGCCACTTCAATTAGTCACAGTAATGCAAACAAGTCACAGTATGTTACACCCATTACGGACATATGCATCCACCACAGTGCCCAAGACCTACTTTGCTGAAACTGGACACATTTTTCTAGGCTCTGAAGGCACACGATCCCTTACATCTCTGCTTGGGTGTACCCTTTCAGAAAATAATGCACTGAAGACACACAGTACAAGTAACGACTTCACAATTTCACTTGCAGTCTCCTTTACTTCAGACTCCTCTTTTCCACAAACCAGCAAATCATCTACATACTGCCACAGCTTTACCAACTCTTCAACCTGAAACTTTCCCAAAACTTTCTCCAGCACTTCATTAGTTAAAACAAAAATAAAATATAAAATATATATAAAATAACACATAATAACACAATATATAATATCTATAATAATATAACACATAAAATGTAATAAAATCAATTAGGCGATTCTATGAACCCTTGGGGCAAAGCAATCCACCTACCTTGCTATTTTTGTCGCATTTTTGGATCCTCTCGTACGACTGCAAAAAGATCTCGGCTCTCTGAGTCTAAAATGCAGGTCCAGAAAGCATCTTTGAGGTCTGTTACACTGAACCATTTGTGTCCGTGTGGGATTGGACTCATTAAATTACAGGGCTTAGGAAGCAGGGGGTGTCACTTGAGAACTATTTCATTCATTTCTCTTGGATCTTGTACCAGTCGATAGGTGCCACCTGCTTTCTGTAAAGGCTGTTTTCAATTATTTTGAAATCATTCTCCCTGTTTCCCTTTTCCAGAAGCACGGATCCGCGGATCCCTCCACCCCGTCAGTCACAGAACAGGGCCGAACCAGCCTGTAAATCATTGATGCCTGGGCAACCTGTTCTTGTGTGGCACCACCCGCTGTGCGAAAAACTTACTCCTAATATCAACCTAAACCTCCCTGTCTCACTTTAAAACCATTCCCCCTTGTCCTATCACCATCCCCCCTCGTGAACAGCCGCTCCCTTCCTGCTTATACACTCCCCTCAAGTACTGCAAGGCTGCAATGAAGTCTCCCGCAGCCTACTCTTCTCCAGGCTGAACAAGCCCACTGCCCTCAACCTCTCCGCACAGCAGAGCTGCTCCAGCCCTCTGACATCTCAGTGCCTCCTCTGCACCCGCTCCCACAGCTCCACGTCCTTCCTGTGCTGCGGGCCCCACGCCTGGATGCAGCGCTGCAGATGAGGCCTCAAAGGAGCTCAGTCGATGAGGACAATCACCTCTCTCTCCCTGCTGGTCACCCCTTTTGCCTTTTGCAATGCAGCCCAGAACAGGGGCTTCATTTTTTATAGAAATCTACATACCCACGCCTACAGTCCCCCCACAATGCACTACAGCTTCATATTCCTTCCTCCCTACAGCTCCCAACAGCCCCCAATAGTCCCATATGACCCTATGGCCCACCACAGCCCCCTATCTCCCTATACACCACCCTTAGTGCCCCGTATCTGCCTCTCCCCCGCAACAGCTCCCCATACCCCCTACATCCCCTCCCAGGCGCCTACAGCCTCACATCTCGCTATATTCCCCCGCCCTCCCTCCCCCCCCCCCCCCCCCCTGTCGCCTCCCCGCAGCTTCCTAGAGCCCCCCACAGCCCCTCTCCCCGTCCCGGCACCGCTCTCCAACACACCTCCGGCACAGCTGTCCTCAGCACTCGCTCCCGAGCTGCCGCGGCTTCCCTCCCGGTGCCGCCTGGACAGCACCCGGGCGGCACAGGCGGCTGCAGCGGCGCTCCGCGAGGAGAGCCGCGCCTCCAACAGCCGCCTCCCAACGTTCGCTCCCGCGCACGGCGCCTCTGCCAATGGCAGCTGGCGGCGCTGCCGCGGACCAACGACAGGCAGGCAAGGGCGGGACAGCGCTGCCGCGGACCAACGAGAGGCAGGCAGGGGCGGGACAGCGCTGCCCCTGACCAATGAGAGGCAGGCAGGGGCGGGACAGCGCTGCCCCTGACCAATGAGAGGCAGGCAGGGGCGGGACAGCGCTGCCCCTGACCAATGAGAGGCCGGGCCACGATGAGCTCGTCCTTCTGCAGTGTGATGAGGACACGGCTGCAGATGATCTGCGCAGGCAGCTCGGAGGTTGGGAGCCAGGAATGGACGCGGCCGGAGGAGAGAGGTGATAGGGAGCAGCCAAGGCATCACAGTGCATCCAAAAGCCCTGAAAGGCATCACAAAGCCACCGCCAGGAAGCTTGGGGTTATCACGAGCAGCATCCAGGATGCTAGAGATGGTTTGCTACTGTACCTACGGGGAGCTGCAGACATCCCGAAGCCAGACAAAACGGGAACTAACCCAGAGCTCTGCTTCATGCACCCCACAGCCTCAGCGTTGCAAGCTGAGGTGCTTTGCTGTGTGTTGCATTCATCCCAGTCCCCGGGAATGAAAACTCCTCAGGCAGTCAAAGCGTTGAGTGAGCACAAGTGTGCTTTTATTATTAAAGGAAAAGACAGGAGGGCGTGAGAGGTCCAGGTAAAGATGGGAATCGTCCTCTCTTGGGTGGAAAGCTCACGGAGAGAGTGGCTCAGAGCTCTCAGTGCTGCTGCCAGGTGCCTGGGACTGGAGGCCCGATTCTAAGTCCCCCTCCAAGAGGCTCTGCTTCTCCTCGCTGGTGCTAACCTGCTCCTGTATGGAGGTGCTGCTGTCGGGGCACTCAGGCTCTGCTTGGGCTGGGCTGCACTGCACAGGCACCGGGTCACAGTCCAGGCTGGTGCCTGTGGTGTCTGGCAGGCTCAGGTCAGCACCTTCAGCAGAGCTGGGAGAAATGAGGGCTTCAACTTGGATGAGCTCCTTGTGTGCGCCACTGTTGTTATGCGGCACGCTGTCAGCTGAACCGCAGCCATTTGTGCTTCCTGCGAGCTCTCCATTCGTGGAAGCACACAGCCCAGCATCGCTACTTGCTCCAGCACTGCTCGGTTGACAAGAGCTCGAATCACCTATAAAAGAATGAACAGGGCTTGGTGTCAAACTCTCCCAAGCTGAATTACAAAAGTGGTTCTTGATCAGGGGAGAACTGAAGGTGTCAGGTATGGGCTGGAACGCTAGAAGGAGATACAAGCCCACTGACAGCAAGAATTCTACGTTGCTGAGAAGCAGGGTGTTGAAAGCTGGATTTGCACCCTTACCTGCCAGCACTACAACGTCTGTCTCCGAGGGCTCCCTGGGACGGCGCTGCGGTTGGCGTTTGGCCACAGACGATGGTTTTCCCAGGCTGAAGCAGGAACACCAACAGCCAGCTGGTGATTCCTTCATCCTGCTGGGTGGACTTGGTCTGGAGAGAGAAAACAGGGAATGGTGTGAGCCGTGCGTGGAACTTCAGAAGCATCTCTGACTCTGACAGCTCATCGGCCCCATCTCACTGCCGTGTCTAGTTTCTCGTGCCAGCAGGTCTGACCAACAGCTCTGCTTCGAGGACAACTGGAATTGGATTCAGGCACGTGGCCCTCAAGTCCGGAAAACCCCTATGTTTCCAGGTACAGCCAGCACAGGCCGGGATAGACGTCACCATGGCTTTATGCAGCTCGTGACTGCCTGCCCAGCAAGGAGGGAATGCCAGCCTTGTGTGGCTAAACTCAGCCCGGCGGGCAACTGAATGTCAGTTCAGTCTCACAGAGCAAAGGGAGTGGAGATTCACTGCAACACTTCAGGCACCATCAGTTTAACTGACTTTCAGCAAGCTTTGGCACTAGAAATAGTGGGGGCAAAAAAAAAAAAAAAACCAACACAAAAAGAAACCACAAAAACCCACCCAAACCATGATGATAAGGTACTGGAAAAGGAAGTCCTCTTTACCTTTCAGGTGGAAAGTCGATGACTGTGTGGAATTTCCCCCATACAGCTGCGGAGCCTTCTTCCACCTCTATGTCCCTGCTCTCTGTCACAACCACAGGAGAGCTGCTGTGGCCTCGCCTCCGTGCCTGCGCCTCCTCCAGGCTGAGCAGCTCTGTGGCAGGAGAAGACGCCTGCACAGACTGGGGCCCTGACAGAGAACTGTGCCCTGTAAGGGAAAACCACAGGTGAGAGCCAGGATCAGAAAGCGGCAGCACTACGGCCATCACAGGTCCGGGGGAGCTGCTGTGTTTCTCTCAGATTTGCTTCTCCGAGCCGCTGCAAGAAGAGCAGCTCAAAACAACCATGTGCTCAGAGGTGTGTCTATGGCAAAGGACGCAGACATAATTATGAGCAGCTCCCTGTATCAAAACAGGCAAACAAAATCCCTAGAAAATGGGGGCAGGGAACTGAGAAAGCTTTGCTGCCACACGTTAATCAAGCCTCACCTGCTTGCAAGACATCATAATGACAGAAACGGTTTTCTTCTTGTCACGTTTGGGCTTCCACATTCTCAGCATCCAGCAACAGGGTGCCAGATTCTAACCTAAGCCCAGAAGTCTGCTGTCCCCTCGACAGGAAAAGTGTATTTCACAGGACTTGGAGAAGGCCTGCATTTGATCCAGGTGTCTGATCAAGATAAAGCTAATGGAGAAAGACACTCACCTGCTCCATCTGCGATGTCAGGTCCAGATGTGGAGCAGAAGAGGACATCTGTGTGGTTGATGATGAATTCCACCACTGCCGACTGCGTCTGCAGTTCCATGCAGGCAGCTCTCCCGCTGGCACAGGCAGACTCACTCTGCTGTGATCTGTAGAAAAGGCAGGTTTTAGAAGTCATTCAGCCAACATCGCTTCCCCAGGTCTGAACTGTTGCAGCCCTAAGCTGTCTAACTGGGCTCCGGAGACTTCCGCAGTGGGCAATCAGTGATGCCACTGAAGAAGTTCTCCTGGCTGATCAAGGACACACCAGTCCCACCTAAACAAGAGAGCAGCAATGCTCATCTAGAAATTGTGCCCACGTGGGGTTGCAGAACAGTCCAGGCTCCTGCTCTGCTGTCAGCCACTCACTGCAGATTTCACAGGAGAAGAGCACATGTGGTGCAGAAGAAGGGAGGACTGCTTTATTCTAGTGGAGAACAGACGTAAGCGTTCTGTTGAAATGGAAAAAGAAGTTTACCTTAGGAGGTTTGGAGCCCACACAATGGCTAAGTTCTTAGCGTGCATGTTGGTGACAGAGCTGTTCGCAGCCAGACAGGCCAAGTGTCTCATCAGATACGCCAGGGTCCTGGGAAACAAGAGCGGCAAATGTTCAGCACCAGCCAGCATCCCGTGCTGCGACTCACAAAGCAAACCTCAATTCACACTAGTTGTTATTACTGCTACTGATGCTGAAGATGAAGTCGACCCAACTTGACCAAGTGCCACGCTGCAGCACCCAGCTCCAGCACAGCACAGCCACAGCCATCAGCTGCACCAAGCGTGCCCCCGTGCCCAGGAACTGACCCCATCAATTAACCCCATGCAGTGTTTCAGCACACCCAGGCATCCCGTTGCTCGCGTGAGACAAAGCCTGGAATTGCACTTTGCCCTCTGAAGTGCAGCAGGGCTGAGCTCAGCGGGCTGAGGGCAGCACTGACCTGTAGTGAGGAGCGGGCAGCTGCTGGATGGCGTCCCGCATTCTGACCAGCCGCTCCTCCTCCGTAGTGGCACCAACAGCATCCTGGAAAAGGGCAGAAAGGGATTGAGACACAAATCAGGCGAGATACCTGCCGCAGGGTCGGGAACCAAGGGAACAGCGCGCTGCTGGTCAGCACTGAGAAAGACTTTAGGCCTCCCCAGAGGCATCTGGGGAACATAGCAACACGCAGCTGGTGCCACCACGGCCAAGGAGTCCAAGCACCGGGCCGGTTTACAGCCTGGTTGGGCAGCTCAGCTCCTCGCAGGGGGCATTCATCTCCAAGTACACTTGGCTATTAATCCCCTTCCCGTTCCAGAAATAGTTGGGGAATAGCAAAAAACAAACAAACAAACAAACAACACAGGAATTCTCGCAAGCATTGTGAATATGGAAATAACCACCTCCGGGGACCACAAGAAGTGGCATCAGCACGATGCAGGATGTGGCAAAGACATGCGAGTAAACCCCATGGGGCTAACAGAAGAAGGGCCTCGGAGCTGGGGCACTGCTGCAGCCATCTCCCAAGAGGCCCACGGAAGAGGTAAAGGAAAGGCGTTGCCTTGTGCTTACCGAGAACTTGTCGTACAGCTGGTCGGTCAGCAGGGGGTTCGGGAGCTCCCTGAAGTACATTTTGCAGAGGGAGCTCGCGCTGTGAACGTCGCGGACGGTCAGCTCAGGAACCTGCTCAGACTCAAATTCCTGGCTGCAGAGAAGGATACGAAAATGGTTGAGAAAGAGGAAAGCAAGTCCAAAGCCACACCCAACGCAATCCAGAGTTGGAAGGGCTTCCTGATGCACAGCAGAACACACACACTCGGCCACCAGCACCACGTCAGCCGTGCTGGATGGGATGTTCCCAAAGGAGACCTTTTCTTTGTGCTAAGGCATTGCCCGCAGGCCTCTGAACGCCCGCAACAGGGCACGTGCCCCTGCTGGCAGCTGTGTCTGTCAGTCGCAGCACTCTTACCGCAGTCTCTGGACGCTGGACGCGACGCCGGACAGGCGGTATATCCCCTGCACCACGCCGTGCTGCTCGATGAACTCGGCGCAGCTCTGGAGGACCTGGGGGACTAAAGAACACGTGCCGGCGGTTACTGGAGCTCCTTATTCAAGTCCTGGCTCAGGCTGCGCTCCCGTCACATCCCATCCACTAAGCCCAGCCAGGCTACTGCTTAGCTCTTCCTTGAAGGGGACAGCTGTCAGAGACACCTCTGCAGGAGCTGCTGAGGAAACTGGACAGAGATGTGTTCTTTGCGTTCCAGAAATGCCAGGACCTTGGAATCAGCCTGGAGAAAGTAATTCCGGGGAAGCCGCAGACATTGCAAGTCCCATCACTGCTCCCACGGGAATGGAGGTGGAAAATCTCACGCCCGGAAGGAGCTGGGAAACTGATGCAGGACACTCTCTTTGGCCAAAAGGCTTCCTTTCTTTTCAGGCTACCAGGGGATTGGCTTACAGGCTTTGCTTTAAGCAAATACAAATGTGCTTGTCCCTTGGGAGCATTTACCTTGCAGCCATCACCTACTCAGTTGATCTTTCAGTCCTCAACTCCCATTCCCCGTTTCTCCACCTGTATCAACCTGCCCCTTGCTACATACCATCTCCCTTTCATCTTTAGGTTCCCAAACAGGGAAGCTCTCAGGCATGGGCCGTCCCTTACCATCACGACCAGAGTGGAGAAGATGCTCTCCCAGGTCACGGCCAAACACCCTTTCCTTCTCCACCTCCCGCTCTTTCGGTTGCTTTGGGCGGGCCTTCACCACGGAACGAAGGAAGGAGAGGAGCTTGCCGCGCTTCTTTGGCACTGCACAACAAAAGGAAGAAACCAGTTCATTTTAGGCTTGGCTCCGTTGGACGAGGCCGAGCACAACACATTCTACAGAGCACCTCAAAACGGGAAGAACATGATGAGCAAGTGTGTACAAAAATGGATTTTCCCCAACCCTGGAGGAGTCCAAGGCCAGACTGGATGGGGCCCTGGGCAGCCTGGTCCAGTCCCACATTAAATGTGGAGCTTGGTTGGCAGCCCAGCTTGAGGCAGGGGGCTTGGAGCTTGATGATCCTTGAGCTCCCTTCCATCCCAAGCCATTCTTTGAGGATTCTAGGATTTCCCCAACTCCAGTCATAAACACAGGAGGACCGGGCCAAATCTCTGCACGTTCTGATGGAGTTTAATGCACTCCTCTTGCTTAGCTTGCTCAACCTGGGGATTAAGGACCCTCTTGAAAAGCCACGTTCTGATCAAGCGTGTCACTAGCACAACCAGACCTCTATCTGTCCACCAGGGACGCTGGCCGTTCTCAGCCTCGTACTGACTTGCAGGAGAACTGCCTTTGCCTTCCCTCATTCTCCCTGCCTACAAAACACCAGCCATACGCCCCGTGCTATGCATGAAGGATCATCAGCACAGAGGATAAGGTGGGAAGGATAAGGGAGGTATTAAACACGGAACACACCCAAAAAAGACTCCATTTTGCTTCCCTGCACCATCAAATGTATCATCGTACCTGGCTTTGGCACTGAATTGATGAGACTCTCCGGGATTTTTCCGTTAATGAGCTCCACACACTCACTGGGGAAAAATCCAACCTGTAACAAGAAGAAGAAGAGAGGTGCGATACTGAAGGCAGCGTTTCTCAGGCCTGAACTGTTCAAATATCACATTTTCCTCATAACGTGCCTGCCAGATGCTCCGTAAGACAATCCAACAAAAAAATGGCCTGCTTAAAGTTAATGATTATTCAAAATATGCAGGCAAATAACCATAAAACTGTGTACGGAGCGGGGAAAGGACAAGTATGCTATGCACCCCTAAATCTCAAGCATGCCCGAAGGGAAAGACTTCATACAGAAGCTATACATTATGATAGATTGATGCAGCTAGATCTGAGTTAGCACAGCCTATGAACTTTCTGCTTGCTGACTGAGATGCAGCTGCCATCCCCAGCTCTGAGCTACCCAGCGTTCGGCAGCCAGCAGCAGCAGCAAGCACGCAGAGGCTCTGTTACCCTGCCTCATCTCAGCTGACAGGCAGCGACTTCCTGAAAGACAGTGACTTCACCTTCTGCATGGGTGCAAGCACAAGTGCTCTGAGACACTGAAACACGTGTCCTAGCTGCTGCATTTCCAAAGGTGCGGTTCAGTGGCCGTGACCTGATGCATGTTGTGAGGGCTCTTCTTTCTAAGTTAATTGAGGAGGCAGTTTCCTACAAAGACCAACTTTCAGCTCTGGCCTAAGCCCACAGCAAAAGGCAAAGTCCCCTGACACCAGCACAAGGAAACCATTTTCCATGTGGAGCCATGCTGTGCAGGCAGGGCAGCTCTAAGCTGAGATTCCTGCCTCGACCGAAGTTGCGCTCTCACGTCTGAAGCTTGTGCCTACCTGAAAGCCGTGCTTGCCTCTCCAGCGGGGGCTCAGCTCCTGAGGCGGCATATCGATGACGCACACGAGGTCTCCCACCTGCAAGAGATTGCAACGTCAATCCCAGCTTCAGCATGGCTGGGAGGAAAGCGCAGCTCAAATGACTGCATTCTTCTGCACTGCCCAATATCGTCAAGCTTGAGAGCCATTGCACCAGTGCAGCTCTTCAGGCATTTGCAGCCGTACAACTGAACGTGGAGGTAGAAGAGTCACTACGATACACAACATACAGAATTCAGCTGTTCAGTAGGAAATGGTTCTCAGAAGCAGCAGGCTCTTTGCCAAAGGGAGAGCTCCAATTAAACCGCAGGCATAAGTCAGCGGAACAGATCCTGAACACATCTGCACACTCCATACACTGGTCTGCCATTGCTCAGAGACCAGGCCACCACACCGGGCAGTAGCTCTTTGATCAGAAGATTCCAATGCCAAATAGAGCCATAGTTTAGAGATGGCTGAACTCCTCCCTGCATCCAACCCACTGCAAGTCTAATCTGGAACCAAATCTTCCGGGCTTCACCTCACCAAACATTCTGAAGGTGTCTGAGAATATTCCTGATAGCTTCACATGTTATACTCTTCTGTACATGACAACTAGGAACGCCCTTAACTGCTTACCTCCAAGGAGAGTTCACCCGGTGCCTGGGCAACATATCTCTTAATAACGTGGGCAGCACCAATAGCTGGGATATTAAGAGATGACTCCTCACGGACCAGCACGGGCTTCCCGTTGTTCTCAGCCTGAAACAGAGAGCACAGGCCACGGTGAGGAGCTGAGGGCAAACGAGGAGGATTTCAGGCTGAGGAGCATGTCAGCAGAGAAAGCTGCAGGAAATGCACTCGGTCCTTATCATGGGCACACAAGAAGGAACGGCAAGGCTAAGAACATGCCCGCAGCAAGGAAAGAAAGCAGCTTTAAGGCAGCTTTTCAGTGACACTGATAGAGCCGCAAGGATTCGCTCTCTCTTGAAAAGCAGGAGAGCACATCTGCGGCTCACTCTGCTGGCTCAAATCAGGGAACAAAGACCAATCAGAGCTCCATACTCTACCTCCATCCGTGCGATGTCAGGCCCACAGCTGATCTCGCTGCACGCGACGCCCATCACAGCAGGCACGACAAGCTGGAACTGAAGAGAAACACGCTCATATTTTCTCTCTACACACACCACAGTATCGAGAGACTACTGGAGAACTACCCTTGGCTATCCTCTGGCACAGGCAGGTGCTCTAGAAGCAACCACTCTGTTCACTCCGTTCAAATGGGACTGCCCATTAGGCAGCATTTGACCAAGCGGCTGTCCCTCTGCTAGCAGATGGGGACTGGCACAAAGCAGCAGATGCATTCGCCCAGGGCGCTCTGACAGCGCAGCAGCAGGGCAGTGAGAGGAATCATTGCTGCAGGTGCATCTGCTCCCCGGCCACGGCTCCCAGCAGCCTCACCACCGGCACCTGCTGCAGCCCCGCACATCAAGGATTCCCTCTGCTTGCATCTCTGCTGTGCTCCCTACAGCTGCCGGGCACACTCACACAGCCCAAGCGTGCGGGCTTGTGACCTTGGGTCACGCTGTGCAGCTCGGCACAAACTGGGCCTAGGACTCTTTGCCTAAGGGTTAGGTTTCCTTCAGACCAGCTGGTCACAGCACCACACACAGCATCCTTCTGAGGGCGGAGCTGGAGGGGAAGGGAAAAAACCCACACGGGACCAGTGTCCCATCAAAGCTGGGTGAGGCTGTGTTACCAAACATGGTGCGACACAGTGCTGGTCAACCATGTGGGGGGACAAAGCGTGGCACGTACCTGGCAGGAGATCAGAACAAGGTAGACAAGTGTCTTGAACTCGCAGCTGATTCTTGTCACTTTGCTCTGTTCTTCCACGAGCAAAAGCTGCACCAAGGGAGCGGGTAGAGGAGAGAGAAGGAACAGGTCTGAGAGCTTGCACAATGTAGCAAAGATGACAGGGGAAAAACCATGGAAAAAATGCCATCTTTGTGGATCGCTAGGGAATGCAGGTACTGGGTGAAAGTTACGGTTGATGGACAAGAGTAAGCAGTATGAGCTGCTAGGAGCTCCACCAGCCAGCAGTTCTCAACAGCTCACTGCCCACCCGTCCATCCCACGCCCTGACTCAGCTTACCTACAAGATGCTGCACAAGACGGGGTGAAAACGAAGGCACTCAGTCGCTGCACAAGGGCAACAAGCGAGCTACTCACGCAGAGCTCAAGCGCTCCAATGAAGGGACGCAGCACGCACTGCTCCTCCCCTCATTCCAGCCGCTTGTGACATCACTAAGGGCCACCAGGCTGCTCCGCCATGACGACAGGGTGGGGAGGCAAGACCATGTCACAGGACCAGAAGATTCCAACACCGCACCCAACATTCTAGAATCAGCGGGCGGTTGGAATTCCACCTCAGCCCAATCCTGCAGAAGCTGCCATGCGGTTGCCATGACCACAGCGCAGGACCCAGCGCTTGCTCCTGGGCAGCCTCGTACGGCTGGCCTCAGGCCGTCCCTCTGCAGGGCCTTCCTGCCCTCGGGCAGATGGACATTGCTTCCCAACAGCGTACCTTGCAGCGCAGGGCCTATGCAAAATCCACACTGGAGTCCTATATATCTCTATCAAGCTATCTATACCTAGACACACAGTCACCACTACCATCTTTTTTCTTAGTCTTGAGGTACACCATTCAGCTGTTTGTTTCATTGCCATCAAACAACCCCACTGACGTCACACTGCTGACACAACGTCCTTGCAAACACAGCAGCAACTCCTGGCACCGATAGCTCCGGCTACAACAAGCACAGGGCTCTGGCTTGCTTTGGATGCAGTTGCAGCATGCATCTGAGGGCTTTGTGGAAGGGGATATATTTCAAACTGCACCGACGTTTTCCGACCATTTCTCTTTCGGCATGGTCCCAGCACCTGGCATGCTGATCATCATCCTGAATATACATTTTGTCAAAGTTCTAGAACTAATGAAATAGTTCCTTACCAAACGCAATCTGATCACTCTTCTGGCCATATTTTGTTCCAGCTACCGCTTCCTGCGGGCGGCACGAATAGCGCTGCATCACCTATAGCTCTCTGCTCTTACCGTTCTCATGCTGTCTGGGCAGTCCTCGTGGCCTCAAAACTCTCTCATGCCAAACGTGCCACATTCTGAGGCACAGAATATATATCACACTACTTCAAAACGCCTTTTTTTTTTTTTTTTTTTTTAATATAATGATACTAGGGATAATCATCTGGAGCTAGAGCAATATGAAAAAATTCCCTTTAGTTCAACCATAAGTCTGCCCCATGGACTCCAGAAGAGCTCTAAGAATACGCAGGGTGGACATGGATGGCAGCTACCATAAGAGTAAGCAATGAAAAATGAGGTTGTGAGCCATGCTGTGTCATTGCATCTGCAGGCAGGGATTTCTCCTTGGACTGAGCAGAGTGCAGATGTAGCCTGAGAAAAGAACTTAGGATCATTCAGGAAAAGCAAATGAGTTGAGTAATTAATTGAAGAAACTCACGTTCCAAAGGTACTTAGAAGGAGAGAGTATTTCCCAACAGAATGGGTTTAACTGTCTATGACCTGTTTGGTTAGACAGGTCTACTCTATGTATGCTTAGACTGACCTGAGAGGGCATGCTTCAGCACACCCCAGAATTTCCAGTTTCCAAATCGTCCAGGCAGCGCAAGTGCGGTGTACGTCTCCCTTGGCACAGACATCAAGCTTTTCTTCCTGTGCAATAAACTAATTATGACGGGGGAAGGGGACAGTACAGGCCGCACAAGAGAAGAGCCTAGGGGAACGATTTTACAGCTGGGAGTGAGGCAAATGACTCGGCTCAAGTGCATCTATACCAATGCACGCAGCATGAGCAACAAGCAGGAGGAACTGGTAGCCATTGTGCACCAGGCTAACTATGATCTAGCTGCTGTTACTGAAACATGGTGGGACTGCTCCCATGACTGGAGCGTTGAGATTGATGGCTATGAGCTCTGCAGAAGGGATAGACAAGGAAGGAAGCCAGAATATTCATCAATATTGAATTGATCCTGCAATTCAGGAACCTCACAAGCAACCTGAAAAAAGCGTCTTAAAAAAAAAAAAAAAAAAAAAAAAAGAAAAAGGAGAAAAAGGTAATCAGCATACCAGCAGCTGTTCTTCTTTAAACCATGGTTCCCAAGCTACTGCAGCTGGACAAGCTATAGCTTATCACATCAAAAGCCATCTAGAAGATTCAGTTATTGGTACTGGCCATGTTGGCATTAGCTCACTGTAAGCATCCGCAGGACAAGTCTACGGACTGAATGACCTTGTGCACCCATCCTTCTGTCTCAGCTGCAAGAATAATCCTCACTCCCAGCCATTTCCAGTTTTCTTTCTTACAAAAGATGACAGACATCAAGAAGCTCTTCATTCAAGAGTTATCTTCTTATACAAACAACTGAATTCCAGCCTGGTTTAATCCAAAGTGCCATCTAGTTTGCATACAGAGAACTAGGGTGCATATAGGAAAGAACGCATGCACACTCTAGTTTTCAATGGCCAGAATATCATAATAAACACATAGAAAAACAGCCTGTACTCTGGAGGCTTGTATGGCAAAGCCAATTGTTTTGACCAGCTCATTAATATACTATATCTAGTTGGTAAATTCCAGCTACGTATTTTATATGTCATTATTATCAATGATTGTGGAAGCCCAAAGGGCAATCTCTCATTTTCAACAGACCTCCTTTTTGACAGAGATGGAATCTATTACATTTCAAATTCATCACTCCTTTTGGTTTGCAACATTGCCCTCTGCCAAACTCCTCAACACAATCAGCTGAAGTCTTCTACCTGAATTTCTGGTATGACTGTGACAAGTATTCCTTCACGATGCTCAGAGGTGCACCGTCTCCCATGAGCATCTTACTGGACGCAGCGTGCTGCAGCATCTTTGCAACAGAACCAAGGTTTCTTCGTTGATCTGTAGTCAGCTGCCCTCCAGCTGAAAGATCCATTATGTCAAATGCATCCGGTGCAACCATGGCTGGATTCACGTAGCGGTGATAGAGTAAGTTGCCAACAATCTAGGACAAGTTGAGGAGAGAAAAAAACACGTGGAAAACCAGTGGCACAGACCTCCACTGAGTCTTACTGAAACTACTCTCAGTGAGTTCTGACAAATTACTTGCCTGTGAACTGTGGGCCCCGTTCAAGATGCAGGGTCTACTGCGCTGCCATCAGCAAGCACGTGCTGTCCCAAAGAATCTTAGTTTCACACTGTAACATACATACACACACTAAATAAATGCACAACTGTCAACATAGAAGCGGTAAGACTGACCACTACTAGTTCCAGAACAACACAACTGCAGATATTCCTACACACAAAGGTTTTCAAATTTAACTTTTAATACCACCTGTCTATATATTTTTAGAAGTTACCAAAGAATTGCTCATACAAGCGTAAAAGTTACACTGAGAATTAAACAAAGCTTAGTCTAACAGAAGGCAGAACAACTACACTACAGAAAAACCTGGTACTGCAGTCTCATTAAGGGATAGGAGCTAATTCTTAACACAGGTGTGCAGAATTGACCACCATCTCCAACAAAGCAAAAATGGTGAAGCGTGGAAAACCAAGGAGCTGAGCTGAGAAAACAGCAACTACTTTCTGCCCCTTTTCCAGAGCACTTCTTTCTCTCTCTCAGAATACCTCTTTGATTAATCAGCAACATTTTTAGCTACAGATCCCCAGTTAAACACAACTGAGAGGAACTCAGAAACATTTAAACCAGAAGTAAGAAACTCAGAAGTACCGAAGATGAGCGGTATTTGACATTTCAAAAGAAGTCCAATTCACCCAGCTAAGTGAGCAGCAATGAACGCTGAGGCCCCAAAGATAAAGACATCCCGTTATCCACGTGCTCATCCATGTTCTTCTAACCCGTATTGGATATGTGCCTGCAGTAATTCCCACAACAAAAAGGCATTGGCCCAGCACGCTGACATGCAGCAAAAGGTCCCACGCCACACACTTCAGTATTCCCTGGTGTTTCACATCAACCTGCGCAGAGCCAAGTCACAGAATCTGGGCTTCTCCTGCTTCACGTGCGATTTGAATGCACAGGAGAGATCAGAGGTGTGAAGAAATGGCAAAAACAGAAAGAATAAGCTTCGCCATTGCTAAGCTGCCCCAGAAATTAACTGCTTTCAGAGAGGTCATGGTTTTGACAGCTGTTTCAGCTCTTGCTGTCCTATCCCAGATGACAGCACATGGTCACAACAAACAAAACCGTTCACTACCTGTCACAAGAAACACATTTGTGAGAGAAATCATGTTGATAATAGTAAAACTGGTAGTAGGAAAACAAGAACAGTACACTGTAGGAGTAGTTTCAGGCCCTAATGCATCTACAGGCAGTCACCGCACACAGCTGCAGTTCTGAGTGCGGCATGGACCGTGACATTGTTTCCACAAGGATTAATAATAACTGCAGCTTTCCACCTAAATTTACAGATGGAAAAAATGAATTCACCTGCACAGAAAGAATCCATGCCTCACAACGGGAAAGCACGGAACCAGAAGAGAGAAGAAAACGGCATTCAGATTGGTAATTACTTCGTAATGAAGCAGGGACAGAAAAGCTTAAAGAGACTGTGGCAAATAATGTAAAATCCACTCTTTGCTTTATTAAGAAGAAGAGCCCTCACAGACACAAAGACCTTTAAAATCACAAAAGCCAGGACAATTCCAATGAAAGCCACAATGCTGTGCTCATTTGGAAGCATTTACTACTAACATCCTTTTCGTTCTCCAAAAGTACGGAGATGTACTATACAAAACTGCCCACACATCATGAAAAATGACACCATATACTTTGGTGCAGCTACTGTAATGCCCTAGAATATTGTAAGGGAAGTGAGAATAGTAGAATTTTGCACACGGACCTTTCTAACTTGGCACTGTCTCTTTAAAAAAAGAGCAACTGACTCAGATAACACCAGCAAAACCAAGGTGCACCATTCAGCAGCAAGAGCATCCCAAAGTCAAGAAACCTCGGGGGCACAATGCCCAAGATGTTAAAAGCAAAAGGAAAAGCAATAGGGTGACTTCTTCTGAACGCTGTATTATGTCTCCTTTGACAAACATGTACCCAGCAATCCAAAGCACAATGCAAAGTGCTTTATACCCATAACAACAAATAGCCTGTCTACTTAAACTGCAGCTTTTAAACTTCTCTGCACACGTACACCCAACAAAGAACACTGAGATGCATCTGCTGCAGTCAGCGTGGCAGACAATTATTCACAGAGCTGCTCAGCTCCTTACCTTCAGAAGCTCCTCCTCGCCAGCATCAGGAACCTTGTCATGCCGGGAGTCTTTCAGTACCTTGGCCATGAAACGCATTCCGTAACTTCGAAGGAAATAAAAGGCAAGTGAGAATTCCTCACGGATGAACCCACTATTAACTGCTGCAGGATAATGCGGTGACACACCAGGCTTACGGCATTTTGTCAGCTCAACAACGATGGTTGTCGTTGACAACGAACTTGTCTGTCATTGCCTTCACATTTCAGATTGAGGCATCCTGGTGCGTCCTCACCTCACCATGATGAAGAGCTTGTTCAGGTGTAACATCGTACGGCAACTTGCTATTTGGAAAAGTCAGATGTGAAGGTGAGCACTCCTCAGCCTAATATACTTTTGTCAGTGCCAGGCAGAATTTTTGGCTTGACACAGAAACAGATCCACGCTCACCTGGCTGCAAAAGGCTGCACATGCACTTTAATTAGAATGCTAGCACTGAAAGAGTAAAGGACTTCTCACGTCCTCTGCTGTCCCTGCAGCAGTCACTGTGAGAAAAGGCCCAGCTAACTCTAAACTGTATCTTTCTGTACCACATGCAGACACGCTCTCTAGAGTCAAGAAGGTCACCTGCGATACGCAGTAGTACCTCAGGTCGCAAATAAATCAGTGAAAACACAAGCTGCACATTGCAGTGTTAACACAGTAACTCACGCAGCGTGCTGCGCTGGGAGAGTTGTCTTTGACTTCATAGCATTGCTTTTCCACCACTTCCCTTGAAGTGTGTTAAAAACAAAACAAAAACAACCAACAACAGAAGCCTCAAAATCTGGTGAACATCAAGCACTGGAAGAAACACAGAACTCTGACTGGGGACGGATGGGAGCCGATCAAGAGTTTATAGACACACATTAAAGGGAGGACAGGGACAGATGACGTAGCAGGGGATCTACAGGCCAACCAACCCAGAATGACCAAGTGGATGAAACCTTCTCGTGGGCAGACAGGAACAGCTGCCTGCTACGATTCTATGAACACGGCCTGTGTTGAGAAGGACCACAATGCTCATCTCGTTCCAACCCCCCGCTGCGTGCAGGTTCACCAACCGCCAGACCAGGCTGCCCAGAGCCACATCCAGCCAGGCCTTGAATGCCTCCAGGGATGGGGCATCCACAGCCTCCTTGGGCAGCCTGCCCGAGTTGTGGGCAGAGATTGGCTTGGAAGAGGAATATCTACGGCATCTGTATCTATGAGTTAACACAGAAGAAATGCTTTGGGGTCTTTTTTTGGCCTATCTCTTAATGAGATTCACTTCTAATAGTCTCAACACCCCTGTCACAAGATGATCTTTATACCATTCAGAAGAAAGCCATCTCGAGCTGATGGAAAAAAGCTGGTATCAATTGGACAGATGCATACCATGAATCCAGGGATGGTTTGCAACGATTAACAGAGCAATGCAAAGCAGCTGAGCAACTTGTAGAAAAAAACAGTAGCAACAGCTTCCATACCTGGCCTCACCATTCTGAGATCCCATCTGGTTAACCCAGGACTTGTAAATATCCACTGGATCCGTTTTGACGTTGAGCGATTCGTCCTCAATTATTTCCTTCACAACTGGGGCCAAGATCTGCCTCAGTGCTTCTGACCACGGGCACCACGGTTGAAAGAGCGCATCTCAAAAATACAGAGGAAACAAAGGGAGTTCTACACAGGCAGAACTATTTTATTTCAGTATTTAAACAAGTAAGCAATCAGCAACTAAAGCCATTCACAGCATGCCGCTATGGCAAATCCAGCAGCAGAGAATAAAGCATACGCATGCACTTTCCTGAACTACTACTCCAAGAAAAGATAATAATAATTAAACAAACCTTTTAGACGTTACCTGTTGGGGGGCACATACCATCCTCATACTTAAAAGCATCAAAAAAGGCATGATTGCCTCCAACATCGTATGTATTTGGTCTTCCTAGCAAGTCGTGAAGCTCCCTATCAGCCAGAAGTCATAAACACCAAACTCCTAAGGGACAATCCACTCAATTATGCCGACAGACAGCCAGAATCCTTAAGCCTGACAGCCAGTAAAAAACCCAAACCAGACAGCATCTGATTTTCAGCCTCCTCATCAGTTTTGGAAAACAGTGTCCTTCGCGTCAGCTTCACTCTGGCCTGTAAAGCCCAAGCTCGCAGTCTGTTCCAAGTCCTTCTTACTAGACAGCAGAGAACTTAGATTGGACTGAATCTTAGGAAAGCACTGCATTACATCAAAAATAGTGCCTCCCTGAGCAACAAAGCATTGGCTAAAGAAAAATGGCTTTAATCCTAAAGAACAAAGGTAATTCCTCCTCCTTCCAGGTTACAGAAAGGACTGACGCCAAACAGCACGAGCAGAAGGCAGGGACAGTTCAGCATTATCAGCAAATGAGCACGGGACATCACACCAGAACAGATTCAATTTTAGCAGCGGCCCAAACTGAGGCAACAGCAAGGCTGTGTCCTATGCTACAACGTACTTGATCTCTTCCTGCAATGCTGTTTGCAACAGCCGCAACAGCAGAGATTCCTCTCTCTGACTGCATGCGTAGTTATGCAGCGTGAAGATGGCTGAATCCATGAACTCTGTGGGTTTGTTTTGAGGCATCTGCAAAAGCAGCTTGGCCAAGTAAGTATGTTGGAGTAGTCTAAAACAAGAAGAAAAATTACTTAGTGCACGTGTATAATCAATGACTATTAAGATGCTGTAATTATGAAATAAACAAGAGAGTATGACTCTCTTGTTCAGTCAGACTAAGTCTCTTGTTAGTCAGACTAAGATAACGAAAGGAGAATAAATAGAAGGCTTACCCCTATCCTGGGCTCACTTACAAAACTCCAGCAGAGCAGATCTCCAGCAGAGATCCTTCCCCACTGGTAGCCAGCTCTTAAACAGGTCTAGGAGGGCTGTAGCCTGGCTGCACCCCTTCCAGCAGCACAGCTGCATTGCCTTCACCTGTGCTCCTCTGCCTGACTCACTGCTCGCCTCAGGTGATCAATCAGAGGTTCAGGCCATGACTCAGCAGTTCCCATACAGCACGTGTCCACAAAAGCCAACACCACAAAGACAGACAGTGCCTCAACACTGCAGAGCATAAGTACAGACTGTTCCAATACACGTAAGCATCTATGACAAGAGGAGTGAATGAAAAGCTGCATACCTCAAGTAGAAAAGATGCTGATAGGCTTCCAGCTTTTCCCTCTCCTCTTTGCTCAAAGCTTTCAAACCTCCCTTTTGCTCGTTCAGCGTCATCGCGTCAGAGAGCTGTTCCGTGTTCTTCTTGCTAAGATTTTTGCTATGAGAAACAACATCCTGCAAAGAACACAGAGGGACAGATTCCACATTTAAATAACACGCAATATGGGAAAAAGCTGCACGATAGCACTTCCTTTTGTGTGGATAAGGCAGTCAAGGTACATCAGGAGATCATGAAGTGAAACATTATCTGTTATAGCAGCGATTTCTGTCTTGTCCCCACGTTCCAGAATTGGTTGAGAACCTACAAGGACTAATTGCTTTGAGCAGGGACTACTGTCAGAGCTGGTAGCCTTCTGAAGATGCTTGAAAATGCCTTTCTTTCTCAACTGCGCTTGAAGCCCCAAGCCCTGTTTCCATTTTGCTGACTCACTGCCTCCACTGCTCTGATATCGATGACACTTTTTGCTGACAGCATCAGCCCAAGAGCTGGAGCCTCCTTTGGAACTGAACTTTACTGCTGCCATGGTTCAGATTTTACACAAGGTCAAGCCTAGCGCCACGCTATTCAGGACCAAAAGAAAAGGTGACTGTAACTTCAGCTTGAATTTAAAAAAGGCACCGCTGTATCAGCAATGTTGTTCTTGTGTGCAATCAATCGTCAGCAGTGACAGAGGGGGCTTCCATCAGCCAACCAACACCAAGCAGCCTGAGCACATTTCCTGCTTCGAAATCACCTCCCCCTTCTGATACAGCACACAAAACGTGAGAAGAAATTAAGGTGTGCAAGTCCATGACTAATGTAACCACAAGTGAACAGACAAACAGTTCTCAGAGCCTTCAAGCATACCATCTATTGCTTTCCCTTGGTCCCGAGTGGGTTCTTTTCTGGTGCTTTGTTTTTACAACACTTCAAGTCTTGATGTTTCTTCTGCAGTTATCTTTCTAGGGATACATAGTAATAAGTGGAACAGTTAGGAACTTACTGGGAGGAAAACCTGTAACTCTGGGGGAAACATTTCCCACTGAATCTGAGTAAGTGAGATCCAGGCTCAGAAGGTCCTCATGCTAACTGCCATTGGCCTCAATTCACTCTCCTAGTCTCCCAGCATTGCATTTCCTACCTGCAGTGTCATTCTGATCTTCACTAGCAGTCCAATCTTGATGTCCATGAGATTGAGGTAATTTTCAAGCTGTTGATTAGATCGGATCAAGCTCACAACTTCCTCACACAGTTTCATTAGCTCCAGCTCCTCCTGAAAATCTGGGTCCGATCGAGCAAGTGAACAAATTCCCGAACCACAGCCATAGCTGGGTTTTCAGCAGTAACTAAAAACAAGTGACAAAACATCAGAGGACAGGAAACAAATTACTGCACGTGTTACCTCTGTGCAGACAGCATGTCAAGCAGCAGCCAGTCCAGGATCAAATTAACACCAATGGGCTTGAATAACTCCAGACAGCATCCGGAACTTCTTGCATGGAATAAATCATCCTATAGCGTTGACTTCTGTCATGAAGTCAGTATCAGCTTCGGGGAGTCCACCTTGCAGAACTTACCCCAAAGATCAGCGCTCCTATTTCCCAGCAGCAAAAGTACTACCGTGAACCAAGTTTGCACAGAATCACAGAATGTCAGGAATTGGAAGGGACCTCCAAAGATCATCTCGTCCAATCCCCCTGCTCTGGAGCAGGATCACCTACATTAGGGCACACAGGAACATGTCCAGGTAGCTGCTGAATGTCTCCAAAGGAGATCCCACAACCTCTTTGGGCAGCCCATCCCAGTGGTCTGTTACCCTTGCCGTGAAGAAGTTTTTCCTCTTATGTATGCGGGACCTCCTATGCTCCAGCTTGCACACATTGCCCCTTGTCCTATCACTGGATGTCACTGAGAAGAGCTTGCCTTCGTCCTCCTCACACTCACTATTCACACATTTATAAACATCAATGAGGTCACCCTCAGTCTCCTCCAAGCTAAAGAGACCCAGCTTTCTCAGCCTTTCCCCATAGGGAGATGCTCCACTCATCAGGGCACAGTAGAGGGGAAAGAGAACCTCTCGACCTCCTATCCATACTCTTTCTCATACACCCCAGGATGCCCTCTTGGCCACGAGAGCACAGTGCTGGCTCATGCTCCTCCTACTGCCCACCAGGATCCCCCGATCCCTTTCTCCTACGCTGCTTTCCAACAGCTCAGCCCCCCACCTATGCTGGTACTCAGGTTGCTCTTGCCCAGATGCAAGACTCTACACCTGCCCTTGTTCTTTCTCATTCCGTTTCTCCCCACCCAACTCTCCAGGTCTCGCTGGAAGGCAGCACAGCCTTTTGCTGTATCAGCCACTCTTCCCAGTTTTGTGTCATCAGCAAACTTGCTGACAGCGCATTCCACTCCCTCAGCCAGAGGGAATTTTTCCTTCAGCCACCTTCCTACCTACCTATCTACTCTTTGCACCACTTCATCCCAACTGATTTTCATAGCTGTCTTCGTGTTGCAGATCTCACTAACAGCATTTTTCTGCAAATAGAGATTCAAAGCATATTAGCTTTATTCTCTTGGCCACACTTCCTGAGGGTTTTGTAGTCTTCTCCTGCTTTGTTTCCTCGGATAAAAGCTTGAGTTTTTATAAAGTCATTTATCTAGAATGGAAAAAAAAACCCAGCCACTTAAACTTGTTAAGGGCAGAGTAAAAAAAAAAAAAAAAAAGTGTCAGACACTGAATTCATTTCACAATCTCTTACGTGGTCTCTGAAATATTGCAGGTGATCTCTGTAATGCCTTCTGCCTTGATACATCCTGGCCAGTGACTGAATCTATAGGAAAGAATCCCAAAGCAGCTCAGATAAAAGTCTTTTCCACAAATTCCCAGCTTGAATTTAACCTAGCTGCTGGTGTGAAAAGGAATAAGAAACTCTTTTATAAATACATTAACAGTAAGAGGAGGACAAAGGAGAATATCCACTCTTTGCTGGATGAGGCTGGGAATGTGACCACTGAGGATAAGGAAAAGGCGGAGGTTCTGAATGCCTTCTTTACGTCTGTCTTTAAAAGTCAGACCAGTTATCCTCAGGATACCCCTCTCTCTGACCTGGTAATCTCGGCCGGGGAGCACACTAACCCCCCTGCGATTCTGAAAGAAACAGTCAGAGACCTACTGCTCCAGCTGGACTGTCACAAGTCGATGGGGCCAGATGAGATCCACCCAAGAGTGCTGAGGGAACTGGCGGAGGTGATAGCCGAGCCGCTTTCCATCATCTGTCAGCGCTCCTTGTTGACTGGTGAGGTCCCAGATGACTGGAGGCTTGCCAATGTGACTCCCATTTATAAGAAAGGTCGTAAGGAGGATCCGGAGAACTACAGGCCTGTCAGCCTGACCTCGGTGCCAGGGAAGGTTATGGAGCAGATCGTCTTGAGGGAGATCATGCGGCATGTGCAGGGTGACCGGGGGATCAGGCCTAGCCAGCATGGGTTCATGAAGGGCAGGTCCTGTTTGACCAACCTGATCTCCTTCTATGATCTAGTGACCCATCTGGTGGATGAAGGAAAGGCTGTTGATGTGGTCTACCTAGACTTCAGCAAAGCCTTTGACACTGTCTCCCACAGCATTCTCCTGCAGAAGCTGGCAGTCAGAGGCTTGGATGGGTACACTCTTGGCTGGGTGAGGAGCTGGCTGGAGGGCCGGGCGCAGAGAGTGGTGGCGAATGGAGTCAAATCCAGCTGGCGACCGGTCGTGAGTGGTGTTCCGCAGGGGTCGGTGCTGGGGCCTGTCCTCTTCAATATCTTTATTGATGACCTCGATGAGGGCATCGAGTGCACCCTCAGTAAATTCGCAGATGACACCAAATTGGCTGGAAGCGTGGATCTGCCTGGGGGTAGCGACGCCCTACAGAGGGATCTGGACAGGCTGGAGAGCTGGGCTGGAGCCAATGGGATGAGTTTCAACAAGGCCAAATACCGGGTCCTGCACTTCGGCCACAACAACCCCAGGCGACGCTACAGGCTTGGGGCAGTGTGGCTGGAGGACTGCGTAGAGGAAACGGACCTGGGGGTATTGATTGATGCTCGGCTGAACATGAGCCAACAGTGTGCCCAGGTGGCCAAGAAGGCCAATGGCATCCTGGCTTGCATCAGAAACAGTGTTGCAAGCAGGAGCAGAGAGGTGATTGTTCCCCTATATTCAGCACTCGTCAGGCCGCACCTCGAGTACTGTGTCCAGTTTTGGGCCCCTCACTTTCGCAAGAAAGATATTGAGGCCCTGGAACGTGTTCAAAGAAGGGCAACAAAGCTGGTGAGGGGTCTGGAACACAGGCCATATGAGGAGAGGCTGAAGGAGCTGGGAATGTTCAGCCTGGAGAAGAGGAGGCTCAGGGGAGACCTTATTGCTCTCTATAACTTCCTGAAGGGAGGTTGTAGTGAGCTGGGGGTCGGCCTCTTCTCTCGTGTCATTAGTGATAGGACCAGGGGGAATGGTTTCAAGCTACGCCAGGGGAAATTCAGGCTGGACATGAGGAAGTATTACTTTTCAGAAAGGGTGGTCAGGCACTGGAATGGATGCCCAGGGAGGTGGTGGAGTCACCGAGCCTGGGGGTGTTCAAGGAAAGACTGGATGTTGCGTTGAGGGACATGGTTTAGTAGGAGCTATTGGGAATAGGTGAACGGTTGGACTGGGTGATCTTTTAGGTCTTTTCCAACCTTAGTGATTCTATGATTCTATGATTCTATGATTCTAAATATTGCTACCAAAAATGTTAACAAAAAAAAAAAAAAAACAACCAAAAACCATAGCATTTGCTACCTTCACTACTTGGTCCTTGTGTGCTCGTCAGTAATCCAAACGGATTTGATATGCCTTCCTCTCTTTATAGCCACGCCACTGGGACTGAAAACACACACAAGAAAAAAGGCGACTTCTCAAATTGAAGAGCAGTAATTTACTGTTCTATGCTTCTTTCTGCTGCTCAGTTTCCACTTCCCTTTGGCTGAATAAAATGTAACAGAGACATGCTCATCTTACAAGACAGGCCGCAAGAGGTATGCAGTGAAGCCTTAACTATTTCTTCCACCACCAGCTGTCATGGTGAGGGACTTAGCAGCACCCCCCACCAAGGGCAAAACACAGCTAGAGAACAAATGGTGAGCTAAACAACCAAATGCACCATCCATTGCACAATTCTCAATGCCATCTTCAATTCTCCAAACCCACGGACTAATGGGAAGAGGGAGAGAAGTAATTCATACATAGTGATTCTCAGGGAGAAGGAAACGCCTTCCAATACTTTGCAAAATGAAGATAATTGTGCGTGGCAACTGCTTGAGTTGAACAAAACCAGTCAGTAAGCGTGCATGTGGAGAGCAACTGACAAGCACAAGTTTCAAACAGAATTAGGGGATTTCATACCTGCATGCAAGTGATGGCTGGAACTTGCTTCTTCAAAAACCTCATTCTGGAGTTGAATTCCTGACAAACAAGACAGCCTCAACAACAAGCCTGAAGCTTCACCATCAGGTTCTCTTGGGCCAGCCACAACTGCTCTCGGTCGTATGCTGCCGTGACTCCAGATACAGTGCTCTAGATTAGTGTTATGGTAGGGAGAAGAGCCAGGAAGAGAAAAGGGAGATGCAAAAATGACACGTTACACAGCAGCTTCTGTATTATGCTCAAGAGAAACTTACAAGTTGCTTTTCGGTGAGCAGCAACACCACCGTCTTGTTCTGGGGATAAAGGTGTGCACATTCTCCACAATAGCACAAAGAGGTGCTGACGCGCAAAGTAGACAATGAACAGCGAAATAAGATACAAAGCTTGCTAACATCACTACTGTGCTGAAACATTACTTCTTGAAGTTGCAATAAGGCCTGAAATAGGGGCAACTTCAACTGCAGAGAAAAAGAGCACGTACTTTACCTGCATCTCCTCCCGTGACAGCTGTGTGTCATGCTGCACAAATTCAGTCCGCTCATCCCATCCTCCCTCTCTGGTCCTCAGGTTATGATAATCATGACAGCCTCCTCTCACCCAGTGTTTCACCCGTTCACTGCCACTGCCTCCTAAAAGCAGAAATGGTGCTATGTTGAAGGCAAACACGTCTCTAGCTTCCGCACATACAAATACTACAAGAAGGAAATGCATGGAGAGGGCCCTTCCTCCAAGCAATAGAAGGAATGCCTCAGATTCCAATGAACCACCCCAACAACTACCTAAGCACAATATATTCTACAAGTGGGGAATATTTCACTGCTCACTTTTTCATTTCCTTCCTACCTTTTTCTTCTTTCCTTTAACAAAGACTTCAGTTTACAAGGCAGCCTCAATCTCCTGTAACATGAGATTCTAACAAGATACCCAGAACGCAAGGCTTCTCCTCACATTTCTCCCCCTCTGCTTTCCATCCTACAGGCAATCATCTTGAATTTACTGCACTAGCAGTTAGCTATTTGGGGTTCACCTGTTGCCATTGTTCTCCTTTCCACTTCTGCCAACTCTCGCTGCTATGTCTCTGCACACTCCGGAGCGACTCCGCACAGCCCCACATCTGGTGAGCGCAAGGCACTCAGGGTAGGGCTGGTATCTCCGTGATCAACTGCTTCATTCACAGCCAGAATTCCTAAGGAAACTTCAACAACAGGAGGAGGCAGGTTACCTGGGCAGTCAGGAGCTCAGTGACTCACAACAAACTTCAGAGAGCAAGGCACTGTGCGAGTGTACACAAATACCTTCCTGTATTTATGCATAAAAATACGGGTTAAAAAAAGACAACTTGGTGTACAACAATCTTTTCAGTACAGTGTGCAT
Source organism: Tetrao urogallus (assembly GCF_951394365.1). Classification (NCBI taxonomy): domain Eukaryota; kingdom Metazoa; phylum Chordata; class Aves; order Galliformes; family Phasianidae; genus Tetrao; species Tetrao urogallus. The sequence goes on along the minus strand of NC_136820.1, from coordinate 51,709,764 downwards.
CTGTGTATGGCACAGTGTCTGACAGCGCTTTTTTGTGTGCTCTTAGTCCTACTACGGTGCTGACTTATCGACAGTATTTCTCTACAACCTTTTATCCATTCACTCAGCTGTACTCTGACAACAGCTGCAGTCAAGGCAGCTTCTTCTTGCAGAGCCCTGGTACAGCAGACAGCTGACTCAAAAAGCACCTTTCCAGCGACTGCACCGTTCCTAGCAAGAATAGCAACCTGAACACAGAACAGGTCATCAACAAGAAAAAGATGAGGAAAGAGCTAACCCAGGGCTACTCCAGAACGCTGTTGCAAACACAGTACAAAATCAACCACAGGTATCTCACCGATGCAGTAAACACGAGATACAGTCATTTTCAGCACTGAGCAAATGTCTGTTCACACACACAGAGGTAGAAGGGTATCTGAAGATCTTATTCTGGCTCAAAGAAGCATACTTTAATCCTGCTTTTGACCAAATGTTCTGTGGCACAGTCCACCTGCCAACTGCACTGATTTGTGTTTTTATCTGCACTTAGTGCAAAAAAAAAAAAAAAGTACTTTGAGAAATACTTCATAGAATTAAGGCAACAGTACAACACAAATGAAAGCTAAGATGCACCAGAACGGCGCACATGAACATCCCCACGCTTGACTACCCAACCACAGACAGACACAGTTATCTGCTAATGTCAAACACTTTGACAGAGATTCAATAGGTATCTCTGCCTAGGACGTAACACAGTCACAAGCACAACTGAAACAACGACATATGCTTCCAAAAAGATGTAAAGAATTGAAATTTAAAGGCTGCGACATTCATTGTTGAAAGAAAAAACTTCTACACCTACCTGAAGCAAACACTTGTATTCTAATTTCCTTTGCATGTGTACATTTCTTGCTCGCATTCTTCCATTTGGTGACGAATATTGGGTTGACAGTGGCATTGAACCACGGTATTTGCCACAATGCTTACATCTCTGTGACTCTTCAGTGTCCCTGTTAGCCTTCTGAATCCCATCCTGAGTTTCATCGAGCCAAAGCACAGCTGTTTCATCCTGAGTGTCCTGAAGAGAATATGATGAGGAAAGCATTCGCAGCATGAGGAAGAGTGTCACTGGTTGTGCAAAACAAAACCACCACCTCTGAGCAATTGCAGTCTCAAGGGATACAGGAAGCACTTCAGTATCTTTCTAATCAATTTCAACACAAGGCCATAATGGACATTTGTTACCAGCAGAAGCAACTACAGCATTACCAGGCCAAAACTCTTCTCAGGACAAGGAACTCCCACCAACAAGTTCCATCAGTGGTATCACTCCAACAAACATCAGGACATCCCAATGCCAAGCAATCCGCACTGGTCAGTCCTAAAGCTGTATTTGCCAACAGGACGTGCCTTTCCAAGGAGCCCAAAAAAGAAAATCACGGCACAATTTAAGATGGAAAGGGACCTCTGAGCTCATCTGGGACAATCCCCTTGCTCCAGCACGGACACCGAGAGCACATTATCCAGGACAGACCAGATCCAGATGGCTTCTGAACAACTCCACAGAAAAGACTCCAGTCCCTCTCTGCTCGACCTCCGCTACTGCTCAGTTCCCTCCACTGTAAAGTGCTGCCTGACGTTTAGATGGCACCTCTTGAACCCCAGTTTGTACTCAATGCCTCTTGTCCTCAACTGCATCCTCACTTCCAGCTTTCACATACACTGAACAGATTCCCCCCAAGCCCTCTCATCTCTAGACTCAAGAGTCTCCTCACCCTCAGCTTTCCTCTCTGGAGAGGTGTTCCAGTCCCTCAGGCACCTCAGGGGCCCTACGCTGGCCTATCTCCAGAACATTCGTGTCTCCTGTTTGGGGGGCAGGGCAGAACTGGACACAGTACAGGAGCAGCCTCACCAATGCCAAGTGGAAGGATCACCTCTCTACTGAAGCCTTCCAGGCAGCACGAGCACACTGCCGACTCACAGCCACCTGGGTGTCTGCCTACCAGCACTCCTAGGACTTTTCCTGAAAAGCTTTGTTCCGCCGAGGTGGACACAAACATAGACTAACAAGAGTCCTTCCCCAGTACCAGGCTGCAAGGACTTGTTCAGGGAAACTTTAGGAAGTGGAAATGCACATACAGGAGCAGCAACCAAAAACTGATGGCTAACTAACGCAACAGCAGGCTGCTCTTGTCCCGTCCACAAAGGGTTGCAGATTGCTGGACCAGCAAATCAAAAAGCACTGTATGTACTGGGGGTAAATACAAATGTACAACAGTAAAAGCATCTCTCAAGTCTCTCTTTTAACAGACCATCTGCTGTGGAGTACTGATCACACCGTATCTTATGTTTTGGCTGAAGAAACTCACTAAATAACGTTACACGCAGAAATTTTCCAAGAGACAAGTGTTTAGCAAACCCCAAAATACACGTAATGAACAATAGTCCAGCAGCTGCCAAGCACAGCTCCTCCACCCCCACTGTTGCCTCCTGGGGGTTACTATGGAAGGAGATCTTAAGAAGCAATTGCCATCCCTCCAACAACTCCTGATGTGCAAACAGGACACAGGAAACATCGACTTCTGACACGGACTAATAATCACTCTGCACAAAGAGCCACTGTATTCCAGCATGAAGAGCTCTGTGGCAGGACTGAAAATTGACATTTCCTTACATACCCTCCACATTACCACTGCTTTGGATTGAAACCTACATCCCTTTAACAAGTTTTATCTGAATGTCCAAGGAGTCCCATGACTGCTTCAGCAATGTAGAAATTCCTGTTGGGGAAGGGTGGCAGACTTAGAAGAACAAACTCTTGCACTGCCATCTCTACCAGCAGAGTCATCAATCCCAGGACTATCAAAACCCTCTGATCTTTCCCGTGCATTTACTGAACTACAATCCCTCTCAGTCCCAAGGTACAGAAGTCACCAGCTAGTAAGCACGTTGACTCAGGACAGCAACTGTTCTACCCACAGTGCTAGTCTGTACCACGATCTCACCATCTCTGAAATTGCTGCCATGTTGCAGGGAGGAGCCCTACACTGAACATATGCCTCAGTGAGCTAATTGCACGTCAACTGAAGTCACCAATCCAGCCTGGCAGAAGCTTCCATGCACACTAAGAACAACTCGTTCTTTCATTCTCACTCAGCAGGAGGAAATGCTTCAGCACAAAATGGGTTCCTGAGGAACATGAACCCTTTCAGGGCCACTGACGAAGCTGCTCAGTGATCTTCATCACCAGCGCAGTTTTCGGACACTGCCATCGTGAAGGTTTACACTTACTCAAAAAAAACAAAGCAAACAAACATACAAAAAAACACCAATGTTGAACACAGTATCATCCCAGTCTCTATGCTAAAATCCCTGCTGGAATTAGAACAATGAGCTCCACAACTGAAAAGATATTACAAAAAGAAATTAAACACACTTAGGCAACTGAAAGGAAGCACATCTGCTACTTCTGTGTAAGCATAAGGAAATAAAATAGCATCCCACTCATCTGTTAAAAAAAAAAAATCAGTAGCATGTACACCACAGAATCACAGGGTTGGAAGGGACCTCAAGGATCACGAATCTCCAACCCCCTGCCCGAGGCGGGGCAACCAAACACCACCCATACAGCGTTTCATCTTCCTTCCTAAAGCAGTAAGGTGAGATCATTCTTCCTCTCTCCATTTTCACCTGTACATACAGACCAGTTACACAAAGAGGCAACTCCACCTAAGTCAGGAGAAGTCCTGGGCTACCACAACACACAACCACCATGCAAAAAATGCATAGCATCTGCAGTGTCACCTAGTGAGTGACAGGCATTCATACGCATCTTGCTAGAAGCATATATTTTGTTTTCCATTTTCCCCTCCTTCTGAACAAATTCATCACCTAACAAGTTTTTTTTCCTATTTCTCAAACCTCATTTGTGCTTTATGTAACTACACCTATGGATACATTTAACAAATAGCACTGAAAAACGGAGACTGAACGAGACTTGCATTTGGAAATTCACAACTATTAGGATAAACACTGCCTTCTTATAAAAACAAATGAAACTGAACCATCTCCTTATATCTCCAAAAAGAAGGTACGTGTGCCACTCTGGACGTACGATTAGCTAGAGCAATCCATCTCAAGCAGTTCATATCTTTAAGCCCATCTCTGTAGTTCACAAAGATTCACGTGTTATGCCTGCATCTCTCTTGCCTTCATACAGACAGATCCAAACTGGCCAGGTGACATCAGCTGATAGCATGCAGCGTTCACCCTTTCATTTCCACATCTGTTTCCCAGCTTTTTTCCCAACATCAGGAATGCCCTCAGTACACAGATGCAAAGGCTTCTGGAGAGGTACTTTCAACTACACCCACCGGTGCTTTCTCTCTCTTAGCCCCAAGCAGTGTGCCCTGATAATGCTGACCTACCTGTGGGGTTACACCCTCCAGTTTTGCTGCAGGAACCTGTAAGGCTTGCAGAGTTTTTCTGGTGTCTCCTTCATCCAGTGCCTCGCTGATAAGCCCAACAGCCAAAACTGTGCTAACAGTATGCTAAACAGTAACAGCCAAAAGTGCTATTAGTGCTAAACCAAATACCCGCTGAGACCGGTCATGAGTGGTGTTCCCCAGGGGTCGGTGCTGGGGCCTGTCCTCTTCAATATCTTTATTGATGACCTCGATGAGGGCATCGAGTGCACCCTCAGTAAATTCGCAGATGACACCAAATTGGCTGGAAGTGTGGATCTGCCTGGGGGTAGCGAGGCCCTACAGAGGGACCTGGACAGGCTGGAGAGCTGGGCTGAAGCCAATGGGATGAGGTTCAACAAGGCCAAATGCCGGGTCCTGCACTTTGGCTATAACAACCCCAGGCGACGCTACAGGCTTGGGGCAGTGTGGCTGGAGGACTGCGTAGAGGAAATGGACCTGGGGGTATTGATTGATGCTCGGCTGAACATGAGCCGACAGTGTGCCCAGGTGGCCAAGAAGGCCAATGGCAGCCTGGCTTGCATCAGAAACAGTGCTGCCAGCAGGAGCAGAGAGGTGATTGTTCCCCTATATTCAGCACACGTCAGGCCGCACCTCGAGTACTGTGTCCAATTTTGGGCCCCTCACTTTCGCAAGAAAGATATTGAGGCCCTGGAACGTGTTCAAAGAAGGGCAACAAAGCTGGTGAGGGGTCTGGAACACAGGCCATACGAGGAGAGGCTGAAGGAGCTGGGAATGTTCAGCCTGGAGAAGAGAAGGTTCAGGGGAGACCTCATTGCTCTCTATAACTTCCTGAAGGGAGGTTGTAGTGAGCTGGGGGTCGGCCTCTTCTCTCGTGTCATTAGAGATTGGACCAGAGGGAATGGTTTCAAGCTACAGCAGTAGAGATTCAGGCTGGACATGAGGAAGTATTACTTTTCAGAAAGGGTGGTCAGGCACTGGAATGGATGCCCAGGGAGGTGGTGGAGTCACCGAGCCTGGGGGTGTTCAAGGAAAGGCTGGATGTTGTGTTGAGGGACATGGTTTAGTGGGAGCTATTGGGAATGGGTGAACGGTTGGACTGGATGATATTTTAGGTCTTTTCCAACCTTGGTGATTCTACGATTCTATGATTCTATGATTTTAATAGCAATCATTTTCTACTAGCAAAGAAAGCAAGACCACTTCTCCACCTTAAGGAAGCCACACATTTTTGGACATACTAATAAATAAAGGAAAAAGCAGAAAAAAAATCCCTCGGGGAGACCACGTGAATGGACACAACTGAGCTCTTCAACACGTAGCTCAAATCCACTAGAAGAGAATTATCAAAACCTCAATGGCCAGGGCTAGTAAGTCACAAGTTTTCAAGAATCCTTCAGAATAAAGCTCTTCACACCAAGCTATAGCTTTGCACAGAACGCCATTCAAAAATACAGTGCCTTCACTTCTGAAATACCAGGATTTACTGGATGCATGTACTATGAGCTGTATTACAACAGATGTCGGTGCTGCCAGGCACAGCGAGGACTACAGTTCAACTAACTGAAAACAGACATAAATAGACAGCTTACACTTAGCTAAATGTGAACAAAGCCTGAGTCACACATGCCAAACCTACAGCAAATCACAAAGTAACTTGGGTTGGAATGGACACCCTGAGATCGTGTGATGCAACGTATATTGAATATTCAATTCTTGCTTGCTGAAAGAAGCAACAGTTCAAATCGCAGTTGGAGAGTTTACAACAAAGATCTTTTGGAAGAAAGCGAGGAGCTCAGAGTGGATACAACTTGGGTTAAAATACCCAAAGACTGCAGCTTTTTCTTCTGCACGCAGTAGGAGAATCACAAAGTGGAACGTTTTATAGCAGGCACTGCATTTGGACAGTGATGTCTAGGCTGTAACAGCAAGTTTGTCTCAGCATCACTTGCATTTCCCTCTCAGTATTATCTTAGCCCATAGAATGCCTGCATTTGTTCTGTCCTTCATCTGACAACTCCCCGTCACCTAGGCAGACTACGGCACAGACTGCTTGCTTCCTCCTACAGTGCGTACACACACAGTATGCACACCTTTAGGCATGCTGCTCTCCCCATGAGAGAAAGCGGGGGGAAAGTAGGAAAAGAAAGACCTTTCTTACAAAAACACACACACTACGGTTGACACTACTCCATCTCATGAAGAACGAAGGAAAACAGACACAGCAACTTTTGACTTAGGAAAGGACAGAGAGGACAAGCAGTAATTACTTGAAACAGCCATTAAAAAAAAAAAGCTGAAAGTTCCATAGCTCAAATCAAGTAAGCCTTATGTCAGTAGGCAACAGGTAAGCTAGTTCTAACACCTCACGGAGCAATCCAGATTTCTGACACAGACCATGGAACAAAATTTAACACAAACTGCCTAGGAAAAGAATTATTGAAGGCAGACACAAGCCCCATGCTGCTCAGCATTTCATCTCATCTGCTGTTATCTCAAGCAGTATTTTTAAGAGCTCGATAGAAGACAGAGACAGCTGTCATGATTATTTTCCATGTGCCAGGAGCCTCAAACTACTTAAAGAACATCCACGATAGTCTGACATAGCCCTGCTATAACCTCATGTGAACACAAACACTGCGCTTTCCCATCCTTCTGATCACACCCCACAGCAACAACAACATCAGCTCATTCCGTGCAAATAGCTCAGCAAAGGGAATAAACAAACAGAAGAAAACAGCCTTTCCTTAAGCCACTTCAATTAGTCACAGTAATGCAACCAAGTCACAGTATGTTACACCCATTACGGACATATGCATCCAGCGCAGTGCCCAAGACCTACTTTGCTGAAACTGGACACATTTTTCTAGGCTCTGAAGGCACACGATCCCTTACATCTCTGCTTGGGTGTACCCTTTCAGAAAATAATGCACTGAAGACATACAGTACAAGTAACGACTTCACAATTTCACTTGCAGTCTCCTTTACTTCAGACTCCTCTTTTCCACAAACCAGCAAATCATCTACATACTGCCACAGCTTTACCAACTCTTCAACCTGAAACTTTCCCAAAACTTTCTCCAGCACTTCATTAGTTAAAACAAAAATAAAATATAAAATATATAATGTATATAAAATAACACATAATAACACAATATATAATACCTATAATAATATAACACATAAAATATAATAAAATCAATTAGGTGACTCTATGAACCCTTGGGGTAAAGCAATCCACCTATCTTGCTATTTTTGTCGCATTTTTGGATCCTCTCGTACAACAGCAAAAAGATCTAGACTCTCTGAGTCTAAAATGCAGGTCCAGAAAGCATCTTTGAGGTCTGTTACACTGAACCATTTGTGTCCGTGTGGGATTGGACTCATTAAATTACAGGGCTTAGGAAGCAGGGAGTGTCACTTGAGAACTATTTCATTCATTTCTCTAGGATCTTGTACCAGTCGATAGGTGCCACCTGCTTTCTGTAAAGGCTGTTTTCAATTATTTTGAAATCATTCTCCCTGTTTCCCTTTTCCAGAAGCACGGATCCGCGGATCCCTCCACCCCGTCAGTCACAGAACAGGGCCGAACCAGCCTGTAAATCACTGACGCCTGGGCAACCTGTTCTTGTGTGGCACCACCCGCTGTGCGAAAAACTTACTCCTAATATCAACCTAAACCTCCCCTGTCTCACTTTAAAACCATTCCCCCTTGTCCTATCACCATCCCCCCTTGTGAACAGCCGCTCCCTTCCTGCTTATACACTCCCCTCAAGTACTGCAAGGCTGCAATAAAGTCTCCCGCAGCCTACTCTTCTCCAGGCTGAACAAGCCCACTGCCCTCAACCTCTCCTCACAGCAGAGCTGCTCCAGCCCTCTGACATCTCAGTGCCTCCTCTGCACCCGCTCCCACAGCTCCACGTCCTTCCTGCGCTGCGGGCCCCACGCCTGGATGCAGCGCTGCAGATGAGGCCTCAAAGGAGCTCAGTCGATGAGGACAATCACTCTCTCTCCCTGCTGGTCACCCCTTTTGCAATGCAGCCCAGAACAGGGGCTTCATTTTTTATAGAAATCTACATACCCACGCCTACAGTCCCCCCACAATGCACTACAGCTTCATATTCCTTCCTCCCTACAGCTCCCAACAGCCCCCAATAGTCCCATATGACCCTATGGCCCACCACAGCCCCCTACCTCCTATACACCACCCTCAGAGCCCCGTATCTGCCTCTCCCCCCAGCAGCTCCCCATAACCCCTACATCACCTCCCAGGCGCCTACAGCCTCACAACTCACTATATCACCCCCCCCCCCTCCCCGTCGCCTCCCCGCAGCTTCCTGGAGCCCCCCACAGCCCCTCTCCCCGTCCGGCACCGCTCTCCAACACACCTCCGGCACAGCTGTCCTCAGCACTCGCTCCCGAGCTGCCGCGGCTTCCCTCCCGGTGCCGCCCGGACAGCTCCGGCTGCCGCCGCGGTCTCCTACGGGGCAGCACAGGCGGCTGCAGCGGCGCTCATGCGAGGAGAGCCGCGCCTCCAACTGCCAGCACCCAACGTCGCTCCCGCGCACGGCGCCTCAGCCAATGGCAGCCGGCGGCGCTGCCGCGGACCAGCGAACGCCCGGGGTCGGAGCGGCGCTGCCGCGGACCAACGAGAGGCAGGCAGGGGCGGGAAAGCGATGCCGCTGACCAATGAGAGACGGGCAGGGGAGGGGGGGGAACAGCGCTGCCGCTGACCAATGAGAGGCAGGCAGGGGCGGGACAGTGCTGCCTCTGACCAATGAGAGGCAGGCAGGGGCGGGACAGCGCTGCCGCTGACCAATGAAAGGCAGGCAGGGGCGGGACAGCGCTGCCCCTGACAGTGAGAGGCAGGCAGGGGCGGGACAGCGCTGCCCCTGACCAATGAGAGGCAGGCAGGGGCGGGACAGCGCTGCCCCTGACCAATGAGAGGCCGGGCCACGATGAGCTCGTCCTTCTGCAGTGTGATGAGGACACGGCTGCAGATGATCTGCGCAGGCAGCTCGGAGGTTGGGAGCCAGGAATGGACGCGGCCGGAGGAGAGAGGTGATAGGGAGCAGCCAAGGCATCACAGTGCATCCAAAAGCCCTGAAAGGCATCACAAAGCCACCGCCAGGAAGCTTGGGGTTATCACGAGCAGCATCCAGGATGCTAGAGATGGTTTGCTACTGTACCAAATGGGAGCTGCAGACATCCCGAAGCCAGACAAAACAGGAACAAACCTGGAGCTCTGCTTCGTGCACTCCACAGCCTCAGCGTTGCAAGCTGAGGTGCTTTGCTGTGTGTTGCATTCATCCCAGTCCCCGGGAATGAAAACTCCTCAGGCAGTCAAGGCGTTGAGTGAGCACAAGTGTGCTTTTATTACTAAAGGAAAAGACAGGAGGGCGTGAGAGGTCCAGGTAAAGATGGCAATCGTCCTCTCTTGGGTGGAAAGCTCACGGAGAGAGTGGCTCAGAGCTCTCAGTGCTGCTGCCCGGTGCCTGGGACTGGAGGCCCGATTCTAAGTCCCCCTCCAAGAGGCTCTGCTTCTCCTCGCTGGTGCTGACCTGCTCCTGTATGGAGGTGCTGCCGTCGGGGCACTCAGGCTCTGCTTGGGCTGGGCTGCACTGCACAGGCACCGGGTCACAGTCCAGGCTGGTGCCTGTGGTGTCTGGCAGGCTCAGGTCAGCATCTTCAGCAGAGCTGGGAGAAATGAGGGCTTCAACTTGGATGAGCTCCTTGTGTGCACCACTGTTGTTATGCGGCACGCTGTCAGCTGAACCGCAGCCATTTGTGCTTCCTGCGAGCTCTCCATTCATGGAAGCACACAGCCCAGCATCGCTACTTGCTCCAGCTCTGCTCGGTTGACAAGAGCTCGAATCACCTATAAAAGAATGAACAGGGCTTGGTGTCAAACTCTCCCAAGCTGAATTACAAAAGTGGTTCTTGATCAGGGGAGAACTGAAGGTGTCAGGTATGGGCTGGAACGCTAGAAGGAGATACAAGCCCACTGACAGCAAGAATTCTACGTTGCTGAGAAGCAGGGTGTTGAAAGCTGGATTTGCACCCTTACCTGCCAGCACTACAACGTCTGTCTCTGAGGGCTCCCTGGGACGGCGCTGCGGTTGGCGTTTGGCCACAGAGGATGGTTTTCCCAGGCTGAAGCAGGAACACCAACAGCCAGCTGGTGATTCCTTCATCCTGCTGGGTGGACTTGGTCTGGAGAGAGAAAACAGGGAATGGTGTGAGCCGTGCGTGGAACTTCAGAAGCATCTCTGACTCTGACGCTGACAGCTCATCGGCCCCATCTCACTGCCATGTCTAGTTTCTCGTGCCAGCAGGTCTGACCAACAGCTCTGCTTCGAGGACAACTGGAATTGGATTCAGGCACGTGGCCCTCAAGTCCGGAAAACCCCAATGTTTCCAGGTAAAGCCAGCACAGGCCGGGATGGACGTCAGCATGGCTTTATGCAGCTCGTGACTGCCTGCCCAGCTAGGAGGGAATGCCAGCCTTGTGTGGCTAAACTCAGCCCGGCGGGCAACTGAATGTGAGTTCAGTCTCACAGTGCAAAGGGAGTGGAGATTCACTGCAACACTTCAGGTACCATCAGTTTAACTGACTTTCAGCAAGCTTTGGCACTAGAAATAGTGGGGGCAAAAAAAAGAAAAAAAAAAAAAAAAAAAAAAAAAAAAACACCAAGACAAAAGGAAACCACAAAAACCCACCCAAACAATGATGATAAGGTACTGGAAAAGGAAGTCCTCTTTACCTTTCAGATGGAAAGTCGATGACTGTGTGGAATTTCCCCCATACAGCTGCGGAGCCTTCTTCCACCTCTATGTCCCTGCTCTCTGTCACAACCACAGGAGAGCTGCTGTGGCCTCGCCTCCGTGCCTGCGCCTCCTCCAGGCTGAGCAGCTCTGTGGCAGGAGAAGACGCCTGCACAGACTGGGGCCCTGACAGAGAACTGTGCCCTGTAAGGGAAAACCACAGGTGAGAGCCAGGATCAGAAAGCGGCAGCACTACGGCCATCACAGGTCCGGGGGAGCTGCTGTGTTTCTCTCAGATTTGCTTCTCCGAGCCGCTGCAAGAAGAGCAGCTCAAAACAACCATGTGCTCAGAGGTGTGTCTATGGCAAAGGACGCAGTCATAATTAAGAGCAGCTCCCTGTATCAAAACAGGCAAACAAAAACCCTAGAAAGCAGGTACGGTGAACTCAGAAAGCTTTGCTGCCACACATTAATCAAGCTTCACCTGCTTGCAAAACATCATAATGACAGTGACGGTTTTCTTCTTGTCATGTTTGGGCTTGCACATTCTCAGCATCCAGCAACAGGGTGCCAGATTCTCACCTAAGCCCAGAAGTCTGCTGTCCCCTCAACGGGGAAAGTGTATTTCAAAGGACTTGGAGAAGGCCTGCATTTGATCCAGGTGTCTGATCGAGATAAAGCTAATGGAGGAAGACACTCACCTGCTCCATCTGCGATGTCAGGTCCAGATGTGGAGCAGAAGAGGACGTCTGTGTGGTTGATGATGAATTCCACCACGGCCGACTGCGTCTGCAGTTCCATGCAGGCAGCTCTCCCGCTGGCACAGGCAGACTCGCTCTGCTGTGATCTGTAGAAAAGGCCGGTTTTAGAAGTCATTTATCCAAGATCGCTTCCCCAGGTCTGAACTGTTGCAGCCCAAAGCTGTCAAACTGGGCCCCGGAGACTTCCGCAGTGGGCAATCAGTGATGCCACTGAAGAAGTTCTCCTGGCTGATCAAGGACACACCAGTCCCACCTAAACAAGAGAGCAGCAATGCTCATCTAGAAATTGTGCCCACGTGGGGTTGGAGAACAGTCCAGGCTCCTGCTCTGCTGTCAGCCACTCACTGCAGATTTTACAGGAGAAGAGCACATGTGGTGCAGAAGAAGGGAGGACTGCTTTATTCTAGTGGAGAACAGACGTAAGCGTTCTGTTGAAATGGAAAAAGAAGTTTACCTTAGGAGGTTTGGAGCCCACACAATGGCTAAGTTCTTAGCGTGCATGTTGGTGACAGAGCTGTTCGCAGCCAGACAGGCCAAGTGTCTCATCAGATACGCCAGGGTCCTGGGAAACAAGAGCGGCAAATGTTCAGCACCAGCCAGCATCCCGTGCTGCGACTCACAAAGCAAACCTCAATTCACACTAGTTGTTATTACTGCTACTGATGCTGAAGATGAAGTCGACCCAACTTGACCAAGTGCCACGCTGCAGCACCCAGCTCCAGCACAGCCACAGCCATCAGCTGCTCCAAGCGTGCCCCCGTACCCAGGAACTGACCCCACAAATTAACCCCATGCAGTGTTTCAGCACACCCAGGCATCCCGTTGCTCGCGTGAGACAAAGCCTGGAATTGCACTTTGCCCCCTGAAGTGCAGCAGGGCTGAGCTCAGCGGGCTGAGGGCAGCACTGACCTGTAGTGAGGAGCGGGCAGCTGCTGGATGGCGTCCCGCATTCTGACCAGCTGCTCCTCCTCCGTAGTGGCACCAACAGCATCCTGGAAAAGGGCAGAAAGGGATTGAGACACAAATCAGGCGAGATACCTGCCGCAGGGTCGGGAACCATGGGCACAGCGCGCTGCTGGTCAGCACTGAGAAAGACTTTAGGCCTCCCCACAGGCATCTGGGGAACATAGCGGCACACAGCTGGTGCCACCACGGCCAAGGAGTCCAAGCACCGGGCCGGTTTACAGCCTGGTTGGGCAGCTCAGCTCCTCGCAGGGGGCATTCATCTCCAAGTACACTTGGCTATTAATCCCCTTCCCGTTCCAGAAATAGCTGGGGAATAGCAACAAACAAACAAACAAACAAACAACACAGGAATTCTCGCAAAGCATTGTGAATATGGAAATAACCACCTCCTGGGGCCACCAGAAGTGGCATCAGCACGATGCAGGATGTGGCAAAGACATGCAAGTAAACCCCATGGGGCTAACAGAAGAAGGGCCTCGGAGCTGGGGCACTGCTGCAGCCATCTCCCAAGAGGCCCACGGAAGAGGTAAAGGAACGGCGTTGCCTTGTGCTTACCGAGAACTTGTCGTACAGCTGGTCGGTCAGCAGGGGGTTCGGGAGCTCCCTGAAGTACATTTTGCAGAGGGAGCTCGCGCTGTGAACGTCGCGGACGGTCAGCTCAGGAACCTGCTCAGACTCAAACTCCTGGCTGCAGAGAAGGACACGAAAATGGTTGAGAAAGAGGAAAGCAAGTCCAAAGCCACACCCAACGCAATCCAGAGTTGGAAGGGCTTCCTGATGTACAGCAGAACACAAACACTCGGCCACCAGCACCACGTCAGCCGTGCTGGATGGGATGTTCCCAAAGGAGACCTTTACTCTGTGCTAAGGCATTGCCCGCAGGCCTCTGAACGCCCGCAACAGGGCCCGTGCCCCTGCTGGCAGCTGTGTCTGTCAGTCGCAGCACTCTTACCGCAGTCTCTGGACTCTGGACGCGACGCCGGACAGGCGGTATATCCCCTGCACCACACCGTGCTGCTCGATGAACTCGGCGCAGCTCTGGAGGACCTGGGGGACTAAAGAACACGTGCCGGCGGTTACTGGAGCTCCTTATTCAAGTCCTGGCTCAGGCTGCGCTCCCGTCACATCCCATCCACTAAGCCCAGCCAGGCTACTGCTTAGCTCTTCCTTCAAGGGGAAAGCTGTCAGAGACACCTCTGCAGGAGCTGCTGAGGAAACTGGACAGAGATGTGTTCTTTGCGTTCCAGAAATGCCAGGACCTAGGAATCAGCCTGGAGAAAGTAATTCCGGGGAAGCCGCAGACATTGCAAGTCCCATCACTGCTCCCACGGGAACGGAGGTGGAAAATCTCACGCCCGGAAGGAGCTGGGAAACTGATGCAGGACACTCTCTTTGGCCAAAAGGCTTCCTTTCTTTTCAGGCTACCAGGGGATTGGCTTACAGGCTTTGCTTTAAGCAAATACAAATGTGCTTGTCCCTTGGGAGCATTTACCTTGCAGCCATCACCTACTCAGTTGATCTTTCAGTCGTCAACTCCCATTCCCCGTTTCTCCACCTGTATCAACCTGCCCCTTGCTACATACCATCTCCCTTTCATCTTTAGGTTCCCAAACAGGGAAGCTCTCAGGCATGGGCCGTCCCTTACCATCACAACCAGAGTGGAGAAGATGCTCTCCCAGGTCACGGCCAAACACCCTTTCCTTCTCCACCTCCCGCTCTTTCTGTTGCTTTGGGCGGGCCTTCACCACGGAACAAAGGAAGGAGAGGAGCTTGCCGCGCTTCTTTGGCACTGCACAACAAAAGGAAGAAACCAGTTCATTTTAGGCTTGGCTCCGTTGGACGAGGCCGAGCACAACACATTCTACAGAGCACCTCAAAACGGGAAGAACATGATGAGCAAGTGCGTACAAAAATGGATTTTCCCCAACCCTGGAGGAGTCCAAGGCCAGACTGGATGGGGCCCTGGGCAGCCTGGTCCCACAGTCCCACATTAAATGTGGAGCTTGGTTGGCAGCCCAGCTTGAGGCAGGGGGCTTGGAGCTTGATGATCCTTGAGCTCCCTTCCATTCCCAAGCCATTCTACAAGGATTCTAGGATTTCCCCAACTCCAGTCATAAACACAGGAGGACCGGGCCAAATC
The DNA here is from genome assembly GCF_951394365.1 of Tetrao urogallus. Lineage (NCBI taxonomy): Eukaryota > Metazoa > Chordata > Aves > Galliformes > Phasianidae > Tetrao > Tetrao urogallus. The sequence continues at coordinate 51,694,708 of NC_136820.1, read as the reverse complement.
TCTGCACGTTCTGATGGAGTTTAATGCACTCCTCTTGCTTAGCTTGCTCAACCTGGGGATTAAGGACCCTCTTGAAAAGCCACGTTCTGATCAAGCGTGTCACTAGCACAACCAGACCTCTATCTGTCCACCAGGGACGCTGGCTGTTCTCAGCCTCGTACTGACTTGCAGGAGAACTGCCTTTGCCTTCCCTCATTCTCCCTGCCTACAAAACACCAGCCATACGCCCCGTGCTATGCATGAAGGATCATCAGCACAGAGGATAAGGTGGGAAGGATAAGGGAGGTATTAAACACGGAACACACCCAAAAAAGACTCCATTTTGCTTCCCTGCACCATCAAATGTATCATCGTACCTGGCTTTGGCACTGAATTGATGAGACTCTCCGGGACTTTTCCGTTAATGAGCTCCACACACTCACCGGGGAAAAATCCAACCTGTAACAAGAAGAAGAAGAGAGGTGCGATACTGAAGGCAGCATTTCTCAGGCCTGAACTGTTCAAACATCACATTTTCCTCATAACGTGCCTGCCGGATGCTCCGTAAGACAATCCAACAAAAAAATGGCCTGCTTAAAATTAATAATTATTCAGAACTGGCAGCCAATTATCCATGTAACTGCATATGGAGCAGGGAAAGGACAAGTATGCTATGCACCCCTAAATCTCAAGCGTGCCCGAAGGGAAAGACTTCATACAGAAGCTATAGATTATGATAGATTGATGCAGCTAGATCTGACTTAGCACAGCCTATGAACTTTCTACTTGCTGACTGAGATGCAGCTGCCATCCCCAGCTCTGAGCTACCCAGCGTTCGGCAGCCAGCAGCAGCAGCAAGCACGCAGAGGCTCTGTTACCCTGCCTCATCTCAGCTGACAGGCAGCGACTTCCTGAAAGACACTGACTTCACCTTCTGCATGGGTGCAAGCACAAGTGCTCTGAGACACTGAAACACGTGTCCTAGCTGCTGCATTTCCAAAGGTGCGGTTCAGTGGCCGTGACCTGATGCATGTTGTGAGGGCTCTTCTTTCTAAGTTAATTGAGGAGACAGTTTGCTACAAAGACCAACTTTCAGCTCTGGCCTAAGCCCACAGCAAAAGGCAAAGTCCCCTGACACCGACACAGGGAAACCATTTTCCATGTGGAGCCATGCTGTGCAGGCAGGGCAGCTCTAAGCTGAGATTCCTGCCTCGACCGAAGTTGCGCTCTCACGTCTGAAGCTTGTGCCTACCTGAAAGCCGTGCTTGCCTCTCCAGCGGGGGCTCAGCTCCTGAGGCGGCATATCGATGACGCACACGAGGTCTCCCACCTGCAAGAGATTGCAACGTCAATCCCAGCTTCAGCACGGCTGGGAGGAAAGCGCAGCTCAAATGACTGCATTCTTCTGCACTGCCCAATATCGTCAAGCTTGAGAGCCATTGCACCAGTGCAGCTCTTCAGGCATTTGCAGTCGTACAACTGAACGTGGAGGTAGAAGAGTCACTACAATACACAACATACAGAATTCAGCTGTTCGGTATGAAATGGTTCTCAAAAGCAGCAGGCTCTTTGCCAAAGGGAGAGCTCCAATTAAACCGCAGGCATAAGTCAGCGGAACAGATCCTGAACAGATCTGCACACTCCATACACTGGTCTGCCATTGCTCAGAGACCAGGCTACAACACTGGGCAGTAGCTCTTTGATCAGGAGATTCCAATGCCAAATAGAGCCATACTTTAGAGGTGGCTGAACTCCTCCCTGCATCCAACCCACTGCAAGTCTAATCTGGAACTGAATCTTCTGGGCTTCACCTCACCAAACACTCTGAAGGTCTCAGAGAATATTCCTGATGCGTTCACGCCTTATACTCTTCTGTACACGACAACTAGGAACGCCCTTAACTGCTTACCTCCAAGGAGAGTTCACCCGGTGCCTGGGCAACGTATCTCTTGAGAACATGGGCAGCACCAATAGCTGGAATATTAAGAGATGACTCCTCACAGACCAGCAGGGGCTTCCCGTTGTTCTCAGCCTGAAACAGAGAGCACAGGCCACGGTGAGGAGCTGAGGGCTGCAAGGAGGATTTCAGGCTGAGGAGCACATCGGCAGAGAAAGCTGCAGGAAATGCACTCGGTCCTTATCACGAGCGCTTAACAAGAAACTGCAAGTCTAATAACAGCTGTTTCTCTTCCCGGCGCGCAGCACTATCGCCAGGCAGTGCAAAGATGCATCTCTCTACCCAGACTAAGAGGACAAACTCCACAACCAAGACGGCTCCGGCAGTTTCATAAACTTGCCACGCTTGCACTACTGCCTTTCCAAAGAGGAGCGTAAGAGTCTGCTCACTTCCTGCCACCTATTGCCTGGAGACCTCAGCCGTGGACTGGACACAGCAGCTGGGCCACTGACCCAATCCTTGGCTCACTACAAGTGCCAGCTTCCTTTAACTTGCTGAATATGAGAACAACACGTTGTCTGCGGGTGACAACATCCAGGCAGGACGGGGAAAATGCTTCCGCACGTTTATAACGCCGCATCTGATTTGTCGGTACTACGACTTCCACGGCCATCTAGATGCCCGCAGCAAGGACATGAAGCTTTTAAGGCAGCTTTTCAGTGACAACGATAGAGCTGGAAGGACTCTGCCTCTCTTGAAAAGCAGGAGAACACACCTGCGGCTCACTCTGCTGGCTCAAGTCAGGGAACAAAGACCAATCAGAGCTTCATACTCTACCTCCATCCGTGCGATGTCAGGCCCACGGCTGATCTCGCTGCACGCGACGCCCATCACAGCAGGCACGACAAGCTGGAATGAAAAGAAACACCCTCGTATTTTCTCTGTTCACACACCACTCCATTGAGAGACTTCTTCAGAACTACCCTCAGTTATCCACTGGCATAGGCAGATGTTCTAGAAACAGCCACTATCTTCAGTCAATTCAAACGAGAGCCTACTAGGCAGCATTTGACCAAGTGGCTATCCCTCTGCTAGCAGATGGGGACTGTGCTGTGCTCCCCACAGCTGTCGGGCAGCACACTCACACAGCCGAAGCAAGCGTGCTTGTGGTCACGCTGTGCAGCTCTGCACAAACCAGGGGTCGGACTCTGCCTAAGGGATTGGTCTCCTTAAGACCAGCTGGTCACAGCACCACAGACAACATCCTTCTGAGAGCTGAGCTGGAGGGAAGCGGAAAAAACCTACACATGACCAGTGTCCCATCAAAACTGGATGGGGCTGTGTTACTAAACATGGTGCGACGTGGGCTGCTAAACCACGTGGGAGGACAAAGCGTGGCACGTACCTGGCAGGAGATCAGAACAAGGTAGACAAGTGTCTTGAACTCGCAGCTGATTCTTGTCACTTTGCTCTGTTCTTCCACGAGCAAAAGCTGCACCAAGGGAGCAGGTAGAGGGAGGAGAGAGCAGAGAGAAAGAGCTGGTCAGTGAGCTTGCACCATTTAGCAAAGAAGACAAGGGAAAAGCCACGAGACAAATGTCACCTCTATGCATCGCGTTGGAATGTAGGTACGGAGTAAAAATTACGTCTGATGGTCAAGAGTAAGCAGTATGACACTACGAGCTCCACCAGCCAGCAGTTCTCAACAGTCACTGCCCACCCGTCCATCCCACGCCCTGTCTCAGCTTACCTACAAGATGCTGCACAAGACGGGGTGAAAACGAAGGCACTCAGTCGCTGCACAAGGGCAACAAGCGAGCTACTCACGCAGAGCTCAAGCGCTCCAATGAAGGGACGCAGCACGCACTGCTCCTCCCCTCATTCCAGCCGCTTGTGACATCACTAAGGGCCACCAGGCTGCTCCGCCGTGACGACAGGGTGGGGAGGCAAGACCATGTCACAGGACCAGAAGATTCCAACACCGCACCCAACATTCTAGAATCAGCGGGCGGTTGGAATTCCACCTCAGCCCAATCCTGCAGAAGCTGCCATGCGGTTGCCATGACCACAGCGCAGGACCCAGCGCTTGCTCCTGGGCAGCCTCGTACGGCTGGCCTCAGGCCGTCCCTCTGCAGGGCCTTCCTGCCCTCGGGCAGATGGACACTGCTTCCCAACAGCGTACCTTGCAGCGCAGGGCCTATGCAAAATCCACACTGGAGTCCTATATATCTCTATCAAGCTATCTATACCTAGACACACAGTCACCACTACCATCTTTTTTCTTAGTCTTGAGGTACACCATTCAGCTGTTTCATTGCCATCAAACAACCCCACTGACGTCACACTGCTGACACAACGTCCTTGCAAACACAGCAGCAACTCCTGGCACCGATAGCTCCGGCTACAACAAGCACAGGGCTCTGCCTTGCTTTGGATGCAGTTGCAGCATGGATCTGAGGGCTTTGTGGAAGGGGATATATTTCAAACTGCACTGACGTTTTCCGACCATTTCTCTTTCGGCATGGTCCCAGCACCTGGCATGCTGATCATCATCCTGAATATACATTCCACTGCCTGTGTCATTGGTAAGAAGTCCAGGTGACAAAGGCTCCTTCTGTCTGGGTAACGCTTCTGTGGTCCCATGGTTATGACTGGTGGGGGGAAAAAAAAAAAAAAAAAAAAAAAAAAAAAAGTAAAGCACGCAACCTTGTAAAAATTTACTACTCCGTTGTTCTTGTCAGCATGACAACTCAGATGAGCGTTACGTGTCCTGCACCTGACTGAAAAAGCATCCAAGCCCATATTCCACACAGCTTCATCTCAGGGCCAAAAAGAAACAGTGCAAAGATGTTTAGAAGATTCTTGGTGCAGATGAAGGCGCAGGGTGCATACGTATTCTCTTCAATAATAAATATTGATTCATAATCCAAAGATAACTTATCAAGAACTAGCATGAAAGGTCGATGAAAAGGAAATTACATGACAAACTATTTTCATTTAAGAAAATTTAAGATAATTTAAATAAAATTTAAAAAAATTAAGAAATCATTTAAGAAATCTACATTGTGAGGAATGCCACGGGTTATTCACAATAATCCCAACAAATCATCCGTATGACAGTAAATTTAACTGCTGCCATCAGACCTGCTCACACTGGGAATATTTTCTTTCCTGGTAATTTTTCTCCTCCAGAATTATCACACACACACTTTTACAGAGTGACAAATTCTTCACTGACAAAGAACTAGCAAGCACAAATTTAACAGCTACAGCATCTGAAAGAAATGGCTACGACCTCAATGGACTTGGAGTCACAGCACCACCTTTGCTCAATTTAAACTTCAGTTCTCCTACTTGCACAAACAGAACAGCAAGAAAATCCAGGTTCTGGTCTCCCTCTTCTCTGCAGAAGTACATCAGCCAGTTCATCTCTCACTTCCTTCAGCAGCACTGTCCTAGCATCCATCTCCGCACTTCCACCACCAGGAACATCGCATTTATCAGTGAGCGGGAGAGAAACCTCTGTTTCCGCCAGCATCTCCCCGTTTGGGTCATTAACGTTGCCAGACCCTTCGCCTGTCAAGTAGAAAAAGCTTTTACACATTACCTCACCTTCTTTACATTCTTGATTGCTACAGCTCTCTATCTTTTTCCTTATGTAACAGTCTACACACAAACCACACCATTTATAGTCAAACTTGTCACATGCCAGTGACAGCTTTTAAAAACATCTCGAACATTCCAGACTTTTTTTTTTCCTACAAAACTGGGACTATTCACACACCAGACAGCACCACGTAATCTCTAGTTTATATACCTCAGGCTTTACGCCTATTCCACACTGGTACTCAACATCTTACTCTCTATCAAAAAGAAAAGCTGGCCTGCCAATAGTACCCGATAAACTAAAGTATCAGTGTGCCCTTCTGTCCATGCGCTCAACAGAACGCGGTTTCCAATCTAAAAATTGCCCCTCTTAGTGACCAAGCTTGTAATTCTTCTAACAAAGCCATCCTGCCAAAAGCATTTTCCCTGTTCCAACTGTAGCTCAGTTCTCATCAGAACAGTCGCTAGGTTCTCTCACCTAACACTTTGTCTCTGTGTGCACTCAGAAAACATGCCGGCAATCATTCCTTTAAAAGCTCTTACTTTTCTTGAGGAGCAACACCCAGGGAACTGTTTCGATGTCAAAGCATCCTCCTGAAAGCTGTGTCCTTCCATCCATCCCCCGAGACCTGCAGACGAGATTTCATGCTTGCAACAGCAGAAATACAGAAACCAAAGAGAGACAGACTTGGGCAATTTCTTCATCTTGCTTATGGTGAAGCACCAAACGTTGACTCAGATCCCGTTCCTAGAAAACTGCCATGGATTAGCAACAGAGAAGTTAGATCCTGCCTCCCTCCAACTCAAAGGTTTTTTTCTCCTGCCCCTATTGTTCCTTTATCAGACATTCACTGATGGGTGCACCCAAAAGGAGGGAAAAAAGTTAATTGTCCACATGCCAAAAATTGCACTTCTCCTGCGTGACGCCTGTAACTTCATCTATTTACTACTGAACTCCTAAGGAGCACAGATCTCGAGACAGTGGACAGACCTCTGCAAATATGCCAGGATGCACAAAGCAACGGCTCCAACACAAGGGAACAAAGAACACATTGCACAATCTCTGTTCATCTCCTAGAAACTGAAGTGGTGTGACACAAGGTGTTTGGAGACAAGGAAAGAGAGAAGCCAGGCGTGTTTTTTTCCACAGGATAACAAGTTCTGAGGTCAGAAGAATGAACTGGAACAAATACACTTTGGCTTTGTTAGAGCACCAACTTCCAAACGGCCGCTGATTATTCCTTTGATAGTTTCTTCACTACCCTTCAAACCATCTACGGTAATACGACATAATTCTGCAGTAAAACAGACCACCTGTTAAGGACTCCATTGAAGGAACTTCTCCAAGGTCATCCAGCAATTCACGAATGGGATCATGATGCTCGGGAGCAATTGCACCTGGATGGTCCAAGAGCAGCTACACGAACAGAAGAACAAACTGCGCTGTTCATCACGAATCCTTCTCTACACATTGAAACTGTATTCCTTGGTGCTTTTAGAAACAAATCCTCACTTCACTGAACTCTAAAGCTGCAATATCACGGCTGAAAGTCGTACCATCTGCATATACACAGACACTTCCAGAATAAGCTTCAAACACCAGCAACTTACTCAATTCTAAAAGCTTACAAACCCTTGAACTCTACAGTCAAATGAAATCGCTTTAGATTTGGCTACTTGAGGTTTCAACAGCAGCAGCATTTTCTGTGTAAGAACTGCTTAAGAAGGAGCAACTGTGACTGACGTATCCTTACAGTGTGTGTACTGATGATTTCACCAATAGAAATACAAATAACTGGGTTAGTCAGAGTCACCAAGCCAGAATATTCATCAATAGTGAATTGATCCTGCAATTCAGGAGCCGCGCCAGCAACCTGAAAAAAGTGTCTGAAAAAAGAAAGAAAAAGGAGAAAAAGGAGAAAAAGGTAATCAGCATACCAGCAGCTGTTCTTCTTTAAACCATGGTTCCCAAGCTACTGCAGCTGGACAAGCTATAGCTTATTACATCAAAAGCCATCTAGAAGATTCAGTTATTGGTACTGGCCATGTCGGCATTAGCTCACTGTAAGCATCTGCAGGACAAGTCTATGCATCGAATGACCTTGTGCACCCATCCTTCTCTCTTAGCTGCAAGAATAATCCTCACTCCCAGCCATTTCCAGTTTTCTTTCTTCCAAAAGATGACAGACATCAAGAAGCTCTTCATTCAAGAGTTATCTTCTTATACAAACAACTGAATTCCAGCCTGGTTTAATCCAAAGTGCCATCTAGTTTGCATACAGAGAACTAGGGTGCATATAGGAAAGAACGCATGCACACTCTAGTTTTCAATGGCCAGAATATCATAATAAACACATAGAAAAACAGCCTGTACTCTGGAGGCTTGTATGGCAAAGCCAATTGTTTTGACCAGCTCATTAATATACTATATCTAGTTGGTAAATTCCAGCTACGTATTTTATATGTCATTATTATCAATGATTGTGGAAGCCCAAAGGGCAACCTCTCATTTTCAACAGACCTCCTTTTTGACAGAGATGGAATCTATTACATTTCAAATTCATCACTCCTTTTGGTTTGCAACATTGCCCTCTGCCAAACTCCTCAACACAATCAGCTGAAGTCTTCTACCTGAATTTCTGGTATGACTGTGACAAGTATTCCTTCACGATGCTCAGAGGTGCACCGTCTCCCATGAGCATCTTACTGGACGCAGCGTGCTGCAGCATCTTTGCAACAGAACCAAGGTTTCTTCGTTGATCTGTAGTCAGCTGCCCTCCAGCTGAAAGATCCATTATGTCAAATGCATCCGGTGCAACCATGGCTGGATTCACGTAGCGGTGATAGAGTAAGTTGCCAACAATCTAGGACAAGTTGAGGAGAGAAAAAAACACGTGGAAAACCAGTGGCACAGACCTCCACTGAGTCTTACTGAAACTACTCTCAGTGAGTTCTGACAAATTACTTGCCTGTGAACTGTGGGCCCCGTTCAAGATGCAGGGTCTACTGCGCTGCCATCAGCAAGCACGTGCTGTCCCAAAGAATCTTAGTTTCACACTGTAACATACATACACACACTAAATAAATGCACAACTGTCAACATAGAAGCGGTAAGACTGACCACTACCAGTTCCAGAACAACACAACTGCAGATATTCCTACACACAAAGGTTTTCAAATTTAACTTTTAATACCACCTGTCTATATATTTTTAGAAGTTACCAAAGAATTGCTCATACAAGCGTAAAAGTTACTCTGAGAATCAAACAAAGCTTAGTCTAACAGAAGGCAGAACAACTACACTACAGAGAAACCTGGTACTGCAGTCTCATTAAGGGATAGGAGCTAATTCTTAACACAGGTGTGCAGAATTGACCACCATCTCCAACAAAGCAAAAATGGTGCAGCGTGGAAAACCAAGGAGCTGAGCTGAGAAAACAGCAGCTACTTTCTGCCCCTTTTCCAGAGCACTTCTCTCTCTCTCTCAGAATACCTCTTTGATTAATCAGCAACATTTTTAGCTACAGATCCCCAGTTAAACACAACTGAGAGGAACTCAGAAACATTTAATCCAGAAGTAAGAAACTCAGAAGTACCGAAGATGAGCGGTATTTGACATTTCAAAAGAAGTCCAATTCACCCAGCTAAGTGAGCAGCAATGAACGCTGAGGCCCCAAAGATTAAGACATCCCGTTATCCACGTGCTCGTCCATGTTCTTCTAACCCGTATTGGATATGTGCCTGCAGTAATTCCCACAACAAAAAGGCATTGGCCCAGCACGCTGACATGCAGCAAAAGGTCCCACACCACACACTTCAGTATTTCCTGGTGTTTCACATCAATCTGCGCAGAGCCAAGTCACAGAATCTGGGCTTCTCCTGCTTCACGTGCGATTTGAATGCACAGAAGAGATCAGAGGCGCGAAGAAATGGCAAAAACAGAAAGAAAAAGCTTCACCATTGCTAAGCTGCCCCAGAAGTTAACTGCTTTCAGAGAGGTCATGGTTTTGACAGCTGTTTCAGCTCTTGCTGTCCTATCCCAGATGACGGCACATGGTCACAACAGACAAAACCGTTCACTACCTGTCACAAGAAATACATTTGTGAGAGAAATCATGTTGATAATAGTAAAACTGGTAGTAGGAAGACAAGAACAGTACACTGTAGGAGTAGTTTCAGGCCCTAATGCATCTACAGGCAGTCACCACACACAGCTGCAGTTCTGAGTGCGGCATGGACCGTGACATTGTTTCCACAAGGATTAATAATAACTGCAGCTTTCCACCTAAATTTACAGATGGAAAAAATGAATTCACCTGCACAGAAAGAATCGATGCCTCAGAACGGGAAAGCACGGAACCAGAAGAGAGAAGAAAACGGCATTCAGATTGGTAATTACTTCGTAATGAAGCAGAGACAGAAAAGCTTAAAGAGACTGTGGCAAGTAATGTAAAATCCACTCTTTGTTTTATTAAGAAGAAGAGCCCTCACAGACACAAAGACCTTTAAAATCACAAAAGCCAGGACAATTCCAATGAAAGCCACAATGCTGTGCTCATTTGGAAGCATTTACTACCAACATCCTTTTCGTTCTCCAAAAGTACGGAGATGTACAATACAAAACTGCCCACACATCATGAAAAATGACACCATATACTTTGGTGCAGCTACTGTAATGCCCTAGAATATTGTAAGGGAAGTGAGAATAGTAGAATTTTGCACACGGACCTTTCTAACTTGGCACTGTCTCTTTAAAAAAAGAGCAACTGACTCAGATAACACCAGCAAAACCAAGGTGCACCATTCAGCAGCAAGAGCATCCCAAAGTCAAGAAACCTCGGGGGCACAATGCCCAAGATGTTAAAAGCAAAAGGAAAAGCAATAGGGTGACTTCTTCTGAACGCTGTATTATGTCTCCTTTGACAAACATGTATCCAGCAATCCAAAGCACAGTGCAAAGTGCTTTATACCCATAACAACAAATAGCCTGTCTACTTAAACTGCAGCTTTTAAACTTCTCTGCACACGTACACCCAACAAAGAACACTGAGATGCATCTGCCGCAGTCAGCGTGGCAGACAACTATTCACAGAGCTGCTCAGCTCCTTACCTTCAGAAGCTCCTCCTCGCCAGCATCAGGAACCTTGTCATGCCGGGAGTCTTTCAGTACCTTGGCCATGAAACGCATTCCGTAACTTCGAAGGAAATAAAAGGCAAGTGAGAATTCCTCACGGATGAACCCACTATTAACTGCTGCAGGATAATGCGGTGACACACCAGGCTTACGGCATTTTGTCAGCTCAACAACGATGGTTGTCGTTGACAACGAAATTGTCTGTCACTGCCTTCACATTTCGGATTGAGGCATCCAGGTGCGTCCTCACCTCACCATGATGAAGAGCTTGTTCAGGTATAACATTGTACGGCAACTTGCTATTTGGAAAAGTCAGATGTGAAGGTGAGCACTCCTCAGCCTAATATACTTTTGTCAGTGCCAGGCAGAATTTTTGGCTTGACACAGAAACAGATCCACGCTCACCTGGCTGCAAAAGGCTGCACGTTCACTTTAATTAGAATGCTAGCACTGAAAGAGTAAAGGACTTCTCACGTCCTCTGCTGTCCCTGCAGCAGTCACTGTGAGAAAAGGCCCAGCTAACTCTAAACTGTATCTTTCTGTACCACATGCAGACACGCTCTCTAGAGTCAAGGAGGTCACCTGCGATACGCAGTAGTACCTCAGGTCGCAAATAAATCAGTGAAAACACAAGCTGCACATTGCAGTGTTAACATAGTAACTCACGCAGCGTGCTGCGCTGGGAGAGTTGTCTTTGACTTCATAGCATTGCTTTTCCACCACTTCCCTTGAAGTGTGTTAAAAACAAAACAAAAACAACCAACAACAGAAGCCTCAAAATCTGGTGAACATCAAGCACTGGAAGAAACACAGAACTCTGACTGGGGACGGATGGGAGCCGATCAAGAGTTTATAGACACACATTAAAGGGAGGACAGGGACAGATGACATAGCGGGGGATCTACAGGCCAGCCAACCAGGATGACCAAGTGGATGAAACCTTCTCGTGGGCAGACAGGAACAGCTGCCTGCTACGATTCTATGAACACGGCCTGTGTTGAGAAGGACCACAATGCTCATCTCGTTCCAACCCCCCGCTGCGTGCAGGTTCACCAACCGCCAGACCAGGCTGCCCAGAGCCACATCCAGCCAGGCCTTGAATGCCTCCAGGGATGGGGCATCCACAGCCTCCTTGGGCAGCCTGCCCGAGTTGTGGGCAGAGACTGGCTTGGAAGAGGAATATCTACGGTATCTATATCTATGAGTTAACACAGAAGAAATGCTTTGGGGCTTCTTTTGGCCTATCTCTTAATGAGATTCACTTCTAATAGTCTCAACACCCCTGTCACAAGATGATCTTTATACCATTCAGAAGAAAGCCATCTCGAGCTGATGGAAAAAAGCTGGTATCAATTGGACAGATGCATACCATGAATCCAGGGATGGTTTGCAACGATTAACAGAGCAATGCAAAGCAGCTGAGCAACTTGTAGAAAAAAACAGTAGCAACAGCTTCCATACCTGGCCTCACCATTCTGAGATCCCATCTGGTTAACCCAGGACTTGTAAATATCCACTGGAATTGTTTTGACGTTGAGCGATTCGTCCTCAATTATTTCCTTCACAACTGGGGCCAAGATCTGCCTCAGTGCCTTCTGACCACGGGCACCACGGTTGAAAGAGCGCATCTCAAAAATACAGAGGAAACAAAGGGAGTTCTACACAGGCAGAACTATTTTCTTTCAGTATTTAAACAAGTAAGCAATCAGCAACTAAAGCCATTCACAGCATGCCGCTATGGCAAATCCAGCAGCAGAGAATAAAGCATACGCATGCACTTTCCTGAACTACTACTCCAAGAAAAGATAATAATAATTAAACAAACCTTTTAGACGTTACCTGTTGGGGGGCACATACCATCCTCATACTTAAAAGCATCAAAAAAGGCATGATTGCCTCCAACATCGTATGTATTTGGTCTTCCTAGCAAGTCGTGAAGCTCCCTATCAGCCAGAAGTCATAAACACCAAACTCCTAAGGGACAATCCACTCAATTATGCCGACAGACAGCCAGAATCCTTAAGCCTGACAGCCAGTAAAAAACCCAAACCAGACAGCATCTGATTTTCAGCCTCCTCATCAGTTTTGGAAAACAGTGTCCTTCGCGTCAGCTTCACTCTGGCCTGTAAAGCCCAAGCTCGCAGTCTGTTCCAAGTCCTTCTTACTAGACAGCAGAGAACTTAGATTGGACTGAATCTTAGGAAAGCACTGCATTACATCAAAAATAGTGCCTCCCTGAGCAACAAAGCATTGGCTAAAGAAAAATGGCTTTAATCCTAAAGAACAAAGGTAGTTCCTCCTCCTTCCAGGTTACAGAAAGGACTGATGCCAAACAGCTTGAGCAGAAGGCAGGGACAGTTCAGCATTATCAGCAAATGAGCACGGGACATCACACCAGAACAGATTCAATTTTAGCAGTGGCCCAAACTGAGGCAACAGCAAGGCTGTGTCCTATGCTACAACGTACTTGATCTCTTCCTGCAATGCTGTTTGCAACAGCCGCAACAGCAGAGATTCCTCTCTCTGACTGCATGCGTAGTTATGCAGCGTGAAGATGGTTGAATCCATGAACTCTGTGGGTTTCTTTTGAGGCATCTGCAAAAGCAGCTTGGCCAAGTATGTTGGAGTAGTCTAAAACAAGAAGAAAAATTACTTAGTGCGCATGTGTAATCAATGACTATTAAGATGTTGTAATTATGAAATAAACAAGAGAGTTTGACAAAGCAGACTAAGATAACAAAAGGAGAATAAATAGAAGGCTTACCCCTATCCTGGGCTCACTTACAAAACTCCAGCAGAGCAGATCTCCAGCAGAGATCCTTCCCCACTGGTAGCCAGCTCTTAAACAGGTCTAGGAGGGCTGTAGCCTGGCTGCACCCCTTCCAGCAGCACAGCTGCATTGCCTTCACCTGTGCTCCTCTGCCTGACTCACTGCTCGCCTCAGGTGATCAATCAGAGGTTCAATCCATGACTCAGCAGTTCCCATACAGCACGTGTCCACCAGAGCCAACACCACAAAGACAGACAGTGCCTCAACACTGCAGAGCATAAGTACAGACTGTTCCAATACACGTAAGCATCTATGACAAGAGGAGTGAATGAAAAGCTGCATACCTCAAGTAGAAAAGATGCTGATAGGCTTCCAGCTTTTCCCTCTCCTCTTTGCTCAAAGCTTTCAAACCTCCCTTTTGCTCGTTCAGCGTCATCGCGTCAGAGAGCTGTTCCTTGTTCTTCTTGCTAAGATTTTTGCTATGAGAAACAACATCCTGCAAAGAACACAGAGGGACAGATTCCACATTTAAATAACACGCAATATGGGAAAAAGCTGCACGATAGCACTTCCTTTTGTGTGGATAAGGCAGTCAAGGTACATCAGGAGATCATGAAGTGAAACATTATCTGTTATAGCAGCGATTTCTGTCTTGTCCCCACGTTCCAGAATTGGTTGAGAACCTACAAGGACTAATTGCTTTGAGCAGGGACTACTGTCAGAGCTGGTAGCCTTCTGAAGATGCTTGAAAATGCCTTTCTTTCTCAACTGCGCTTGAAGCCCCAAGCCCTGTTTCCATTTTGCTGACTCACTGCCTCCACATGCTCTGATAACGATGATACTTTTTGCTGACAGCATCAGCCCAAGAGCTGGAGCCTCCTTTGGAGCTGAACTTTACTGCTGCCATGGTTCAGATTTTACACAAGGTCAAGCCTAGCGCCACGCTATTCAGGACCAAAGGAAAAGGTGACTGTAACTTCAGCTTGAATTTAAAAAAGGCACCGCTGTATCAGCAATGTTGTTCTTGTGTGCAATCAATCGTCAGCAAAGTGACAGAGGGGGCTTCCATCAGCCAACCAACACCAATGTGCCTGAGCACATTTCCTGCTCCGAAATCACCTCCCCCTTCTGATACAGCACACAAAACGTGAGAAATTAAGGTGTGCAAGTCCATGACGAATGGAACCACAAGTGAACAGACAAACAGTTCTCAGAGCCTTCAAGCATACCATCTATTGCTTTCCCTTGGTCCCGAGTGGGTTCTTTTCTGGTGCTTTGTTTTTACAACACTTCAAGTCTTGATGTTTCTTCTGCAGTTAACTTTCTAGGGATACATAGTAATAAGTGGAACAGTTAGGAACTTACTGGGAGGAAAACCTGTAACTCTGGGGGAAACATTTCCCACTGAATCTGAGTAAGTGAGATCCAGGCTCAGAAGGTCCTCATGCTAACTGCCATTGGCCTCAATTCACTCTCCTAGTCTCCCAGCACTGCATTTCCTACCTGCAGTGTCATTCTGATCTTCACTAGCAGTCCAATCTTGATGTCCATGAGATTGAGGTCATTTTCAAGCTGTTGATTAGATCGGATCAAGCTCACAACTTCCTCACACAGTTTCGTTAGCTCCAGCTCCTCCTGAAAATCTGGGTCCGATCGAGCAAGTGAACAAATTCCCGAACCACAGCCATAGCTGGGTTTTCAGCAGTAACTAAAAACAAGTGACAAAACATCAGAGGACAGGAAACAAATTACTGCACGTGTTACCTCTGTGCAGACAGCATGTCAAGCAGCAGCCAGTCCAGGATCAAATTAACACCAATGGGCTTGAATAACTCCAGACAGCATCCGGAACTTCTTGCATGGAATAAATCATCCTATAGCGTTGACTTCTGTCATGAAGTCAGTATCAGCTTCGGGGAGTCCACCTTGCAGAACTTACCCCAAAGATCAGCGCTCCTATTTCCCAGCAGCAAAAGTACTACCGTGAACCAAGTTTGCACAGAATCACAGAATGTCAGGAATTGGAAGGGACCTCCAAAGATCATCTCGTCCAATCCCCCTGCTCTGGAGCAGGATCACCTACATTAGGGCACACAGGAACATGTCCAGGTAGCTGCTGAATGTCTCCAAAGGAGATCCCACAACCTCTTTGGGCAGCCCATCCCAGTGTTCTGTTACCCTTGCCGTGAAGAAGTTTTTCCTCTTATGTATGCGGGACCTCCTATGCTCCAGCTTGCACACATTGCCCCTTGTCCTATCACTGGATGTCACTGAGAAGAGCTTGCCTTCGTCCTCCTCACACTCACTATTCACACATTTATAAACATCAATGAGGTCACCCCTCAGTCTCCTCCAAGCTAAAGAGACCCAGCTTTCTCAGCCTTTCCCCATAGGGAGACGCCGACCTCCTATCCATACTCTTTCTCATACACCCCAGGATGCCCTCTTGGCCACGAGAGCACAGTGCTGGCTCATGCTCCTCCTACTGCCCACCAGGATCCCCCGATCCCTTTCTCCTACGCTGCTCTCCAACAGCTCAGCCCCCAACCTATACTGGTACTCAGGTTGCTCTTGCCCAGATGCAAGACTCTACACCTGCCCTTGTTCTTTCTCATTCCGTTTCTCCCCACCCAACTCTCCAGGTCTCACTGGAAGGCAGCACAGCCTTTTGCTGTATCAGCCACTCTTCCCAGTTTTGTGTCATCAGCAAACTTGCTGACAGCGCCATTCCACTCCCTCAGCCAGAGGGAATTTTTCCTTCAGCCACCTTCCTACCTACCTATCTACTCTTTGCACCACTTCACCCCAACTGATTTTCATAGCTGTCTTCGTGTTGCAGACCTCACTAACAGCATTTTTCTGCAAATAGAGATTCAAAGCATATTAGCTTTATTCTCTTGGCCACACTTCCTGAGGGTTTTGTAGTCTTCTCCTGCTTTGTTTCCTCGGATAAAGGCTTGAGTTTTTATAACGTCATTTATCTAGAATGGAAAAAAAAAAAAAACCCAGCCACTTTAACTTGTTAAGGGCAGAGTAAAAAAAAAGAAAGTGTCAGACACTGAATTCATTTCACAATCTCTTACATGGTCTAGGAAATATTGCAGGTGATCTCTGTAACGCCTTCTGCCTTGATACATCCTGGCCAGTGACTGAATCTATAATAAAGAATCCCAAAGCAGCTCAGATAAAAGTCTTTTCCACAAATATTGCTAACAAAAATGTTAACAAAAATAAGAAAACCAAAAAAGCCATAGCATTTGCTACCTTCACTACTTGGTCCTTGTGTGCTCGTCAGTAATCCAAACGGATTTGATATGCCTTCCTCTCCTTATAGCCACGCCACTGGGACTGAAAACACACACAAGAAAAAAGGCGACTTCTCAAATTGAAGAGCAGTAATTTACTGTTCTATGCTTCTTTCTGCTGCTCAGTTTCCACTTCCCTTTGGCTGAATAAAATGTAACAGAGACATGCTCATCTTACAAGACAGGCCGCAAGAGGTATGCAGTGAAGCCTTAACTATTTCTTCCACCACCAGCTGTCATGGTGAGGGACTTAGCAGCACCCCCCACCAAGGGCAAAACACAGCTAGAGAACAAATGGTGAGCTAAACAACCAAATGCACCATCCATTGCACAATTCTCAATGCCATCTTCAATTCTCCAAACCCACGGACTAATGGGAAGAGGGAGAGAAGTAATTCATACATAGTGATTCTCAGGGAGAAGGAAACGCCTTCCAGTACTTTGCAAAATGAAGATAATTGTGCGTGGCAACTGCTTGAGTTGAACAAAACCAGTCAGTAAGCGTGCATGTGGAGAGCAACTGACAAGCACAAGTTTCAAACAGAATTAGGGGATTTCATACCTGCATGCAAGTGATGGCTGGAACTTGCTTCTTCAAAAACCTCATTCTGGAGTTGAATTCCTGACAAACAAGACAGCCTCAACAACAAGCCTGAAGCTTCACCATCAGGTTCTCTTGGGCCAGCCACAACTGCTCTCGGTCGTATGCTGCCGTGACTCCAGATACAGTGCTCTAGATTAGTGTTATGGTAGGGAGAAGAGCCAGGAAGAGAAAAGGGAGATGCAAAAATGACATGTTACACAGCAGCTTCTGTATTATGCTCAAGAGAAACTTACAAGTTGCTTTTCGGTGAGCAGCAACACCACCGTCTTGTTCTGGGGATAAAGGTGTGCACATTCTCCACAATAGCACAAAGAGGTGCTGACGCGCAAAGTAGACAATGAACAGCGAAATAAGATACAAAGCTTGCTAACATCACTACTGTGCTGAAACATTACTTCTTGAAGTTGCAATAAGGCCTGAAATAGGGGCAACTTCAACTGCAGAGAAAAAGAGCACGTACTTTACCTGCATCTCCTCCCGTGACAGCTGTGTGTCATGCTGCACAAATTCAGTCCGCTCATCCCATCCTCCCTCTCTGGTCCTCAGGTTATGATAATCATGACAGCCTCCTCTCACCCAGTGTTTCACCCGTTCACTGCCACTGCCTCCTAAAAGCAGAAATGGTGCTATGTTGAAAGCAAACACGTCTCTAGCTTCCTCACATACAAATACTACAAGAAGGAAATGCATGGAGAGGGTCCTTCCTCCAAGCAATAGAAGGAATGCCTCAGATTCCAATGAACCACCCCAACAACTACCTAAGCACAATATATTCTACAAGTGGGGAATATTTCACTGCTCACTTTTTCATTTCCTTCCTACCTTTTTCTTCTTTCCTTTAACAAAGACTTCAGTTTACAAGGCAGCCTCAATCTCCTGTAACATGAGATTCTAACAAGATACCCAGAACGCAAGGCTTCTCCTCACATTTCTCTCCCTCTGCTTTCCATCCTACAGGCAATCATCTTGAATTTACTGCACTAGCAGTTAGCTATTTGGGGTTCACCTGTTGCCATTGTTCTCCTTTCCACTTCTGCCAACTCTCGCTGCTATGTCTCTGCACACTCTGGAGCGACTCCGCACAGCCCCACATCTGGTGAGCGCAAGGCACTCAGGGTAGGGCTGGTATCTCCGTGATCAACTGCTTCATTCACGGCCAGAATTCCTAAGGAAACTTCAATAACAGGAGGAGGCAGGTTACCTGGGCAGTCAGGAGCTCAGTGACTCACAACAAACAAGAGAGCAAGGCACTGTGCGAGTGTACACAAATACCTTCCTGTATTTATGCATAAAAATACGGGTTAAAAAAAGACAACTTGGTGTACAACAATCTTTTCAGTACAGTGCGCATCTGTGTATGGCACAGTGTCTGACAGCGCTTTTTTGTGTGCTCTCACTCCTACTACGGTGCTGACTTATCGACAGTATTTCTCTACAACCTTTTATCCATTCACTCAGCTGTACTCTGACAACAGCTGCAGTCAAGGCAGCTTCTTCTTGCAGAGCCCTGGTACAGCAGACAGCTGACTCAAAAAGCACCTTTCCAGTGACTGCACCGTTCCTAGCAAGAATAGCAACCTGAACACAGAACAGGTTATCAACAAGAAAAAGATGAGGAAAGAGCTAACCCAGGGCTACTCCAGAACGCTGTTGCAAACACAGTACAAAATCAACCACAGGTATCTCACCGATGCAGTAAACACGAGATACAGTCATTTTCAGCACTGAGCAAATGTCTGTTCACACACACAGAGGTAGAAGGGTATCTGAAGATCTTATTCTGGCTCAAAGAAGCATACTTTAATCCTGCTTTTGACCAAATGTTCTTTGGCACAGTCCACCAGCCAACTGCACTGATTTGTGTTTTTATCTGCACTTAGTGCAAAAAAAAAAAAAAAGTACTTTGAGAAATACTTCATAGAATTAAGGCAACAGTACAACACAAATGAAAGCTAAGATGCACCAGAACGGCGCACATGAACATCCCCACGCTTGACTACCCAACCACAGACAGACACAGTTATCTGCTAATGTCAAACACTTTGACAGAGATTCAATAGGTATCTCTGCCTAGGATGTAACACAGTCACAAGCACAACTGAAACAACGACATATCCTTCCAAAAAGATGTAAAGAATTGAAATTGAAAGGCTGCGACATTCATTGTTGAAAGAAAAAACTTCTACACCTACCTGAAGCACTTGTATTCTAATTTCCTTTGCATGTGAACATTTCTTGCTCGCATTCTTCCATTTGGTGACGAATATTTGGTTGACAATGGCATTGAACCACAGTATTTGCCACAATGCTTACATCTCTGTGACTCTTCAGTGTCCCTGTTAGCCTTCTGAATCCCATCCTGAGTTTCATCGAGCCAAAGCACAGCTGTTTCATCCTGAGTGTCCTGAAGAGAATATGATGAGGAAAGCATTCGCAGCATGAGGAAGAGTGTCACTGGTTGTGCAGAGCAAAACCACCACCTCTGAGCAATTGCAGTCTCAAGGGATACAGGAAGCACTTCAGTATCTTTCTAATCAATTTCAACACAAGGCCATAATGGACATTTGTTATCAGCAGAAGCAACTACAGCATTACCAGGCCAAAACTCTTCTCAGGACAAGGAACTCCCACCAACAAGTTCCATCAGTGGTATCACTCCAACAAACATCAGGACATCCCAACGCCAAGCAATCTGCACTGGTCAGTCCTAAAGCTGTATTTGCCAACAGGACGTGCCTTTCCAAGGAGCCCAAAAAAGAAAATCACGGCACAATTTAAGATGGAAAGGGACCTCTGAGCTCATCTGGGACAATCCCCTTGCTCCAGCACGGACACCGAGAGCACATTATCCAGGACAGACCAGATCCAGATGGCTTCTGAACAACTCCACAGAAAAGACTCCAGTCCCTCTCTGCTCGACCTCCGCTACTGCTCAGTTCCCTCCACTGTAAAGTGCTGCCTGACGTTTAGATGGCACCTCTTGAACCCCAGTTTGTACTCAATGCCTCTTGTCCTCAACTGCATCCTCACTTCCAGCTTTCACATACACTGAACAGATTCCCTCCAAGCCCTCTCATCTCTAGACTCAAGAGTCTCCTCACCCTCAGCTTTCCTCTCTGGAGAGGTGTTCCAGTCCCTCAGGCACCTCAGGGGCCCTACGCTGGCCTATCTCCAGAACATTCGTGTCTCCTGTTTGGGGGGCAGGGCAGAACTGGACACAGTACAGGAGCAGCCTCACCAATGCCAAGTGGAAGGATCACCTCTCTACTGAAGCCTTCCAGGCAGCACGAGCACACTGCCGACTCACAGCCACCTGGGTGTCTGCCTACCAGCACTCCTAGGACTTTTCCTGAAAAGCTTTGTTCCGCCGAGGTGGACACAAACATAGACTAACAAGAGTCCTTCCCCAGTACCAGGCTGCAAGGACTTGTTCAGGGAAACTTTAGGAAGTGGAAATGCACATACAGGAGCAGCAACCAAAAACTGATGGCTAACTAACACAACAGCAGGCTGCTCTTGTCCCGTCCACAAAGGGTTGCAGATTGCTGGACCAGCAAATCAAAAAGCACTGTATGTACTGGGGGTAAATACAAATGTACAACAGTAAAAGCATCTCTCAAGTCTCTCTTTTAACAGACCGTTTGCTGTGGAGTACTGATCACACCGTATCTTATGTTTTGGCTGAAGAAACTCACTAAATAACGTTACACGCAGAAATTTTCCAAGAGACAAGTGTTTAGCAAACCCCAAAATACACGTAATGAACAATAGTCCAGCAGCTGCCAAGCACAGCTCCTCCACCCCCACTGTTGCTTCCTGGGGGTTACTATGGAAGGAGATCTTAAGAAGCAATTGCCATCCCTCCAACATCTCCTGATGTGCAAACAGGACACAGGAAACATCGACTTCTGACACGGATTAATAATCACCCTGCACAAAGAGCCACTGTATTCCAGCATGAAGAGCTCTGTGGCAGGACTGAAAATTGACATTTCCTTACATACCCTCCACATTACCACTGCTTTGGATTGAAACCTACATCCCTTTAACAAGTTTTATCTGAATGTCCAAGGAGTCCCATGACTGCTTCAGCAATGTAGAAATTCCTGTTGGGGAAGGGTGGCAGACTTAGAAGAACAAACTCTTGCACTGTCATCTCTACCAGCAGTCATCAATCCCAGGACTATCAAAACCCTCTGATCTTTCCCGTGCATTTACTGTCACCGTCCCCCCAGCAGGGACACGCGCTGTCACACACTGCAGGGTTAACACTTCTCTCACTGCTCATCACGTGAGAAATCGCATCATACGCCAGATCCCCTGCCTTGTGCTGAACTACAATCCCTCTCAGTCCCAAGGTACAGAAGTCACCAGCTAGTAAGCACGTTGACTCAGGACAGCAACTGTTCTACCCACAGTGCTAGTCCGTACCACGATCTCACCATCTCTGAAATTGCTGCCATGTTGCAGGGAGGAGCCCTACACTGAACATATGCCTCAGTGAGGTAATTTCACGTCAACTGAAGTCACCAATCCAGCCTGGCAGAAGCTTCCATGCACACTAAGAACAACTCGTTCTTTCATTCTCACTCAGCAGGAGGAAATGCTTCAGCACAAAATGGGTTCCTGAGGAACATGAACCCTTTCAGGGCCACTGACGAAGCTGCTCAGTGATCTTCATCACCAGCGCAGTTTTCGGACACTGCCATCGTGAAGGTTTACACTTACTCAAAAAAAAAAAAACAAAGCAAACAAACATACAAAAAAACACCAATGTTGAACACAGTATCATCCCAGTCTCTATGCTAAAATCCCTGCTGGAATTAGAACAATGAGCTCCACAACTGAAAAGATATTACAAAAAGAAATTAAACACACTTAGGCAACTGAAAGGAAGCACATCTGCTACTTCTGTGTAAGCATAAGGAAATAAAATAGCATCCCACTCATCTGTTAAAAAAAAAAAATCAGTAGCATGTACACCACAGAATCACAGGGTTGGAAGGGACCTCAAGGATCACGAATCTCCAACCCCCTGCCCGAGGCGGGGCAACCAAACACCACCCATACAGCGTTTCATCTTCCTTCCTAAAGCAGTAAGGTGAGATCATTCTTCCTCTCTCCATTTTCACCTGCACATACAGACCAGTTACACAAAGAGGCAACTCCATCTAAGTCAGGAGAAGTCCTGGGCTACCACAACACACAACCACCATGCAAAAAATGCATAGCATCTGCAGTGTCACCTAGTGAGTGACAGGCATTCATACGCATCTTGCTAGAAGCATATATTTTGTTTTCCATTTTCCCCTCCTTCTGAACAAATTCATCACCTAACAAGTTTTTTTTCCTATTTCTCAAACCTCATTTGTGCTTTATGTAACTACACCTATGGATACATTTAACAAATAGCACTGAAAAACGGAGACTGAACGAG
This sequence comes from Tetrao urogallus, assembly GCF_951394365.1. Taxonomy (NCBI): domain Eukaryota; kingdom Metazoa; phylum Chordata; class Aves; order Galliformes; family Phasianidae; genus Tetrao; species Tetrao urogallus. The sequence continues at coordinate 51,671,976 of NC_136820.1, read as the reverse complement.
ACTTGCATTTGGAAATTCACAACTATTAGGATAAACACTGCCTTCTTATAAAAACAAATGAAACTGAACACATCTCCTTATATCTCCAAAAAGAAGGTACGTGTGCCACTCTGGACGTACGATTAGCTAGAGCAATCCATCTCAAGCAGTTCATATCTTTAAGCCCATCTCTGTAGTTCACAAAGATTCACGTGTTATGCCTGCATCTCTCTTGCCTTCATACAGACAGATCCAAACTGGCCAGGTGACATCAGCTGACAGCATGCAGCGTTCACCCTTTCATTTCCACATCTGTTTCCCAGCTTTTTTCCCAACATCAGGAATGCCCTCCGTACACAGATGCAAAGGCTTCTGGAGAGGTACTTTCAACTACACCCACCGGTGCTTTCTCTCTCTTAGCCCCAAGCAGTGTGCCCTGATAATGCTGACCTACCTGTGGGGTTACACCCTCCAGTTTTGCTGCAGGAACATGTAAGGCTTGCAGAGTTTTTCTGGTGTCTCCTTCATCCAGCGCCTCGCTGATAAGCCCAACAGCCAAAACTCCTAGAGAGAAAGGGATAGAAGAACAAATACAAGATCCAATCCTTGTCCAATCCTTTACCATCATCAGGAAACTGTGCTTTGGAAGAAAAGTGCTATTAGTGCTAAACCAAATACCCACTGAGAATAGCAACATTTTAGTAGCAATCATTTTCTACTAGGAAAGAAAGCAAGACCACTTCTCCACCTTAAGGAAGCCACACATTTTTGGACAAACTAATAAATAAAGGAAAAAGCAGAAAAAAAATCCCTCGGGGAGACCACATGAATGGACACAACTGAGCTCTTCAACACGTAGCTCAAATCCACTAGAAGGGAATTATCAAAACCTCAATGGCCAGGGCTAGTAAGTCACAAGTTTTCAAGAATCCTTCAGAATAAAGCTCTTCACACCAAGCTATAGCTTTGCACAGAACGCCATTCAAAAATACAGTGCCTTCACTTCTGAAATACCAGGATTTACTGGATGCATGTACTATGAGCCGTATTACAACAGATGTGGGTGCTGCCAGGCACAGCGAGGACTACAGTTCAACTAACTGAAAACAGACATAAATAGACAGCTTACACTTAGCTAAATGTGAACAAAGCCTGAGTCACACATGCCAAACCTACAGCAAATCCCAAAGTAATTTGGGTTGGAATGGACACCCAGAGATCGTGTGATGCAACGTATATTGAATATTCAATTCTTGCTTGCTGAAGGAAGCAACAGTTCAAATCGCAGTTGGAGAGTTTACAACAAAGATCTTTTGGAAGAAAGCGAGGAGCTCAGAGTGGATACAACTTGGGTTAAAATACCCAAAGACTGCAGCTTTTTCTTCTGCACGCAGTAGGAGAATCACAAAGTGGAACGTTTTATAGCAGGCACTGCATTTGGACAGTGATGTCTAGGCCGTAACAGCATGTTTTGTCTCAGCATCACTTGCATTTCCCTCTCAGTATTATCTTAGCCCATAGAATGCCTGCATTTGTTCTGTCCTTCATCTGACAACTCCCCGTCACCTAGGCAGACTACGGCACAGACTGCTTGCTTCCTCCTACAGTGCGTACACACACAGTATGCACACCTTTAGGCATGCTGCTCTCCCCATGAGAGAAAGCGGGGGGAAAGTAGGAAAAGAAAGACCTTTCTTACAAAAACACACACACTACGGTTGACACTACTCCATCCCAGGAACAACGAAGGAAAACAGACACAGCAACTTCTGACTTAGGAAAGGGCACAGAGGACAAGCAGTAATTATCCTTGATTAATTAGCCAACAGCGGCAGAAAAAGACTACCCTGTGAAACAACAATATGTTACAGCTCCTCATTAGAAAGCATTCTTGAATTTGAAACCAAGTTTCAGGACAGCAGAAGGGTACATGTCGCTATGGCTTCAGGACTTCCTCAGACACTAGATAAGAAGTATCCATGCACAGGGGCACACAAGAAACTGAACATATTTGCACTGGAACAGGTTGCCCAAGGAGGCTGGGGATGCCCCATCCCTGGTGGCACTCGAGGCCAGGCTGGATGTGGCTCTGGGCAGCTTGGGCCGGTGGTTGGCGACCTGCACACAGCAGGGGGGTTGAAACTAGACGATCACTACGGTCCTGTTCAACCCAGGCCATTCTATGATTTTATGAAACACTAACAGGTGAAAGAATTAAAAAGTTTCCTACCTAAACTATGCCATAAGACGTCAACTGATGTCATTATAAAATTCTCTGCGTTTTACGGTTGATGGTTTGGGTTCTCTGTTGTCTCTATTGTTCTAGGGTTATAGGAGTGTTACAAGAAACGAGGAGCTGGACTACATGAACTTCCAGGCTTCTGCTGTGATGCCTCACAAATACAAGGCTGCAAAACTAGTGCTCTGGTGCACGCATGCACGTGGCGTGCACTTGTTCGGGTCACGTGATCAGATGAACTGAAGCCACACAGGAAGCCTGTGTCTATTTGGAGATCCAGGAAGCAAGTTAGTCAAGATTCCAGGCTCTGACATAACATTTAAGCCTCTCTAGATTACAGCCTTTTCAGGGCAACTCAGCTACACAAGAAGCAGTGGCAAAAGCCAACTATCTCAGTCTATACGAATCAAGCAACAAGATTGTTCATTGGCATGCACCTAGTTTTAGCACACCTTATGATCTAGGATCAGTCTAGCACTAATCAAGCAAAACTTACTTTCATGTTCTTCACGCACAGCTAAGTGCACACGATCCACACGTGACTGGATATCATTCCACGTGATAAACTCATTTTCTTCTGCACGCATCCGAGCTTTCAGCTTCATCACATCATCCACACATCTGTCAAAGAACAAAAATCAAAACCAGCAAGTACCATGTCATGAAAAACTGGCCAGGGAACACACAAGACAGCAATGAGAACTAAACACAAAATGGAAGAAGTAACACAAGGGTTAAAACTGACATACGCAAAAGAAAGAAGGAATAGGAAAAAGACAAAAGACCGTGAGCAAGGTGGTCAGCTCCAGTGCAAAACAATCCAGAAAAGCACTAAAACACCACATGACACTTTCAGACAAAAAACACAGGGCAGGAGCTGGCCTAGTGCAATTGAGAACCTCGTAGGGCCAGAACACAGCTTTGTTGTGAAACCTTGATAAAGGTCTGAGAGACGGTACTCAGAGCAGATCAGTAAGAAACGGGGAATGCAAAGACAAGATGCAAGAACCGAGAGAGAATAAACTAATATTGGAGTCAGCAGTGAAAGAACCTGAAGTATAAGGGGAAGAAAAGAAAACCAAACCTCTCGGGAATGTAAGCAATATCAAAGACGGACACGAACCTTCCAAACACTCACCTCTGACAGTTCTCATCCTCACTGCTTGTCAGCCCTGGGACAGGATTGCTCAGTTGTCTCCATACTGCACTCACATCCCCTGAACCCAAAGCCCTGATCATCACAGCCACAGAAGAGAGCATCTCTACAGCAACAGATAATTCTGCATGGGTGAGGTTACCCTGCATACAAAGGGGAATACAGATCAATTACACTTGCTCTTCAAAACTATGGCTAGAATCTCACAGTGCCGAGTAGCTCAAGACTTCAAGATGAAGCATCACGTCAGAACAGACTAAGCATCAAGGCAGTTCTACAAACACTCAAGACAGGCACATTGAGTTAAACAGACAAGGCAGATTTGGTGATCCATATCAGTTCACAGACATCAGAATGCATTACTTACATCATGGCTTTGTTGCTGCAAGGCGGCCAGCTCCTTGGGATAAAGATCGGCAGCAAATGCATAAACCTCTGCTAGCTGGGCCTCTGGCTTCATCATTTCTGCCACAGCCTTCTCCGCATCACCCATTCTAACTGCAGCATTAGTGCTGGTCGCTGCTGCCAGCCCTAGCAGTTTGAAGAGGCAGCACATCAGAGAGGCAGCATGAGAACAACGGCGGCAGACAGTTGGGCTCCCAGTCATGCAAGCACTTGTACTGTATTCAATAGTAAGAACCCTAACCTAAAAAAAACAACCTAATTCCCTTACAGGTTTTCCAATCAGTTGTTTACCCAACTAGTCCTGCATTACTGTAAACAACCAGACCACACAAGGCCCTCTTTAAAGTAAGACTCATGTTTAAACCAGTTTACCTTTTGTCTGATTATCAGAGGACTGTCTCACCAACCTCTGCCAAGAAGAAGCCTCACAACTGTCCATGTTTTCCATCGGTAGTTCATAACAACTTTTCCTTCCAGTATCTATGACTGGTCGTGGCAGCACCAGGCATTCTACAGTGTTCTCTGCACCCTACAGTGCTTGCACTTGAACACAGCACAAATGCGTAAATAAACATCAAGCAGCACCGAGAACCAGGAAGGCACTTTGAAGGTAACCTCCCAGTTACTACACCTGCACCATCTCCCTCTTGTAATTTAAACCACCTGGAACCAGATCCCTATCAGCTTGCTTTTCATGTGTTCTAAATTGAACTAATTGCTATTGTGCAGCCAGAATTAAACACTGAAAGCTTCTGGAACTTTCTCCAGAAGAGAGTTTTGCATGGTGTCAGAAGCACCTGATTAAAACAAATCCAGCCACTGTGATCTACATTTTATTTGCTATCTGATACCTAGAAACAGCCATTAAAAAAACAAGCTGAAAGTTCCATTGCTCAAATCAAGTAAGCCTTATGTCAGTAGTCAACAGGTAAGCTAGTTCTAACACCTCACGGAGCAATCCAGATTTCTGACACAGACCATGGAACAAAATTTAACACACACTGCCTAGGAAAAGAATTATTGAAGGCAGACACAAGCCCCATGCTGCTCAGCATTTCATCTCACCTGCTGTTATCTCAAGCAGTATTTTTAAGAGCTCGATAGAAGACAGAGACAGCTGTCATGATTATTTTCCATGTGCCAGGAGCCTCAAACTACTTAAAGAACATCCACGATAGTCTGACATAGCCCTGCTATAACCTCATGCGAACACAAACACTGCGCTTTCCCATCCTTCTGATCACACCCCACAGCAACAACAACATCAGCTCATTCCGTGCAAATAGCTCAGCAAAGGGAATAAACAAACAGAAGAAAACAGCCTTTCCTTAAGCCACTTCAATTAGTCACAGTAATGCAACCAAGTCACAGTATGTTACACCCATTACGGACATATGCATCCAGCGCAGTGCCCAAGACCTACTTTGCTGAAACTGGACACATTTTTCTAGGCTCTGAAGGCACACGATCCCTTACATCTCTGCTTGGGTGTACCCTTTCAGAAAATAATGCACTGAAGACACACAGTACAAGTAACGACTTCACAATTTCACTTGCAGTCTCCTTTACTTTAGACTCCTCTTTTCCACAAACCAGCAAATCATCTACATACTGCCACAGCTTTACCAACTCTTCAACCTGAAACTTTCCCAAAACTTTCTCCAGCACTTCATTAGTTAAAACAAAAATAAAATATAAAATATATAATGTATATAAAATAACACATAATAACACAATATATAATACCTATAATAATATAACACATAAAATATAATAAAATCAATTAGGCGATTCTATGAACCCTTGCGGCAAAGCAATCCACCTATCTTGCTATTTTTGTCGCATTTTTGGATCCTCTCGTACAACAGCAAAAAGATCTAGACTCTCTGAGTCTAAAATGCAGGTCCCGAAAGCATCTTTGAGGTCTGTTACACTGAACCATTTGTGTCCGTGTGGGATTGGACTCATTAAATTACAGGGCTTAGGAAGCAGGGAGTGTCACTTGAGAACCATTTCATTCATTTCTCTAGGATCTTGTACCAGTCGATAGGTGCCACCTGCTTTCTGTAAAGGCTGTTTTCAATTATTTTGAAATCATTCTCCCTGTTTCCCTTTTCCAGAAGCACGGATCCGCGGATCCCTCCACCCCGTCAGTCACAGAACAGGGCCGAACCAGCCTGTAAATCACTGACGCCTGGGCAACCTGTTCTTGTGTGGCACCACCCGTTGTGCGAAAAACTTCCTCCTAATATCAACCTAAACCTCCCCTGTCTCACCTTAAAACCATTCCCCCTTGTCCTATCACCATCCACCCTCGTGAACAGCCGCTCCCTTCCTGCTTATACACTCCCCTCAAGTACTGCAAGGCTACAATGAAGTCTCCCACAGCCTACTCTTTCCCAGGCTGAACAAGCCCACTGCCCTCAACCTCTCCTCACAGCAGAGCTGCTCCAGCCCTCTGACATCTCAGTGCCTCCTCTGCACCCGCTCCCACAGCTCCACGTCCTTCCTGTGCTGCGGGCCCCACGCCTGGATGCAGCGCTGCAGATGAGGCCTCAAAGGAGCTCAGTCGATGAGGACAATCACCTCCCTCTCCCTGCTGGTCACCCCTTTTGCAATGCAGCCCAGAACAGGGGCTTCATTTTTTATAGAAATCTACATACCCACGCCTACAGTCCCCCCACAATGCACTACAGCTTCATATTCCTTCCTCCCTACAGCTCCCAACGGCCCCCAATAGTCCCATATGACCCTATGGCCCACCACAGCCCCCTACCTCCCTATACACCACCCTCAGAGCCCCGTATCTGCCTCTCCCCCCAGCAGCTCCCCATAACCCCTACATCACCTCCCAGGCGCCTACAGCCTCACAACTCGCTATATCACCCCCCGCACCCCCACCCGTCGCCTCCCCGCAGCTTCCTGGAGCCCCCCACAGCCCCTCTCCCCGTCCCGGCACCGCTCTCCAACACACCTCCGGCACAGCTGTCCTCAGCACTCGCTCCCGAGCTGCCGCGGCTTCCCTCCCGGTGCCGCCCGGACAGCTCCGGCTGCCGCCGCGGTCTCCTACGGGGCGGCACAGGCGGCTGCAGCGGCGCTCTGCGAGGAGAGCCGCGCCTCCAACAGCCGCCTCCCAACGTTCACTCCCGCACACGGTGCCTCAGCCAATGGCAGACGGCGTCACTGCCGCAGACCAACGAGAGCCCGGGGCCGGGCGGATGCTGGTCAGGGTGAGCTCCTCCTGCCTCAGCACAGTGGTGACAGGTGTGGAGATGGTCTGCATGGCCAGCTTGTAAGTGGGAGCCAGGAGCCAACACAGCTGCAGGAGCAAGGTGCTAGGGAGCAGCCAAGGAGTCAAAACGCAGCAAAAAGCCCTGGAAAGCATCACAAAGCCACAGCCAGGAAGCTTGGGGTTATCACGAGCAGCATCCAGGATGCTAGAGATTATTAGCTACCATACCAAATCATAGGCAGAGCTCTCACTGCAGACAAAGCAGGAACAAGCCTGCAGCTCTGCTTCATGCACCCCACAGCCGCAGCTGAGCAAGCTGAGGTGCCTTGCTGCGTGTTGCATTCATCCCAGTCCCCGGGAATGAAAACTCCACCGGCAGTCAAGGCATTGAGTGAGCACAAGTGTGCTTCTATTATTAAAGGAAAAGACAGGAGGGCGTGAGAGGTCCAGGTAAAGATGGCAATCGTCCTCTCTTGGGTGGAAAGCTCACGGAGAGAGTGGCTCAGAGCTCTCAGTGCTGCTGCCCGGTGCCTGGGGCTGGAGGCCTGATTCTAAGCCCCCCTCCAAGAGGCTATGCTTCTCCTCATTGATGCCGACCTGCTCCTGCACAGAGGTGCTGCTGTCGGGGCACTCGGACTGTGCTTGGGCTGGGCTGCACTGCACAGGCACCGGGTCACACTCCAGGCTGCCTGTGGTGTGTGGCAGGCTCAGGTCAGCATCTTCAGCACAGGCAGGAGAAATGAGGGCTTCAACTTGGATGAGCTCCTTCTTTCCATCACTGTTGTTATGCGGCAGGCTGTCAGCTGAACCGCAGCCATTTGTGCTTCCCAAGAGCTCTCCATTCATGGAAGCACACAGCCCAGCATCGCTACTTGCTCCAGCTCTGCTCGGTTGACAAGAGCTCGAATCACCTATAAAAGAATGAACAGGGCTTGGTGTCAAACTCTCCCAAGCTGAATTACAAAAGTGGTTCTTGATCAGGGGAGAACTGAAGGTGTCAGGTATGGGCTGGAACACTAGAAGGAGATACAAGCCCAGTGACAGCATGCATTCTATGTTGCTGAAAAGCAGAGCTTTGGAAGCAGGATTTGCACTCTTACCTGCCAGCACTACGACTTGCATTTCTGCAGGTTCCTGGCATTGCACTGCAGTTGGCGTTTGGCCACAGAAGATGGTTTTCCCAGGCTGAAACAGGAACACCAACAGCCAGCTGCTGATTCCTTCAAGGAATGGACGCGGCCGGAGGAGAGAGGTGTTAGGGAGCAGCCAAGGCATCACAGTGCATCCAAAAGCCCTGAAAGGCATCACAAAGCCACCACCAGGAAGCTTGGGGTTATCACAAGCAGCATCCAGGATGCTAGAGATTATTTGCTACCGTACCTACTGGGAGCTGCAGACACCCCAAAGACAGACAGAATGGGAACTAACCCAGAGCTCTGCTTCGTGCACTCTGCAGCCTCAGCGTTGCCAGCTGAGGTGTGTCTTGCTGTGTGTTGCATTCATCCCAGTCCTCGTGAATGAAGACTCTACAGGCAGTCAAGGCGTTGAGTGAGCACAAGTGTGCTTTTATTATTAAAGAAAAAGACAGGAGGGCGTGAGAGGTTCAGGTAAAGGTGGGAATCGTCCTCTCTTGGATGGAAAGGTCACGTAGAGAGTGGCTCAGAGCTCTCAGATCCGCTGCACGGTGCCTGGGACTGGAGGCCTGATTCTAAGCCCCCCTCCAAGAGGCACGGCTTCTCCTCGGTGATGCCAACCTGCTCCTGCACAGAGGTGCTGCTGTCGGGGCACTCGGGCTCTGCTTGGGCTGGGCTGCACTGCAAAGGCGCCGGACCACACTCCAGGCTGGTGACTGTGGTGCCTGGCGGGCTCAGGTCAGCATCTTCAGCACAGGCAGGAGAAATGAGGGCTTCAACTTGGATGAGCTCCCTCTCTCCATCACTGTTGTTACATAGAAGGCTGTCAGCTGAACCGCAGCCATTTGTGCTTCCCAAGAGCTCTCCATTGGTGGAAGCACACAGCCCAGCTTCGCTACTTCCTCTGGCTCTTCTGGGTGGACAAGAGCTCAGTTCATCTAGGAAGGATACACAGGGGTTGGTGTCAAACTCTCCCAAGCTGAATTACAAAAGTGGTTCTTGATCAGGGGAGAACTGAAGGTGTTAGGAATGGGTTGGAACGCTGGAAGTAGATACAAGCCCACTGACAGCAAGAATTCTATGTTGCTGAAAAGCAAGGCATTGAAAGCTGGATTTGCACCCTTACCTGCCAGCACTACGATTTCTATTTCTGAGGGCTCCCTGGGACGGCGCTGCGGTTGGCGTTTGGCCCCAGATGATGGTTTTCCCAGGCTGAAGCAGGAACACCAACAGCCAGCTGGTGATTCCTTCACCCTGCTGGGGGGACTTGGTCTGGAGAGAGGAAACAGGGAATGGTGTGAGCCGTGCGTGGCGCATGGTGAGGGAAGAGCTGCTCTGAGCTCGTGCCAACAGTTGCTTGTTCCTAGCACCGCCTGGTTCCTGCTGAAACACAGCTTAGAAACTCGCTCCATTTCAAGCAGTTGAGGATGGTTCCATTCCTATAGCTCAGCCCTGAAGTCTTGCTGGTTAAATTCCCCTCCACTGTGTCAAGCAAGATGCAGAGCATGTGAGTCCACAGGCTCCACACCTGTACAGGACAGCATCAAAGGATGGCTTTGATTGAGTAGGCAGGCATAACTGCTGGCTGAGGAATTGCACAGCCATAAAGGAACTTCAAAAGCATCTCTGACTCTGACACTGACACCTCATCAGCCCATCTCACTGCCATGTCTAGTTTCCAGTGCCAGCAGGTCTGACCAACAGCTCTGCTTCGAGGAGAACCAGAACTGGATTCAGGCACGAGGCTCTGAAATCTGGAAAACCCCAACGTTTCCAGGTACAGCCAGCACAGGCCAGGGTAGACGTCAGCGTGGCTTTGTGCATCTCGTGACTGCCTGCCCAGCAAGGAAGGAACGGCACCGTTGTGAGGCAAAACTGAGCCCAGCGGGCAACTCAATGTTACTTGAATCTCACAGTGCAAAGGGAGTGCAGATTCACTGCAACACTTCAGGCACCGTCAGTTTAATTTGGTCTCAGCAAGCTTTGCCACTAGAAATAATGGGAAGAAAAAGAAACAAACACAAAAACCCACCCGAATGATGATACGTGCCAGAAAACTAAGTCCTCTTTACCTTTCAGGTGGAAAGTCGATGACCGTGTGGAATTTCCCCCGTACAGCTGTGGGGCCTTCTTCCACCTCTATGTCCCTGCTCTCTGTCACAACCACAGGAGAGCTGCTGTGGCCTCGCCTCCGTGCCTGCGCCTCCTCCAGGCTGAGCAGCTCTGTGGTAGGAGAAGACGCCTGCACAGACTGGGGCCCTGACAGAGAACTGTGCCCTGTAAGGGAAAACCACAGGTGAGAGCCAGGATCAGAAAGCGGCGGCACTACGGCCATCACAGGTCCGGGGGAGCTGCTGTGTTTCTCTCAGATTTGCTTAACCGAGCCACTGGAAGAAGAGCAGCTCAAAATAACCATGTGCTCAGAGGTGTGTCTATGGCAAAGGATGCAGACATAATTAAGAGCAGCTCCCTGTATCAAAACAGGCAAACAAAATCCCTAGAAAATGGGGGCAGGGAACTGAGAAAGCTTTGCTGCCACACGTTAATCAAGCCTCACCTGCTTGCAAGACATCATAATGACAGAAACGGTTTTCTTCTTGTCACGTTTGGGCTTCCACATTCTCAGCATCCAGCAACAGGGTGCCAGATTCTAACCTAAGCCCAGATGTCTGCTGTCCCCTCGACAGGAAAAGTGTATTTCACAGGACTTGGAGAAGGCCTGCATTTGATCCAGGTGTCTGATCGAGATAAAGCTAATGGAGAAAGACACTCACCTGCTCCATCTGCGATGTCAGGTCCAGAGGTGGAGCAGAAGAGGACGTCTGTGTGGTCGATGATGAATTCCACCACAGCCGACTGCGTCTGCAGTTCCACGCAGGCAGCTCTCCCGCTGGCGCAGGCAGACTCGCTCTGCTGTGATCTGTAGAAAAGGCAGGTTTTAGAAGTCATTCAGCCAACATCGCTTCCCCAGGTCTGAACTGTTGCAGCCCTAAGCTGTCTAACTGGGCTCCGGAGACTTCCGCAGTGGGCAGTCAGTGATGCCACTGAAGAAGTTCTCCTGGCTGATCAAGGACACACCAGTCCCACCTAAACAAGAGAGCAGCAATGCTCATCTAGAAATTGTGCCCACGTGGGGTTGGAGAACAGTCCAGGCTCCTGCTCTGCTGTCAGCCACTCACTGCAGATTTTACAGGAGAAGAGCACATGTGGTGCAGAAGAAGGGAGGACTGCTTTATCTTACTGGAGAACAGATGTAAGCATTCTCTTGAAATGGAAAAAGAAGTTTACCTTAAGAGGTTTGGAGCCCACACAATCGCTAAGTTCTTAGCGTGCATGTTGGTGACAGAGCTGTTCGCAGCCAGACAGGCCAAGTGTCTCATCAGATACGCCAGGGTCCTGGGAAACAAGAGCGGCAAATGTTCAGCACCAGCCAGCATCCCGTGCTGCGACTCACAAAGCAAACCTCAATTCACACTAGTTGTTATTACTGCTACTGATGCTGAAGATGAAGTCGACCCAACTTGACCAAGTGCCACGCTGCAGCACCCAGCTCCAGCACAGCACAGCCACAGCCATCAGCTGCACCAAGCGTGCCCCCGTGCCCAGGAACTGACCCCACAAATTAACCCCATGCAGGGTTTCAGCACACCCAGGCATCCCGTTGCTCGCGTGAGACAAAGCCTGGAATTGCACTTTGCCCTCTGAAGTGCAGCAGGGCTGAGCTCAGCGGGCTGAGGGCAGCACTGACCTGTAGTGAGGAGCGGGCAGCTGCTGGATGACGTCCCGCATTCTGACCAGCCGCTCCTCCTCCGTAGTGGCACCAACAGCATCCTGGAAAAGGGCAGAAAGGGATTGAGACACAAATCAGGCGAGATACCTGCCGCAGGGTCGGGAACCATGGGCACAGCACGCTGCTGGTCACCACAGGGACAGATTTTAGGCCTCCCCAGAGGCATCTGGCGAACATAGCGGCACGCAGCTGGTGCTGCCAAGGCCAAGGAGTCCAAGCACCGGGCCGGTTTACAGCCTGGTTGGGCAGCTCAGCTCCTCGCAGGGGGCATTCATCTCCAAGTACACTTGGCTATTAATCCCCTTCCCGTTCCAGAAATAGCTGGGGAATAGCAAAAGAAAAAAAAAAAAAAAAAACCCCGAAGAATTAAAAAAAAAACAACAGAACACATTCTCGCAAGCCTTGTGAATATGAAAATAACCACCTCCGGGGACCACAAGAAGTGGCATCAGCACGATGCAGGATGTGGCAAAGACATGCGAGTAAACCCCATGGGGCTAACAGAAGAAGGGCCTCGGAGCTGGGGCACTGCTGCAGCCATCTCCCAAGAGGCCCACGGAAGAGGTAAAGGAAAGGCGTTGCCTTGTGCTTACCGAGAACTTGTCGTACAGCTGGTCGGTCAGCAGGGGGTTCGGGAGCTCCCTGAAGTACATTTTGCAGAGGGAGCTCGCGCTGTGAACGTCGCGGACGGTCAGCTCAGGAACCTGCTCAGACTCAAACTCCTGGCTGCAGAGAAGGACACGAAAACGGTTGAGAAAGAGGAAAGTCAAAAGCCACACCCAATGCAATCCAGAGTTGGAAGGGCTTCCAGATGTACAGCAGAACACAAACACTTGGCCAGCAGCACCACGTCAGCCGTGCTGGATGGGATGTTCCCAAAGGAGACCTTTTCTTTGTGCTAAGGCATTGCCCGCAGGCCTCTGAACGCCCGCAACAGGGCACGTGCCCCTGCTGGCAGCTGTGTCTGTCAGTCGCAGCACTCTTACCGCAGTCTCTGGACGCTGGACGCGACGCCGGACAGGCGGTATATCCCCTGCACCACGCCGTGCTGCTCGATGAACTCGGCGCAGCTCTGGAGGACCTGGGGGACTAAAGAACACGTGCCGGCGGTTACTGGAGCTCCTTATTCAAGTCCTGGCTCAGGCTGCGCTCCCGTCACATCCCATCCACTAAGCCCAGCCAGGCTACTGCTTAGCTCTTCCTTCAAGGGGAAAGCTGTCAGAGACACCTCTGCAGGAGCTGCTGAGGAAACTGGACAGAGATGTGTTCTTTGCGTTCCGGAAATGCCAGGACCTAGGAATCAGCCTGGAGAAAGTAATTCCGGGGAAGCCGCAGACATTGCAAGTCCCATCACTGCTCCCACGGGAACGGAGGTGGAAAATCTCACGCCCGGAAGGAGCTGGGAAACTGATGCAGGACACTCTCTTTGGCCAAAAGGCTTCCTTTCTTTTCAGGCTACCAGGGGATTGGCTTACAGGCTTTGCTTTAAGCAAATACAAATGTGCTTGTCCCTTGGGAGCACTTACCTTGCAGCCATCACCTACTCAGTTGATCTTTCAGTCGTCAACTCCCATTCCCCGTTTCTCCACCTGTATCAACCTGCCCCTTGCTACATACCATCTCCCTTTCATCTTTAGGTTCCCAAACAGGGAAGCTCTCAGGCATGGGCCGTCCCTTACCATCACGACCAGAGTGGAGAAGATGCTCTCCCAGGTCACGGCCAAACACCCTTTCCTTCTCCACCTCCCGCTCTTTCCGTTGCTTTGGGCGGGCCTTCACCACGGAACGAAGGAAGGTGAGCAGCTTGCCGCGCTTCTTTGGCACTGCACAACAAAAGGAAGAAACCAGTTCATTTTAGGCTTGGCTCCGTTGGACGAGGCCGAGCACAACACATTCTACAGAGCACCTCAAAACGGGAAGAACATGATGAGCAAGTGCGTACAAAAATGGATTTTCCCCAACCCTGGAGGAGTCCAAGGCCAGACTGGATGGGGCCCTGGGCAGCCTGGTCCAGTCCCACATTAAATGTGGAGCTTGGTTGGCAGCCCATCCTGAGGCAGGGGCTTGGAGCTTGATGATCCTCGAGCTCCCTTCCATTCCCAAGCCATTCTACAACGATTCTAGGATCTCCCCAACTCCAGTCATAAACACAGGAGGACTGGGCCAAATCTCTGCAAGTTCTGATGGAGTTTAATGCACTCCTCTTGCTTAGCTTGCTCAACCTGGGGATTAAGGACCCTCTTGAAAAGCCACGTTCTGATCAAGCGTGTCACTAGCACAACCAGACCTCTATCTGTCCACCAGGGACGCTGGCTGTTCTCAGCCTCGTACTGACTTGCAGGAGAACTGCCTTTGCCTTCCCTCATTCTCCCTGCCTACAAAACACCAGCCATACGCCCCGTGCTATGCATGAAGGATCATCAGCACAGAGGATAAGGTGGGAAGGATAAGGGAGGTATTAAACACGGAACACACCCAAAAAAGACTCCATTTTGCTTCCCTGCACCATCAAATGTATCATCGTACCTGGCTTTGGCACTGAATTGATGAGAGACTCCGGGATTTTTCCGTTAATGAGCTCCACACACTCACCGGGGAAAAATCCAACCTGTAACAAGAAGAAGAAGAGAGGTGCGATACTGAAGGCAGCGTTTCTCAGGCCTGAAATGTTGAAACATCACATTTTCCTCATAACTTGCCTGCCGGATGCTCCGTAAGACAATCCAACAAAAAAATGGCCTGCTTAAAGTTAATAATTATTCAAAATTTGCAGGCAAATATCCATAAAACTGTGTACGGAGCGGGGAAAGGACAAGTATGCTATGCACCCCTAAACCCCAAGCGTGCCCGAAGGGAAAGACTTCATACAGAAGCTATACATTATGATAGATTGATGCAGCTAGATCTGAGTTAGCACAGCCTATGAACTTTCTGCTTGCTGACTGAGATGCAGCTGCCATCCCCAGCTCTGAGCTACCCAGCGTTCGGCAGCCAGCAGCAGCAGCAAGCACGCAGAGGCTCTGTTACCCTGCCTCATCTCAGCTGACAGGCAGCGACTTCCTGAAAGACACTGACTTCACCTTCTGCATGGGTGCAAGCACAAGTGCTCTGAGACACTGAAACACGTGTCCTAGCTGCTGCATTTCCAAAGGTGCGGTTCAGTGGCCGTGACCTGATGCATGTTGTGAGGGCTTTTCTTTCTAAGTTAATTGAGGAGACAGTTTGCTACAAAGACCAACTTTCAGCTCTGTCCCAAGCCTACAGCAAAAGGCAAAGTCCTCTGACACCAACACAGGGAAACCATTTTCCATGTGGAGCCATGCTGTGCAGGCAGGGCAGCTCTAAGCTGAGATTCCTGCCTCGACCGAAGTTGCGCTCTCACGTCTGAAGCTTGTGCCTACCTGAAAGCCGTGCTTGCCTCTCCAGCGGGGGCTCAGCTCCTGAGGTGGCATATCGATGACACACACGAGGTCTCCCACCTGCAAGAGATTGCAACGTCAATCCCAGCTTCAGCACGGCTGGGAGGAAAGCGCAGCTCAAATGACTGCACTCTTCTGCACTGCCCAATATCGTCAAGCTTGAGAGCCATTGCACCAGCGCAGCTCTTCAGGCATTTGCCGTCGGGCAACTGAACATGGATGTAGAAGCGTCACTACGTTACACAACACACAGGATACAGCTGTTCTGCAGGAAATGGTTCTCAAAAGCAGCAGGGGACAGAAGAGCTCCGATTAAATTGCAGACATAAGTTAGCAGGGCTTCCTGAACAGACCTATACCACCCATACACCGGTCTGCTGTTGCTCAGACACCAGGCTACAATACTGGCCAGAATCTGTTTGATCAGAAGATTCCAATGCCATAGAGCCATAGTTTAGAGATGGCTGAACTCCTAACCCTAACCCTAACCCTAACCCTAACCCTAACCCAACCCTGCATCCAACCCAGTGCAAGTCTAATCTGGAACTGAATCTTCCGGGCTTCACCTCACCATACATTCTGAAGGTGTCTGAGAATATCCTGATAGCTTCACATGTTATACTCTTCTGTACATGCCAACTAGGAACGCCCTTAACTGCTTACCTCCAAGGAGAGTTCACCCGGTGCCTGGGCAACGTATCTCTTAATAACGTGGGCAGCACCAATAGCTGGGATATTAAGAGATGACTCCTCACGGACCTGCAGGGGCTTCCCGTTGTTCTCAGCCTGAAACAGAGAGCACAGGCCACGGTGAGGAGCTGAGGGCAAACGAGGAGGATTTCAGGCTGAGGAGCATGTCAGCAGAGAAAGCTGCAGGAAATGCACTCGGTCCTTATCATGGGCACACAAGAAGGAACGGCAAGGCTAAGAACATGCCCGCAGCAAGGAAAGAAAGCAGCTTTAAGGCAGCTTTTCAGTGACACTGATAGAGCCGCAAGGATTCGCTCTCTCTTGAAAAGCAGGAGAGCACATCTGCGGCTCACTCTGCTGGCTCAAATCAGGGAACAAAGACCAATCAGAGCTCCATACTCTACCTCCATCCGTGCGATGTCAGGCCCACAGCTGATCTCGCTGCACGCGACGCCCATCACAGCAGGCACGACAAGCTGGAACTGAAGAGAAACACGCTCATATTTTCTCTCTACACACACCACAGTATCGAGAGACTACTGGAGAACTACCCTTGGCTATCCTCTGGCACAGGCAGGTGCTCTAGAAGCAACCACTCTGTTCACTCCGTTCAAATGGGACAGCCCATTAGGCAGCATTTGACCAAGCGGCTGTCCCTCTGCTAGCAGATGGGGACTGGCACAAAGCAGCAGATGCATTCGCCCAGGGCGCTCTGACAGCGCAGCAGCAGGGCAGTGAGAGGAATCATTGCTGCAGGTGCATCTGCTCCCCGGCCACGGCTCCCAGCAGCCTCACCACCGGCACCTGCTGCAGCCCCGCACATCAAGGATTTCCTCTGCTTGCATCTCTGCTGTGCTCCCCACAGCTGCCGGGCACACTCACACAGCCCAAGCGTGCGGGCTTGTGACCTTGGGTCACGCTGTGCAGCTCGGCACAAACTGGGCCTAGGACTCTTTGCCTAAGGGTTAGGTTTCCTTCAGACCAGCTGGTCACAGCACCACACACAGCATCCTTCTGAGGGCGGAGCTGGAGGGGAAGGGAAAAAACCCACACGGGACCAGTGTCCCATCAAAGCTGGGTGAGGCTGGGTTACTAAACATGGTGCGACACAGTGCTGGTCAACCACGTGAGGGGACAAAGCGTGGCACGTACCTGGCAGGAGATCAGAACAAGGTAGACAAGTGTCTTGAACTCGCAGCTGATTCTTGTCACTTTGCTCTGTTCTTCCACGAGCAAAAGCTGCACCAAGGGAGCGGGTAGAGGAGAGAGAAGGAACAGGTCTGAGAGCTTGCACAATGTAGCAAAGATGACAGGGGAAAAACCATGGAAAAAATGCCATCTTTGTGGATCGCTAGGGAATGCAGGTACTGGGTGAAAGTTACGGTTGATGGACAACAGTAAGCAGTATGAGCTGCTAGGAGCTCCACCAGCCAGCAGTTCTCAACAGCTCACTGCCCACCCGTCCATCCCACGCCCTGTCTCAGCTTACCTACAAGATGCTGCACAAGACGGGGTGAAAACGAAGGCACTCAGTCGCTGCACAAGGGCAACAAGCGAGCTACTCACGCAGAGCTCAAGCGCTCCAATGAAGGGACGCAGCACGCACTGCTCCTCCCCTCATTCCAGCCGCTTGTGACATCACTAAGGGCCACCAGGCTGCTCCGCCATGACGACAGGGTGGGGAGGCAAGACCATGTCACAGGACCAGAAGATTCCACCATCACACACCCCAACATTCTAGAATCAGCGGGCGGTTGGAATTCTACCTCAGCCCAATCCTGCAGAAGCTGCCATGCGGTTGCCATGACCACAGCGCAGGACCCAGCGCTTGCTCCTGGGCAGCCTCGTACGGCTGGCCTCAGGCCGTCCCTCTGCAGGGCCTTCCTGCCCTCGGGCAGATGGACATTGCTTCCCAACAGCGTACCTTGCAGTGCAGGGCCTATGCAAAATCCACACTGGAGTCCTATATATCTCTATCAAGCTATCTATACCTAGACACACAGTCACCACTACTGTCTTTTTTCTTAGTCTTGAGGTACACCATTCAGCTGTTTGTTTCATTGCCATCAAACAACCCCACTGACGTCACACTGCTGACACAACGTCCTTGCAAACACAGCAGCAACTCCTGGCACCGATAGCTCCGGCTACAACAAGCACAGGGCTCTGGCTTGCTTTGGATGCAGTTGCAGCATGCATCTGAGGGCTTTATGGAAGGGGATATATTTCAAATTGCACCGACGTTTCAAGACCATTTCTCTTTCGGCATGGTCCCAGCACCTGGCATGCTGATCATCATCCTGAATATACATTTTGTCAAAGTTCTAGAACTAGTGAAATAGTTCCTTACCAAACGCAATCTGATCACTCTTCTGGCCATATTTTGTTCCAGCTCCCGCTTCCTGCGGGTGGCACGAATAGCGCTGCATCACCTATAGCTCTCTGCTCTTACCGTTCTCATGCTGTCTGGGCAGTCCTCGTGGCCTCAAAACTCTCTCATGCCAAACGTGCCACATTCTGAGGCACAGAATATATATCACACTACTTCAAAACGCCTTTTTTTTTTTTTTTAATATAATGATACTAGGGATAATCATCTGGAGCTAGAGCAATATGAGAAAATTCCCTTTAGTTCAACCATAAGTCTGCCCCATGGACTCCCGAAGAGCTCTAAGAATACGCAGGGTGGACATGGATGGCAGCTACCATAACAGTAAGCAATGAAAAATGAGGTTGTGAGCCATGCTGTGTCATTGCATCTGCAGGCAGGGATTCTCCTTGGACTGAGCAGAGTGCAGATGTAGCCTGAGAAAAGAACTTAGGATCATTCAGGAAAAGCAAATGAGTTGAGTAATTAATTGAAGAAACTCACGTTCTAAAGGTACTTAGAAGGAGAGAGTATTTCCCAACAGAATGGGTTTAACTGTCTATGACCTGTTTGGTTAGACAGGTCTACTCTATGTATGCTTAGACTGACCTGAGAGGGCATGCTTCAGCACACCCCAGAATTTCCAGTTTCCAAATCGTCCAGGCAGCGCAAGTGCGGTGTACGTCTCCCTTGGCACAGACATCAAGCTTTTCTTCCTGTGCAATAAACTAATTATGACGGGGGAAGGGGACAGTACAGGCCGCACAAGAGAAGAGCCTAGGGGAACGATTTTAGAGCTGGGAGTGAGGCAAATGACTCAGCTCAAGTGCATCTATACCAATGCACGCAGCATGAGCAACAAGCAGGAGGAACTGGAAGCCATTGTGCACCAGGCTAACTATGATCTAGCTGCTGTTACTGAAACATGGTGGGACTGCTCCCATGACTGGAGCGTTGAGATTGATGGCTATGAGCTCTGCAGAAGGGATAGACAAGGAAGGAAGCCAGAATATTCATCAATATTGAATTGATCCTGCAATTCAGGAACCTCACAAGCAACCTGAAAAAAGTGTCTGAAAAAAAAAAAAAAAAAAAAAAAAGAAAAAGGAGAAAAAGGTAATCAGCATCCCAGCAGCTGTTCTTCTTTAAACCATGGTTCCCAAGCATACTACAGCTGGACAAGCTATAGCTTATTACATCAAAAGCCATCTAGAAGATTCAGTTATTGGTACTGGCCATGTCGGCATTAGCTCACTGTAAGCATCTGCAGGACAAGTCTATGCACCGAATGACCTTGTGCACCCATCCTTCTGTCTCAGCGGCAAGAATAATCCTCACTCCCAGCCATTTCCAGTTTTCTTTCTTACAAAAGATGACAGACATCAAGAAGCTCTTCATTCAAGAGTTATCTTCTTATACAAACAACTGAATTCCAGCCTGGTTTAATCCAAAGTGCCATCTAGTTTGCATACAGAGAACTAGGGTGCATATAGGAAAGAACGCATGCACACTCTAGTTTTCAATGGCCAGAATATCATAATAAACACATAGAAAAACAGCCTGTACTCTGGAGGCTTGTATGGCAAAGCCAATTGTTTTGACCAGCTCATTAATATACTATATCTAGTTGGTAAATTCCAGCTACGTATTTTATATGTCATTATTATCAATGATTGTGGAAGCCCAAAGGGCAATCTCTCATTTTCAACAGACTTCCTTTTTGACAGAGATGGAATCTATTACATTTCAAATTCATCACTCCTTTTGGTTTGCAACATTGTCCTCTGCCAAACTCCTCAACACAATCAGCTGAAGTCTTCTACCTGAATTTCTGGTATGACTGTGACAAGTATTCCTTCACGATGCTCAGATGTGCACCGTCTCCCGTGAGCATCTTACTGGACGCAGCGTGCTGCAGCATCTTTGCAACAGAACCAAGGTTTCTTCGTTGATCTGTAGTCAGCTGCCCTCCAGCTGAAAGATCCATTATGTCAAATGCATCCGGTGCAACCATGGCTGGATTCACGTAGCGGTGATAGAGTAAGTTGCCAACAATCTAGGACAAGTTGAGGAGAGAAAAAAACACGTGGAAAACCAGTGGCACAGACCTCCACTGAGTCTTACTGAAACTACTCTCAGTGAGTTCTGACAAATTACTTGCCTGTGAACTGTGGGCCCCGTTCAAGATGCAGGGTCTACTGCGCTGCCATCAGCAAGCACGTGCTGTCCCAAAGAATCTTAGTTTCACACTGTAACATACATACACACACTAAATAAATGCACAACTGTCAACATAGAAGCGGTAAGACTGACCACTACCAGTTCCAGAACAACACAACTGCAGATATTCCTACACACAAAGGTTTTCAAATTTAACTTTTAATACCACCTGTCTATATATTTTTAGAAGTTACCAAAGAATTGCTCATACAAGCGTAAAAGTTACTCTGAGAATTAAACAAAGCTTAGTCTAACAGAAGGCAGAGCAACTACACTACAGAGAAACCTGGTACTGCAGTCTCATTAAGGGATAGGAGCTAATTCTTAACACAGGTGTGCAGAATTGACCACCATCTCCAACAAAGCAAAAATGGTGAAGCGTGGAAAACCAAGGAGCTGAGCTGAGAAAACAGCAGCTACTTTCTGCCCCTTTTCCAGAGCACTTCTCTCTCTCTCTCAGAATACCTCTTTGATTAATCAGCAACATTTTTAGCTACAGATCCCCAGTTAAACACAACTGAGAGGAACTCAGAAACATTTAATCCAGAAGTAAGAAACTCAGAAGTACCGAAGATGAGCGGTATTTGACATTTCAAAAGAAGTCCAATTCACCCAGCTAAGTGAGCAGCAATGAACGCTGAGGCCCCAAAGATTAAGACATCCCGTTATCCACGTGCTCATCCATGTTCTTCTAACCCGTATTGGATATGTGCCTGCAGCAATTCCCACAACAAAAAGGCATTGGCCCCACACGCTGACATGCAGCAAAAGGTCCCACGCCACACACTTCAGTATTTCCTGGTGTTTCACATCAACCTGCGCAGAGCCAAGTCACAGAATCTGGGCTTCTCCTGCTTCACGTGCGATTTGAATGCACAGGAGAGATCAGAGGCGCGAAGAAATGGCAAAAACAGAAAGAAGAAGCTTCGCCATTGCTAAGCTGCCCCAGAAATTAACTGCTTTCAGAGAGGTCATGGTTTTGACAGCTGTTTCAGCTCTTGCTGTCCTATCCCAGATGACGGCACATGGTCACAACAGACAAAACCGTTCACTACCTGTCACAAGAAACACATTTGTGAGAGAAATCATGTTGATAATAGTAAAACTGGAAGTAGGAAGACAAGAACAGTACACTGTAGGAGTAGTTTCAGGCCCTAATGCATCTACAGGCAGTCACCACACACAGCTGCAGTTCTGAGCGCGGCATGGACCGTGACATTGTTTCCACAAGGATTAATAAAAACTGCAGCTTTCCACCTAAATTTACAGATGGAAAAAATGAATTCACCTGCACAGAAAGAATCCATGCCTCACAACGGGAAAGCACGGAACCAGAAGAGAGAAGAAAACGGCATTCAGATTGGTAATTACTTCGTAATGAAGCAGGGACAGAAAAGCTTAAAGAGACTGTGGCAAGTAATGTAAAAATCCACTCTTTGTTTTATTAAGAAGAAGAGCCCTCACAGACACAAAGACCTTTAAAATCACAAAAGCCAGGACAATTCCAATGAAAGCCACAATGCTGTGCTCATTTGGAAGCATTTACTACCAACATCCTTTTCGTTCTCCAAAAGTACGGAGATGTACTATACAAAACTGCCCACACATCATGAAAAATGACACCATATACTTTGGTGCAGCTACTGTAATGCCCTAGAATATTGTAAGGGAAGTGAGAATAGTAGAATTTTGCACACGGACCTTTCTAACTTGGCACTGTCTCTTTAAAAAAAGAGCAACTGACTCAGATAACACCAGCAAAACCAAGGTGCACCATTCAGCAGCAAGAGCATCCCAAAGTCAAGAAACCTCGGGGGCACAATGCCCAAGATGTTAAAAGCAAAAGGAAAAGCAATAGGGTGACTTCTTCTGAACGCTGTATTATGTCTCCTTTGACAAACATGTATCCAGCAATCCAAAGCACAGTGCAAAGTGCTTTATACCCATAACAACAAATAGCCTGTCTACTTAAACTGCAGCTTTTAAACTTCTCTGCACACGTACACCCAACAAAGAACACTGAGATGCATCTGCTGCAGTCAGCGTGGCAGACAATTATTCACAGAGCTGCTCAGCTCCTTACCTTCAGAAGCTCCTCCTCGCCAGCATCAGGAAACTTGTCATGCCGGGAGTCTTTCAGTACCTTGGCCATGAAACGCATTCCGTAACTTCGAAGGAAATAAAAGGCAAGTGAGAATTCCTCACGGATGAACCCACTATTAACTGCTGCAGGATAATGCGGTGACACACCAGGCTTACGGCATTTTGTCAGCTCAACAACGATGGTTGTCGTTGACAACGAACTTGTCTGTCACTGCCTTCACATTTCGGATTGAGGCATCCAGGTGCGTCCTCACCTCACCATGATGAAGAGCTTGTTCAGGGGTAACATCGTACGGCAACTTGCTATTTGGAAAAGTCAGATGTGAAGGTGAGCACTCCTCAGCCTAATATACTTTTGTCAGTGCCAGGCAGAATTTTTGGCTTGACACAGAAACAGGTCCACGCTCACCTGGCTGCAAAAGGCTGCACATTCACTTTAATTAGAATGCTAGCACTGAAAGAGTAAAGGACTTCTCACGTCCTCTGCTGTCCCTGCAGCAGTCACTGTGAGAAAAGGCCCAGCTAACTCTAAACTGTATCTTTCTGTACCACATGCAGACACGCTCTCTAGAGTCAAGGAGGTCACCTGCGATACGCAGTAGTACCTCAGGTCGCAAATAAATCAGTGAAAACACAAGCTGCACATTGCAGTGTTAACATAGTAACTCACGCAGCGTGCTGCGCTGGGAGAGTTGTCTTTGACTTCATAGCATTGCTTTTCCACCACTTCCCTTGAAGTGTGTTAAAAACAAAACAAAAACAACCAACAACAGAAGCCTCAAAATCTGGTGAACATCAAGCACTGGAAGAAACACAGAACTCTGACTGGGGACGGATGGGAGCCGATCAAGAGTTTATAGACACACATTAAAGGGAGGACAGGGACAGATGACGTAGCGGGGGATCTACAGGCCAACCAACCAGGATGACCAAGTGGATGAAACCTTCTCGTGGGCAGACAGGAACAGCTGCCCGCTACGATTCTATGAACACGGCCTGTGTTGAGAAGGACCACAATGCTCATCTCGTTCCAACCCCCCGCTGCGTGCAGGTTCACCAACCGCCAGACCAGGCTGCCCAGAGCCACATCCAGCCAGGCCTTGAATGCCTCCAGGGATGGGGCATCCACAGCCTCCTTGGGCAGCCTGCCCGAGTTGTGGGCAGAGATTGGCTTGGAAGAGGAATATCTACGGCATCTGTATCTATGAGTTAACACAGAAGAAATGCTTTGGGGCTTCTTTTGGCCTATCTCTTAATGAGATTCACTTCTAATAGTCTCAACACCCCTGTCACAAGATGATCTTTATACCATTCAGAAGAAAGCCATCTCGAGCTGATGGAAAAAAGCTGGTATCAATTGGACAGATGCATACCATGAATCCAGGGATGGTTTGCAACGATTAACAGAGCAATGCAAAGCAGCTGAGCAACTTGTAGAAAAAAACAGTAGCAACAGCTTCCAATCCTGGCCTCACCATTCTGAGATCCCATCTGGTTAACCCAGGACTTGTAAATATCCACTGGATCCGTTTTGACGTTGAGCGATTCGTCCTCAATTATTTCCTTCACAACAGGGGCCAAGATCTGCCTCAGTGCCTTCTGACCACGGGCACCACGGTTGAAAGAGCGCATCTCAAAAATACAGAGGAAACAAAGGGAGTTCTACACAGGCAGAACTATTTTCTTTCAGTATTTAAACAAGTAAGCAATCAGCAACTAAAGCCATTCACAGCATGCCGCTATGGCAAATCCAGCAGCAGAGAATAAAGCATACGCATGCACTTTCCTGAACTACTACTCCAAGAAAAGATAATAATAATTAAACAAACCTTTTAGACGTTACCTGTTGGGGGGCACATACCATCCTCATACTTAAAAGCATCAAAAAAGGCATGATTGCCTCCAACATCGTATGTATTTGGTCTTCCTAGCAAGTCGTGAAGCTCCCTATCAGCCAGAAGTCATAAACACCAAACTCCTAAGGGACAATCCACTCAATTATGCCGACAGACAGCCAGAATCCTTAAGCCTGACAGCCAGTAAAAAACCCAAACCAGACAGCATCTGATTTTCAGCCTCATCAGTTTTGGAAAACAGTGTCCTTCGCGTCAGCTTCACTCTGGCCTGTAAAGCCCAAGCTCGTAGTCTGTTCCAAGTCCTT
Organism: Tetrao urogallus; assembly: GCF_951394365.1. Classification (NCBI taxonomy): domain Eukaryota; kingdom Metazoa; phylum Chordata; class Aves; order Galliformes; family Phasianidae; genus Tetrao; species Tetrao urogallus. The sequence goes on along the minus strand of NC_136820.1, from coordinate 51,647,081 downwards.
CTTACTAGACAGCAGAGAACTTAGATTAGACTGAATCTTAGGAAAGCACTGCATTACATCAAAAATAGTGCCTCCCTGAGCAACAAAGCATTGGCTAAAGAAAAATGGCTTTAATCCTAAAGAACAAAGGTAGTTCTTCCTCCTTCCAGGTTACAGAAAGGACTAACGTGAAACAGCACGAGCAGAAGGCAGGGACAGTTCAGCGTTATCAGCAAATGAGCACGGGACATCACACCAGAACAGATTCAATTTTAGCAGCGGCCCAAACTGAGGCAACAGCAAGGCTGTGTCCTATGCTACAACGTACTTGATCTCTTCCTGCAATGCTGTTTGCAACAGCCGCAACAGCAGAGATTCCTCTCTCTGACTGCATGCGTAGTTATGCAGCGTGAAGATGGCTGAATCCATGAACTTTGAGGGTTTGTTTTGAGGCATCTGCAAAAGCAGCTTGGCCAAGTATGTTGGAGTAGTCTGAAACAAGAAGAAAAATTACTTAGTGCGCATGAGTAATCAATGACTATTAAGATGTTGTAATTATGAAATAAACAAGAGAGTTTGACAAAGCAGACTAAGATAACAAAAGGAGAATAAATAGAAGGCTTACCCCTATCCTGGGCTCACTTACAAAACTCCAGCAGAGCAGATCTCCAGCAGAGATCCTTCCCCACTGGTAGCCAGCTCTTAAACAGGTCTAGGAGGGCTGTAGCCTGGCTGCACCCCTTCCAGCAGCACAGCTGCATTGCCTTCACCTGTGCTCCTCTGCCTGACTCACTGCTCGCCTCAGGTGATCAATCAGAGGTTCAGGCCATGACTCAGCAGTTCCCATACAGCACGTGTCCACAAAAGCCAACACCACAGAGACAGACAGTGCCTCAACACTGCAGAGCATAAGTACAGACTGTTCCAACACACGTAAGCATCTATGACAAGAGGAGTGAATGAAAAGCTGCATACCTCAAGTAGAAAAGATGCTGATAGGCTTCCAGCTTTTCCCTCTCCTCTTTGCTCAAAGCTTTCAAACCTCCCTTTTGCTCGTTCAGTGTCATCGCGTCAGAGAGCTGTTCCTTGTTCTTCTTGCTAAGATTTTTGCTATGAGAAACAACATCCTGCAAAGAACACAGAGGGACAGATTCCACATTTAAATAACACGCAATATGGGAAAAAGCTGCACGATAGCACTTCCTTTTGTGTGGATAAGGCAGTCAAGGTACATCAGGAGATCATGAAGTGAAACATTATCTGTTATAGCAGCGATTTCTGTCTTGTCCCCACGTTCCAGAATTGGTTGAGAACCTACAAGGACTAATTGCTTTGAGCAGGGACTACTGTCAGAGCTGGTAGCGTTCTGAAGATGCTTGAAAATGCCCTTCTTTCTCAACTGCGCTTGAAGCCCCAAGCCCTGTTTCCATTTTGCTGACTCACTGCCTCCACATGCTCTGATAACGATGATACTTTTTGCTGACAGCATCAGCCCAAGAGCTGGAGCCTCCTTTGGAACTGAACTTTACTGCTGCCATGGTTCAGATTTTACACAAGGTCAAGCCTAGCGCCACGCTATTCAGGACCAAAAGAAAAGGTGACCGTAACTTCAGCTTGAATTTAAAAAAGGCACCGCTGTATCAGCAATGTTGTTCTTGTGTGCAATCAATCGTCAGCAAAGTGACAGAGGGGGCTTCCATCAGCCAACCAACACCAAGCAGCCTGAGCACATTTCCTGCTCCGAAATCACCTCCCCCTCTGATACAGCACACAAAACGTGAGAAGAAATTAAGGCGTGCAAGTCCATGACGAATGGAACCACAAGTGAACAGACAAACAGTTCTCAGAGCCTTCAAGCATACCATCTATTGCTTTCCCTTGGTCCCGAGTGGGTTCTTTTCTGGTGCTTTGTTTTTACAACGCTTCAAGTCTTGATGTTTCTTCTGCAGTTAACTTTCTAGGGATACATAGTAATAAGTGGAACAGTTAGGAACTTACTGGGAGGAAAACCTGTAACTCTGGGGGAAACATTTCCCACTGAATCTGAGTAAGTGAGATCCAGGCTCAGAAGGTCCTCATGCTAACTGCCATTGGCCTCAATTCACTCTCCTAGTCTCCCAGCACTGCATTTCCTACCTGCAGTGTCATTCTGATCTTCACTAGCAGTCCAATCTTGATGTCCATGAGATTGAGGTCATTTTCAAGCTGTTGATTAGATCGGATCAAGCTCACAACTTCCTCACACAGTTTCGTTAGCTCCAGCTCCTCCTGAAAATCTGGGTCCGAACGAGCAAGTGAACAAATTCCCGAACCACAGCCATAGCTGGGTTTTCAGCAGTAACTAAAAACAAGTGACAAAACATCAGAGGACAGGAAACAAATTACTGCACGTGTTATCTCTGTGCAGACTTAGCGTTGACTTCTGTCATGAAGTCAGTATCAGCTTAGGGGAGTCCACCTTGCAGAACTTACCCCAAAGATCAGCGCTCCTATTTCCCAGCAGCAAAAGTACTACCGTGAACCAAGTTTGCACAGAATCACGGAATGTCAGGAATTGGAAAGGACCTCCAAAGATCATCTCGTCCAATCCTCCTGCTGGAGCAGGATCACCTGATTAGGTCACACAGGAACATGTCCAGGTAGCTGCTGAATGTCTCCAAAGGAGATCCCACAACCTCTTTGGGCAGCCCATCCCAGTGTTCTGTTACCCTTGCCGTGAAGAAGTTTTTCCTCTTATGTATGCGGGACCTCCTATGCTCCAGCTTGCACACATTGCCCCTTGTCCTATCACTGGTTGTCACTGAGAAGAGCTTGCCTTCGTCCTCCTCACACTATTCACACATTTATAAACATCAATGAGGTCACCCCTCAGTCTCCTCCAAGCTAAAGAGACCCAGCTTTCTCAGCCTTTCCCCATAGGGAGATGCTCCACTCATCAGGGCAGAGTAGAGGGGAAAGAGAACCTCGCGACCTCCTATCCATACTCTTTCTCATACACCCCAGGATGCCCTCTTGGCCACGAGAGCACAGTGCTGGCTCATGCTCCTCCTACCGCCCACCAGGATCCCCCGATCCCTTTCTTCTACGCTGCTCTCCAACAGCTCAGCCCCCAACCTATGCTGGTACTCAGGTTGCTCTTGCCCAGATGCAAGACTCTACACCTGCCCTTGTTCTTTCTCATTCCGTTTCTCCCCACCCAACTCTCCAGGTCTCGCTGGAAGGCAGCACAGCCTTTTGCTGTGTCAGCCACTCTTCCCAGTTTTGTGTCATCAGCAAACTTGCTGACAGCGCATTCCACTCCCTCAGCCAGAGGGAATTTTTCCTTCAGCCACCTTCCTACCTACCTATCTACTCTTTGCACCACTTCACCCCAACTGATTTTCATAGCTGTCTTCGTGTTGCAGATCTCACTAACAGCATTTTTCTGCAAATAGAGATTCAAAGCATATTAGCTTTATTCTCTTGGCCACACTTCCTGAGGGTTTTGTAGTCTTCTCCTGCTTTGTTTCCTCGGACAAAGGCTTGAATTTTTATAACGTCATTTATCTAGAATGGAAAAAAAAAAAACCAAAAAAACCAGCCACTTAAACTTGTTAAGGGCAGAGTAAAAAAAAAAAGTGTCAGATACTGAATTCATTTCACAATCTCTTACGTGGTCTCGGAAATATTGCAGGTGATCTCTGTAACGCCTTCTGCCTTGATACATCCTGGTCAGTGACTGAATCTATAGGAAAGAATCCCAAAGCAGCTCAGATAAAAGTCTTTTCCACAAATATTGCTACCAAAAATGTTAACAACAACAACAACAACAACAACAACAACAAAAAAAAAAAAAAAAAAAAAAAAAAAACAGAAAAACCATAGCATTTGCTACCTTCACTACTTGGTCCTTGTGTGCTCGTCAGTAATCCAAACGGATTTGATATGCCTTCCTCTCTTTATAGCCACGCCACTGGGACTGAAAACACACACAAGAAAAAAGGCGACTTCTCAAATTGAAGAGCAGTAATTTACTGTTCTATGCTTCTTTCTGCTGCTCAGTTTCCACTTCCCTTCGGCTGAATAAAATGTAACAGAGACATGCTCATCTTACAAGACAGGCCGCAAGAGGTATGCAGTGAAGCCTTAACTATTTCTTCCACCACCAGCTGTCATGGTGAGGGACTTAGCAGCACCCCCCACCAAGGGCAAAACACAGCTAGAGAACAAATGGTGAGCTAAACAACCAAATGCACCATCCATTGCACAATTCTCAATGCCATCTTCAATTCTCCAAACCCACGGACTAATGGGAAGAGGGAGAGAAGTAATTCATACATAGTGATTCTCAGGGAGAAGGAAACGCCTTCCAATACTTTGCAAAATGAAGATAATTGTGCGTGGCAACTGCTTGAGTTGAACAAAACCAGTCAGTAAGCGTGCATGTGGAGAGCAACTGACAAGCACAAGTTTCAAACAGAATTAGGGGATTTCATACCTGCATGCAAGTGATGGCTGGAACTTGCTTCTTCAAAAACCTCATTCTGGAGTTGAATTCCTGACAAACAAGACAGCCTCAACAACAAGCCTGAAGCTTCACCATCAGGTTCTCTTGGGCCAGCCACAACTGCTCTCGGTCGTACGCTGCCGTGACTCCAGACACAGTGCTCTAGATTAGTGTTATGGTAGGAAGAAGAGCCAGGAAGAGAAAAGGGAGAAGCAAAAATGACATGTTACACAGCGGCTTCTGTACTATGCTCAAGAGAAACTTACAAGTTGCTTTTCGGTGAGCAGCAACACCACCGTCTTGTTCTGGGGATAAAGGTGTGCACATTCTCCACAATAGCACAAAGAGGTGCTGACGTGCAAAGTAGACAATGAACAGCGAAATAAGATACAAAGCTTGCTAACATCACTACTGTGGTGAAACATTACTTCTTGAAGTTGCAATAAGGCCTGAAATAGGGGTAACTTCAACTGCAGAGAAAAAGAGCACGTACTTTACCTGCATCTCCTCCCGTGACAGCTGTGTGTCATGCTGCACAAATTCAGTCCGCTCATCCCATCCTCCCTCTCTGGTCCTCAGGTTATGATAATCATGACAGCCTCCTCTCACCCAGTGTTTCACCCGTTCACTGCCACTGCCTCCTAAAAGCAGAAATGGTGCTATGTTGAAGGCAAACACGTCTCTAGCTTCCGCACATACAAATACTACAAGAAGGAAATGCATGGAGAGGGCCCTTCCTCCAAGCAATAGAAGGAATGCCTCAGATTCCAATGAACCACCGCAACAACTACCTAAGCACAATACATTTTACAAGTGGGGAATATTTCACTGCTCACTTTTTCATTTCCTTCCTACCTTTTTCTTCTTTCCTTTAACAAAGACTTCAGTTTACAAGGCAGCCTCAATCTCCTGTAACATGAGATTCTAACAAGATACCCAGAACGCAAGGCTTCTCCTCACATTTCTCCCCCTCTGCTTTCCATCCTACAGGCAATCATCTTGAATTTACTGCACTAGCAGTTAGCTATTTGGGGTTCACCTGTTGCCATTGTTCTCCTTTCCACTTCTGCCAACTCTCGCTGCTATGTCTCTGCACACTCCGGAGCGACTCCGCACAGCCCCACATCTGGTGAGCGCAAGGCACTCAGGGTAGGGCTGGTATCTCCGTGATCGACTGCTTCATTCACGGCCAGAATTCCTAAGGAAACTTCAACAACAGGAGGAGGCAGGTTACCTGGGCAGTCAGGAGCTCAGTGACTCACAACAAACTTCAGAGAGCAAGGCACTGTGCGAGTGTACACAAATACCTTCCTGTATTTATGCATAAAAATACGGGTTAAAAAAAGACAACTTGGTGTACAACAATCTTTTCAGTACAGTGTGCATCTGTGTATGGCACAGTGTCTGACAGCGCTTTTTTTTTGTGCTCTCACTCCTACTACGGTGCTGACTTATCGACAGTATTTCTCTACAACCTTTTATCCATTCACTCAGCTGTACTCTGACAACAGCTGCAGTCAAGGCAGCTTCTTCTTGCAGAGCCCTGGTACAGCAGACAGCTGACTCAAAAAGCACCTTTCCAGCGACTGCACCGTTCCTAGCAAGAATAGCAACCTCAACACAGAACAGGTTATCAACAAGAAAAAGATGAGGAAAGAGCTAACCCAGGGCTACTCCAGAACGCTGTTGCAAACACAGTACAAAATCAACCACAGGTATCTCACCGATGCAGTAAACGCGAGATACAGTCATTTTCAGCACTGAGCAAATCTCTGTTCACACACACAGAGGTAGAAGGGTGTCTGAAGATCTTATTCTGGCTCAAAGAAGCATACTTTAATCCTGCTTTTGACCAAACGTTCTTTGGCACAGCCCACCTGCCAACTGCACTGATTTGTGTTTTTATCTGCACTTAGTGCAAAAAAAAAAAAAAAGTACTTTGAGAAATACTTCATAGAATTAAGGCAACAGTACAACACAAATGAAAGCTAAGATGCACCAGAACGGCGCACATGAACATCCCCACGCTTGACTACCCAACCACAGACAGACACAGTTATCTGCTAATGTCAAACACTTTGACAGAGATTCAATAGGTATCTCTGCCTAGGATGTAACACAGTCACAAGCACAACTGAAACAACGACATATCCTTCCAACATTTAAAGAATTGAAATTGAAAGGCTGCGACATTCATTGTTGAAAGAAAAAACTTCTACACCTACCTGAAGCAAACACCTGTATTCTAATTTCCTTTGCATGTGTACATTTCTTGCTCGCATTCTTCCATTTGGTGACGAATATTGGGTTGACAGTGGCATTGAACCACGGTATTTGCCACAATGCTTACATCTCTGTGACTCTTCAGTGTCCCTGTTAGCCTTCTGAATCCCGTCCTGAGTTTCATCGAGCCAAAGCACAGCTGTTTCATCCTGAGTGTTCTGAAGAGAATATGATGAGGAAAGCATTCGCAGCATGAGGAAGAGTGTCACTGGTTGTGCAGAGCAAAACCACCACCTCTGAGCAATTGCAGTCTCAAGGGATACAGGAAGCACTTCAGTATCTTTCTAATCAATTTCAACACAAGGCCATAATGGACATTTGTTACCAGCAGAAGCAACTACAGCATTACCAGGCCAAAACTCTTCTCAGGACAAGGAACTCCCACCAACAAGTTCCATCAGTGGTATCACTCCAACAAACATCAGGACATCCCAACGCCAAGCAATCCGCACCGGTCAGTCCTAAAGCTGTATTTGCCAACAGGACGTGCCTTTCCAAGGAGCCCAAAAAAGAAAATCACAGAACAATTTAAGATGGAAAGGGACCTCTGAGCTCATCTGGGACAATCCCCTTGCTCCAGCACGGACACCGAGAGCACATTATCCAGGACAGACCAGATCCAGATGGCTTCTGAACAACTCCACAGAAAAGACTCCAGTCCCTCTCTGCTCGACCTCCGCTACTGCTCAGTTCCCTCCACTGTAAAGTGCTGCCTGACATTTAGATGGCACCTCTTGAACCACAGTTTGTACTCAATGCCTCTTGTCCTCAACTGCATCCTCACTTCCAGCTTTCACATACACTGAACAGATTCCCCCCAAGCCCTCTCATCTCTAGACTCAAGAGTCTCCTCACCCTCAGCTTTCCTCTCTGGAGAGGTGTTCCAGTCCCTCAGGCACTTCAGTGGCCCTACGCTGGCCTATCTCCAGAACATTCGTGTCTCCTGTCTGGGGGGCAGGGCAGAACTGGACACAGTACAGGAGCAGCCTCACCAATGCCAAGTGGAAGGATCACCTCTCTACTGAAGCCTTCCAGGCAGCACGAGCACACTGCCGACTCACAGCCACCTGGGTGTCTGCCTACCAGCACTCCTAGGACTTTTCCTGAAAAGCTTTGTTCCGCTGAGGTGGACACAAACATAGACTAACAAGAGTCCTTTCCCAGTACCGGGCTGCAAGGACTTGTTCAGGGAAACTTTAGGAAGTGGAAATGCACATACAGGAGCAGCAACCAAAAACTGATGGCTAACTAACGCAACAGCAGGCTGCTCTTGTCCCGTCCACAAAGGGTTGCAGATTGCTGGACCAGCAAATCAAAAAGCACTGTATGTACTGGGGGTAAATACAAATGTACAACAGTAAAAGCATCTCTCAAGTCTCTCTTTTAACAGACCGTTTGCTGTGGAGTACTGATCACACCGTATCTTATGTTTTGGCTGAAGAAACTCACTAAATAACGTTACACGCAGAAATTTTCCAAGAGACAAGTGTTTAGCAAACCCCAAAATACACGTAATGAACAATAGTCCAGCAGCTGCCAAGCACAGCTCCTCCACCCCCACTGTTGCTTCCTGGGGGTTACTATGGAAGGAGATCTTAAGAAGCAATTGCCATCCCTCCAACATCTCCTGATGTGCAAACAGGACACAGGAAACATCGACTTCTGACACGGATTAATAATCACCCTGCACAAAGAGCCACTGTATTCCAGCATGAAGAGTTCTGTGGCAGGACTGAAAATTGACATTTCCTTACATACCCTCCACATTACCACTGCTTTGGATTGAAACCTACATCCCTTTAACAAGTTTTATCTGAATGTCCAAGGAGTCCCATGACTGCTTCAGCAATGTAGAAATTCCTGTTGGGGAAGGGTGGCAGACTTAGAAGAACAAACTCTTGCACTGCCATCTCTACCAGCAGAGTCATCAATCCCAGGACTATCAAAACCCTCTGATCTTTCCCGTGCATTTCCTGTCACCGTCCCCCCAGCAGGGACACGCGCTGTCACACACTGCAGGGTTAACACTTCTCTCACTGCTCATCACGTGAGAAATCGCATCATACGCCAGATCCCCTGCCTTGTGCTGAACTACAATCCCTCTCAGTCCCAAGGTACAGAAGTCACCAGCTAGTAAGCACGTTGACTCAGGACAGCAACTGTTCTACCCACAGTGCTAGTCTGTACCACGATCTCACCATCTCTGAAATTGCTGCCATGTTGCAGGGAGGAGCCCTACACTGAACATATGCCTCAATGAGGTAATTTCACGTCAACTGAAGTCACCAATCCAGCCTGGCAGAAGCTTCCATGCACACTAAGAACAACTCGTTCTTTCATTCTCACTCAGCAGGAGGAAATGCTTCAGCACAAAATGGGTTCCTGAGGAACATGAACCCTTTCAGGGCCACTGACGAAGCTGCTCAGTGATCTTCATCACCAGCGCAGTTTTCGGACACTGCCATCGTGAAGGTTTACACTTACTCAAAAAAAACAAAGCAAACAAACATACAAAAAAACACCAATGTTGAACACAGTATCATCCCAGTCTTTATGCTAAAATCCCTGCTGGAATTAGAACAATGAGCTCCACAACTGAAAAGATATTACAAAAAGAAATTAAACACACTTAGGCAACTGAAAGGAAGCACATCTGCTACTTCTGTGCAAGCATAAGGAAATAAAATAGCATCCCACTCATCTGTTAAAAAAAAAAAAATCAGTAGCATGTACACCACAGAATCACAGGGTTGGAAGGGACCTCAAGGATCACGAATCTCCAACCCCCTGCCCGAGGCGGGGCAACCAAACACCACCCATACAGCGTTTCATCTTCCTTCCTAAAGCAGTAAGGTGAGATCATTCTTCCTCTCTCCATTTTCACCTGTACATACAGACCAGTTACACAAAGAGGCAACTCCATCTAAGTCAGGAGAAGTCCTGGGCTACCACAACACACAACCACCATGCAAAAAATGCATAGCATCTGCAGTGTCACCTAGTGAGTGACAGGCATTCATACGCATCTTGCTAGAAGCATATATTTTGTTTTCCATTTTCCCCTCCTTCTGAACAAATTCATCACCTAACAAGTTTTTTTTCCTATTTCTCAAACCTCATTTGTGCTTTATGTAACTACACCTATGGATACATTTAACAAATAGCACTGAAAAACGGAGACTGAACGAGACTTGCATTTGGAAATTCACAACTATTAGGATAAACACTGCCTTCTTATAAAAACAAATGAAACTGAACACATCTCCTTATATCTCCAAAAAGAAGGTACGTGTGCCACTCTGGACGTACGATTAGCTAGAGCAATCCATCTCAAGCAGTTCATATCTTTAAGCCCATCTCTGTAGTTCACAAAGATTCACGTGTTATGCCTGCATCTCTCTTGCCTTCATACAGACAGATCCAAACTGGCCAGGTGACATCAGCTGATAGCATGCAGCGTTCACCCTTTCATTTCCACATCTGTTTCCCAGCTTTTTTCCCAACATCAGGAATGCCCTCAGTACACAGATGCAAAGGCTTCTGGAGAGGTACTTTCAACTACACCCACCAGTGCTTTCTCTCTCTTAGCCCCAAGCAGTGTGCCCTGATAATGCTGACCTACCTGTGGGGTTACACCCTCCAGTTTTGCTGCAGGAACCTGTAAGGCTTGCAGAGTTTTTCTGGTGTCTCCTTCATCCAGCGCCTCGCTGATAAGCCCAACAGCCAAAACTCCTAGAGAGAAAGGGATAGAAGAACAAATACAAGATCCAATCCTTGTCCAATCCTTTACCATCATCAGGAAACTGTGCTTTGGAAGAAAAGTGCTATTAGTGCTAAACCAAATACCCACTGAGAATAGCAACATTTTAGTAGCAATCATTTTCTACTAGCAAAGAAAGCAAGACCACTTCTCCACCTTAAGGAAGCCACACATTTTTGGACATAGTAATAAATAAAGGAAAAAGCAGAAAAAAAATCCCTCGGGGAGACCACATGAATGGACACAACTGAGCTCTTCAACACGTAGCTCAAATCCACTAGAAGAGAATTATCAAAACCTCAATGGCCAGGGCTAGTAAGTCACAAGTTTTCAAGAATCCTTCAGAATAAAGCTCTTCACACCAAGCTATAGCTTTGCACAGAACGCCATTCAAAAATACAGTGCCTTCACTTCTGAAATACCAGGATTTACTGGATGCATGTACTATGAGCCGTATTACAACAGATGTGGGTGCTGCCAGGCACAGCGAGGACTACAGTTCAACTAACAGAAAACAGACATAAATAGACAGCTTACACTTAGCTAAATGTGAACAAAGCCTGAGTCACACGTGCCAAACCTACAGCAAATCCCAAAGTAACTTGGGTTGGAATGGACACCCAGAGGTCGTGTGATGCAACGTATATTGAATATTCAATTCTTGCTTGCTGAAAGAAGCAACAGTTCAAATCGCAGTTGGAGAGTTTACAACAAAGATCTTGTGAAAGAAAGCGAGGAGCTCAGAGTGGATACAACTTGGGTTAAAATACCCAAAGACTGCAGCTTTTTCTTCTGCACGCAGTAGGAGAATCACAAAGTGGAACGTTTTATAGCAGGCACTGCATTTGGACAGTGATGTCTAGGCCGTAACAGCATGTTTTGTCTCAGCATCACTTGCATTTCCCTCTCAGTATTATCTTAGCCCATAGAATGCCTGCATTTGTTCTGTCCTTCATCTGACAACTCCCCGTCACCTAGGCAGACTACGGCACAGACTGCTTGCTTCCTCCTACAGTGCGTACACACACAGTATGCACACCTTTAGGCATGCTGCTCTCCCCATGAGAGAAAGCGGGGGGAAAGTAGGAAAAGAAAGACCTTTCTTACAAAAACACACACACTACGGTTGACACTACTCCATCTCAGGAACAACGAAGGAAAACAGACACGGCAACTTTTGACTTAGGAAAGGGCACAGAGGACAAGCAGTAATTATCCTTGATTAATTAGCCAACAGCGGCAGAAAAAGACTACCCTGTGAAACAACAATATGTTACAGCTCCTCATTAGAAAGCATTCCTGAATTTGAAACCAAGTTTCAGGACAGCAGAAGGGTACATGTCGCTATGGCTTCAGGACTTCCTCAGACACTAGATAAGAAGTATCCATGCACAGGGGCACACAAGAAACTGAACATATTTGCACTGGAACAGGTTGCCCAAGGAGGCTGTGGATGCCCCATCCCTGGTGGCACTCGAGGCCAGGCTGGATGTGGCTCTGGGCAGCTTGGGCCGGTGGTTGGCGACCTGCACACAGCAGGGGGGTTGAAACTAGATGATCACTACGGTCCTGTTCAACCCAGGCCATTCTATGATTCTATGAAACACTAACAGGTGAAAGAATTAAAAAGTTTCCTACCTAAACTATGCCATAAGACGTCAACTGATGTCATTATAAAATTCTCTGCGTTTTACGGTTGATGGTTTGGGTTCTCTGTTGTCTCTATTGTTCTAGGGTTATAGGAGTGTTACAAGAAACAAGGAGCTGGACTACATGAACTACCAGGCTTCTGCTGTGATGCCTCACAAATACAAGGCTGCAAAACTAGTGCTTTGGTGCACGCATGCACGTGGCGTGCACTTGTTCGGGTCACGTGATCAGATGAACTGAAGCCACACAGGAAACCCGTGTCTATTTGGAGATCCAGGAAGCAAGTTAGTCAAGATTCCAGGCTCTGACACAACATTTAAGCCCCTCTAGATTACAGCCTTTTCAGGGCAACTCAGCTACACAAGAAGCAGTGGCAAAAGCCAATTATCTCAGTCTATACGAATCAAGCAACAAGATTGTTCATTGGCATGCACCTAGTTTTAGCACACCTTATGATCTAGGATCAGTCTAGCACTAATCAAGCAAAACTTACTTCCATGTTCTTCATGCACAGCTAAGTGCACACGATCCACACGTGACTGGATATCATTCCACGTGACAAACTCATTTTCTTCTGCACGCATCCGAGCTTTCAGCTTCATCACATCATCCACACATCTGTCAAAGAACAAAAATCAAAACCAGCAAGTACCATGTCATGAAAAACTGGCCAGGGAACACACAAGACAGCAATGAGAACTAAACACAAAATGGAAGAAGTAACACAAGGGTTAAAACGGACATACGCAAAAGAAAGAAGGAATAGGAAAAAGACAAAAGACCGTGAGCAAGGTGGTCAGCTCCAGTGCAAAACAATCCAGAAAAGCACTAAAACACCACATGACACTTTCAGACAAAAAACACAGGGCAGGAGCTGGCCTAGTGCAATTGAGAACCTCGTAGGGCCAGAACACAGCTTTGTTGTGAAACCTTGATAAAGGTCTGAGAGACGGTACTCAGAGCAGATCAGTAAGAAACGGGGAATGCAAAGACAAGATGCAAGAACCGAGAGAGAATAAACTAATATTGGAGTCAGCAGTGAAAGAACCTGAAGTATAAGGGGAAGAAAAGAAAACCGAACCTCTCGGGAATGTAAGCAACATCAAAGACGGACACGAACCTTCCAAACACTCACCTCTGACAGTTCTCATCCTCAGTGCTTGTCAGCCCTGGGACAGGATTGCTCAGTTGTCTCCATACTGCACTCACATCCCCTGAACCCAAAGCCCTGATCATCACAGCCACAGAAGAGAGCATCTCTACAGCAACAGATAATTCTGCATGGGTGAGGTTACCCTGCATACAAAGGGGAATACAGATCAATTACACTTGCTCTTCAAAACTATGGCTAGAGCACCAAGAGATTAAAACAGAATCTCACAGTGCCGAGTAGCTCAAGACTTCAAGATGAAGCATCACGTCAGAACAGACTAAGCATCAAGGCAGTTCTACAAACACTCAGGACAGGCACATTGAGTGAAACAGACAAGGCAGATTTGGTGATCCATATCAGTTCACAGACATCAGAATGCATTACTTACATCATGGCTTTGTTGCTGCAAGGCGGCCAGCTCCTTGGGATAAAGATCGGCAGCAAATGCATAAACCTCTGCTAGCTGGGCCTCTGGCTTCATCATTTCTGCCACAGCCTTCTCCGCATCACCCATTCTAATTGCAGCATTAGTGCTGGTCGCTGCTGCCAGCCCTAGCAGTTTGAAGAGGCAGCACATCAGAGAGGCAGCATGAGAACAACGGCGGCAGACAGTTGGGCTCCCAGTCATGCAAGCACTTGTACTGTATTCAATAGTAAGAACCCTAACCTAAAAAAAAAAACCTAATTCTCTTACAGGTTTTCCAATCAGTTGTTTACCCAACTAGTCCTGCATTACTGTAAACAACCAGACCACACAAGGCCCTCTTGAAAGTAAGACTCATTTTTAAACCAGTTTACCTTTTGTCTGATTATCAGAGGACTGTCTCACCAACTTCTGCCAAGAAGCAGCCTCACAACTGTCCATGTTTTCCATCGGTAGTTCATAACAACTTTTCCTTCCAGTATCTATGACTGGTCGTGGCAGCACCAGGCATTCTACAGTGTTCTCTGCACCCTACAGTGCTTGCACTTGAACACAGCACAAATGCGTAAATAAACATCAAGCAGCACCGAGAACCAGGAAGGCACTTTGAAGGTAACCTCCCAGTTACTACACCTGCACCATCTCCCTCTTGTAATTTAAACCACCTGGAACCAGATCCCTATCAGCTTGCTTTTCATGTGTTCTAAATTGAACTAATTGCTATTGTACAGCCAGAGTTAAATACTGAAAGCTTCTGGAACTTTCTCCAGAAGAGAGTTTTGCATGGTGTCAGAAGCACCTGATTAAAACAAATCCAGCCACTGTGATCTACGTTTTATTTGCTATCTGATACCTAGAAACAGCCATTAAAAAAAAACTGAAAGTTCCATAGCTCAAATCAACTAAGCCTTATGTCAGTAGTCAACAGGTAACCTAGTTCTAACACCTCACGGAGCAATCCAGATTTCTGACACAGTCCATGGAACAAAATTTAACACAAACTGCCTAGGAAAAGAATTATTGAAGGCAGACACAAGCCCCATGCTGCTCAGCATTTCATCTCACCTGCTGTTATCTCAAGCAGTATTTTTAAGAGCTCGATAGAAGACAGAGACAGCTGTCATGATTATTTTCCATGTTCCAGGAGCCTCAAACTACTTAAAGAACATCCACGATAGTCTGACATAGCCCTGCTATAACCTCATGCGAACACAAACACTGCGCTTTCCCATCCTTCTGATCACACCCCACAGCAACAACAACATCAGCTCATTCCGTGCAAATAGCTCAGCAAAGGGAATAAACAAACAGAAGAAAACAGCCTTTCCTTAAGGCACTTCAATTAGTCACAGTAATGCAACCAAGTCACAGTATGTTACACCCATTACGGACATATGCATCCACCACAGTGCCCAAGACCTACTTTGCTGAAACTGGACACATTTTTCTAGGCTCTGAAGGCACACGATCCCTTACATCTCTGCTTGGGTGTACCCTTTCAGAAAATAATGCACTGAAGACATACAGTACAAGTAACGACTTCACAATTTCACTTGCAGTCTCCTTTACTTCAGACTCCTCTTTTCCACAAACCAGCAAATCATCTACATACTGTCACAGCTTTACCAACTCTTCAACCTGAAACTTTCCCAAAACTTTCTCCAGCACTTCATTAGTTAAAACAAAAATAAAATATAAAATATATAATGTATATAAAATAACACATAATAACACAATATATAATACCTATAATAATATAACACATAAAATATAATAAAATCAATTAGGCGATTCTATGAACCCTTGGGGCAAAGCAATCCACCTACCTTGCTATTTTTGTCGCATTTTTGGATCCTCTCGTACAACTGCAAAAAGATCTCGGCTCTCTGAGTCTAAAATGCAGGTCCCGAAAGCATCTTTGAGGTCTGTTACACTGAACCATTTGTGTCCGTGTGGGATTGGACTCATTAAATTACAGGGCTTAGGAAGCAGGGGGTGTCACTTGAGAACCATTTCATTCATTTCTCTTGGATCTTGTACCAGTCGATAGGTGCCACCTGCTTTCTGTAAAGGCTGTTTTCAATTATTTTGAAATCATTCTCCCTGTTTCCCTTTTCCAGAAGCACGGATCCGCGGATCCCTCCACCCCGTCAGTCACAGAACAGGGCCGAACCAGCCTGTAAATCACTGACGCCTGGGCAACCTGTTCTTGTGTGGCACCACCCGCTGTGCGAAAAACTTACTCCTAATATCAACCTAAACCTCCCCTGTCTCACTTTAAAACCATTCCCCCTTGTCCTATCACTATCCACCCTCGTGAACAGCCGCTCCCCTTCCTGCTTATACACTCCCCTCAAGTACTGCAAGGCTGCAATAAAGTCTCCCGCAGCCTACTCTTCTCCAGGCTGAACAAGCCCACTGCCCTCAACCTCTCCTCACAGCAGAGCTGCTCCAGCCCTCTGACATCTCAGTGCCTCCTCTGCACCCGCTCCCACAGCTCCACGCCCTTCCTGTGCTGCGGGCCCCACGCCTGGATGCAGCGCTGCAGATGAGGCCTCAAAGGAGCTCAGTCGATGAGGACAATCACCTCTCTCTCCCTGCTGGTCACCCCTTTTGCAATGCAGCCCAGAACAGGGGCTTCATTTTTTATAGAAATCTACATATCCACGCCTACAGTCCCCCCACAACGCACTACAGCTTCATATTCCTTCCTCCCTACAGCTCCCAACAGCCCCCAATAGTCCCATATGACCCTATGGCCCACCACAGCCCCCTACCTCCCTATACAACATCCTCAGAGCCCCGTATCTGCCTCTCCCCCCAGCAGCTCCCCATAACCCCTACATCACCTCACAGGCGCCTACAGCCTCACAACTCGCTATATCACCCCCCCCACCCCCACCCGTCGCCTCCCCGCAGCTTCCTGGAGCCCCCCACAGCCCCTCTCCCCGTCCCGGCACCGCTCTCCAACACACCTCCGGCACAGCTGTCCTCAGCACTCGCTCCCGAGCTGCCGCGGCTTCCCTCCCGGTGCCGCCCGGACAGCTCCGGCTGCCGCCGCGGTCTCCTACGGGGCGGCACAGGCGGCTGCAGCGGCGCTCTGGGAGGAGAGCCGCGCCTCCAACAGCCGCCTCCCAACGTTCGCTCCCGCACACGGTGCCTCAGCCAATGGCAGACGGCGTCACTGCCGCAGACCAACGAGAGCCCGGGGGTGGGGCAGATGCTGGTCAGGGTGAGCTCCTCCTGCCTCAGCACAGTGGTGACAGGTGTGGAGATGGTCTGCATGGCCAGCTTGTAAGTGGGAGCCAGGAGCCAACACAGCTGCAGGAGCAAGGTGCTAGGGAGCAGCCAAGGAGTCAAAACGCAGCAAAAAGCCCTGGAAAGCATCACAAAGCCACAGCCAGGAAGCTTGGGGTTATCATGAGCCATATCCAGGATGCTAGAGATTATTAGCTACCATTCCAAATCATAGGCAGAGCTCTCACTGCAGACAAAGCAGGAACAAGCCTGCAGCTCTGCTTCATGCACCCCGCAGCCGAGCAAGCTGAGGTGCCTTGCTGTGTGTTGCATTCAACCCAGTCCCCATGAATGAAGACTCCACAGGCAGTCAAGGCATTGAGTGAGCACAAGTGTGCTTCTATTATTAAAGGAAAAGACAGGAGGGCGTGAGAGGTCCAGGTAAAGATGGGAATCGTCCTCTCTTGGGTGGAAAGCTCACGGAGAGAGTGGCTCAGAGCTCTCAGTGCTGCTGCCCGGTGCCTGGGACTGGAGGCCTGATTCTAAGCCCCCCTCCAAGAGGCTCTGCTTCTCCTCTCTGATGCTGACCTGCTCCTGAAAGGCGGTGCTGCTGTCGGGGCACTCGGACTGTGCTTGGGCTGGGCTGCACTGCAAAGGCGCCGGGTCACACTCCAGGCTGGTGACTGTGGTGCCTGGTGGGCTCGGGTCAGCATCTTCAGCACAGGCAGGAGAAATGAGGGCTTCAACTTGGATGAGCTCCTTCTTTCCATCACTGTTGTTATGCGGCAGGCTGTCAGCTGAACCGCAGCCATTTGTGCTTCCCAAGAGCTCTCCATTGGTGGAAGCACACAGCCCAGCATCGCTACTTGCTCCAGCTCTGCTCGGTTGACAAGAGCTCGAATCACCTATAAAAGAATGAACAGGGCTTGGTGTCAAACTCTCCCAAGCTGAATTACAAAAGTGGTTCTTGATCAGGGGAGAACTGAAGGTGTCAGGTATGGGCTGGAACGCTAGAAGGAGATACAAGCCCAGTGACAGCATGCATTCTATGTTGCTGAAAAGCAGAGCTTTGGAAGCAGGATTTGCACTCTTACCTGCCAGCACTACGACTTGCATTTCTGCAGGTTCCTGGCATTGCACTGCAGTTGGCGTTTGGCCACAGAAGATGGTTTTCCCAGGCTGAAACAGGAACACCAACAGCCAGCTGCTGATTCCTTCAAGGAATGGACGCGGCCGGAGGAGAGAGGTGTTAGGGAGCAGCCAAGGCATCACAGTGCATCCAAAAGCCCTGAAAGGCATCACAAAGCCACCACCAGGAAGCTTGGGGTTATCACAAGCAGCATCCAGGATGCTAGAGATTATTTGCTACCGTACCTACTGGGAGCTGCAGACACCCCAAAGCCAGACAGAATGGGAACTAACCCAGAGCTCTGCTTCGTGCACCCTGCAGCCTCAGCGTTGCCAGCTGAGGTGCCTTGCTGTGTGTTGCATTCATCCCAGTCCTCGTGAATGAAGACTCCACAGTCAGTCAAGGCGTTGAGTGAGCACAAGTGTGCTTTTATTATTAAAGAAAAAGACAGGAGGGCGTGAGAGGTTCAGGTAAAGGTGGGAATTATCCTCTCTTGATGGAAAGGTCACAGAGAGAGTGGCTCAGAGCTCTCAGTGCTGCTGCCCGGTGCCTGGGACTGGAGGCCTGATTCTAAGCCCCCCTCCAAGAGGCTCTGCTTCTCCTCGGTGATGCCAACCTGCTCCTGCACAGAGGTGCTGCTGTCGGGGCACTCGGACTCTGCTTGGGCTGGGCTGCACTGCAAAGGTGCTGGGTCACACTCCAGGCTGGTGACTGCGGTGCCTGGCGGGCTCAGGTCAGCATCTTCAGCACAGGCAGGAGAAATGAGGGCTTCAACTTGGATAAGCTCCCTCTCTCCATCACTGTTGTTACATAGAAGGCTGTCACGTGATCCGCAGCCATTTGTGCTTCCCAAGAGCTCTCCATTGGTGGAAGCACACAGCCCAGCATCGCTACTTGCTCCGGCTCTTCTGGGTGGACAAGAGCTCAGTTCATCTAGGAAGGATACACAGGGGTTAGTGCCAAACTTTCACAAGCTGAATTACAAAAGTGGTTCTTGATCAGGGGAGAACTGAAGGTGTTAGGAATGGGTTGGAACGCTGGAAGTAGATACAAGCCCACTGACAGCAAGAATTCTATGTTGCTGAAAAGCAAGGCATTGAAAGCTGGATTTGCACCCTTACCTGCCAGCACTACGATTTCTATTTCTGAGGGCTCCCTGGGACGGCGCTGTGGCTGGCGTTTGGCCCCAGACGATGGTTTTCCCAGGCTGAAGCAGGAACACCAACAGCCAGCTGGTGATTCCTTCACCCTGCTGGGGGGACTTGGTCTGGAGAGAGGAAACAGGGAATGGTGTGAGCCGTGCGTGGTGCAGGGTGAGGGAAGAGCTGCACTGAGCTCGTGCCAACAGTTGCTTGTTCCTAGCACCGCCTGGTTCCTGCTGAAACACAGCTTAGAAACTCGCTCCATTTCAAGCAGTTGAGGATGGTTCCATTCCTATAGCTCAGCCCTGAAGTCTTGCTGGCTAAATTCCCCTCCACTGTGTCAAGCAAGATGCAGAGCATGTGAGGTCCACAGGCTCCACACCTGTACAGGACAGCATCAAAGGATGGCTTTGATTGAGTAGGCAGGCATAACTGCTGGCTGAGGAATTGCACAGCCATAAAGGAACTTCAAAAGCATCTCGGACTCTGACACTGACAGCTCATCAGCCCATCTCACTGCCATGTCTAGTTTCCAGTGCCAGCAGGTCTGACCAACAGCTCTGCTTCGAGGAGAACCAGAACTGGATTCAGGCACGAGGCTCTGAAATCTGGAAAACCCCAACGTTTCCAGGTACAGCCAGCACAGGCCAGGGTAGACATCAGCGTGGCTTTGTGCATCTCGTGACTGCCTGCCCAGCAAGGAAGGAACGGCACCGTTGTGAGGCAAAACTGAGCCCAGCGGGCAACTCAATGTTACTTGAATCTCACAGTGCAAAGGGAGTGGAGATTCACTGCAACACTTCAGGCACCGTCAGTTTAATTTGGTCTCAGCAAGCTTTGCCACTAGAAATAATGGGAAGAAAAAGAAACAAACACAAAAACCCACCCGAATGATGATACGTGCCAGAAAACTAAGTCCTCTTTACCTTTCAGGTGGAAAGTCGATGACCGTGTGGAATTTCCCCCGTACAGCTGTGGGGCCTTCTTCCACCTCTATGTCCCTGCTCTCTGTCACAACCACAGGAGAGCTGCTGTGGCCTCGCCTCCGTGCCTGCGCCTCCTCCAGGCTGAGCAGCTCTGTGGCAGGAGAAGACGCCTGCACAGACTGGGGCCCTGACAGAGAACTGTGCCCTGTAAGGGAAAACCACAGGTGAGAGCCAGGATCAGAAAGCGGCAGCACTACGGCCATCACAGGTCCGGGGGAGCTGCTGTGTTTTCCTCAGACTTGCTTAACCGAGCCACTGGAAGAAGAGCAGCTCAAAATAACCATGTGCTCAGAGGTGTGTCTATGGCAAAGGATGCAGACATAATTAAGAGCAGCTCCCTGTATCAAAACAGGCAAACAAAAACCCTAGAAAGCAGGTACGGTGAACTCAGAAAGCTTCGCTGCCACACGTTAATCAAGCTTCACCTGCTTGCAAAACATCATAATGACAGTGACGGTTTTCTTCTTGTCACGTTTGGGCTTGCACATTCTCAGCATCCAGCAACTGGATGCCATATTCCAATCTAAGCCCAGAAGTCTGCTGTCCCCTCAACGGGGAAAGTGTATTTCAAAGGACTTGGAGAAGACCTGCATTTGATCCAGGTGTCTGATCAAGATAAAGCTAATGGAGAAAGACACTCACCTGCTCCATCTGCGATGTCAGGTCCAGAGGTGGAGCAGAAGAGGACGTCTGTGTGGTTGATGATGAATTCCACCACAGCCGACTGCGTCTGCAGTTCCACGCAGGCAGCTCTCCCGCTGGCACAGGCAGACTCGCTCTGCTGTGATCTGCAGAAAAGGCAGGTTTTAGAAGTCATTCAGCCAACATCGCTTCCCCAGGTCTGAACTGTAGCAGCCCTAAGCTGTCTAACTGGGCTCCGGAGACTTCCGCAGTGGGCAGTCAGTGATGCCACTGAAGAAGTTCTCCTGGCTGATCAAGGACACACCAGTCCCACCTAAACAAGAGAGCAGCAATGCTCATCTAGAAATTGTGCCCACGTGGGGTTGGAGAACAGTCCAGGCTCCTGCTCTGCTGTCAGCCACTCACTGCACATTTTACAGGAGAAGAGCACATGTGGTGCAGAAGAAGGGAGGATTGCTTTATCTTACTGGAGAACAGATGTAAGCGTTCTCTTGAAATGGAAAAAGAAGTTTACCTTAAGAGGTTTGGAGCCCACACAATCGCTAAGTTCTTAGCATGCATGTTGGTGACAGAGCTGTTTGCAGACAGACAGGCCAAGTGTCTCATCAGATACGCCAGGGTCCTGGGAAACAAGAGCGGCAAATGTTCAGCACCAGCCAGCATCCCGTGCTGCGACTCACAAAGCAAACCTCAATTCACACTAGTTGTTATTACTGCTACTGATGCTGAAGATGAAGTCGACCCAACTTGACCAAGTGCCACGCTGCAGCACCCAGCTCCAGCACATCACAGCCACAGCCATCAGCTGCACCAAGCGTGCCCCCGTGCCCAGGAACTGACCCCACAAATTAACCCCATGGAGGGTTTCAGCACACCCAGGCATCCCGTTGCTCGCGTGAGACAAAGCCTGGAATTGCACTTTGCCCTCTGAAGTGCAGCAGGGCTGAGCTCAGCAGGCTGAGGGCAGCACTGACCTGTAGTGAGGAGCGGGCAGCTGCTGGATGACGTCCCGCATTCTGACCAGCCGCTCCTCCTCTGTAGTAGCACCAACAGCATCCTGGAAAAGGGCAGAAAGGGATTGAGACACAAATCAGGCGAGATACCTGCCGCAGGGTCGGGAACCATGGGCACAGCACGCTGCTGGTCAGCACAGGGACAGATTTTAGGCCTCCCCAGAGGCATCTGGGGAACATAGCAGCACGCAGCTGGTGCCACCACGGCCAAGGAGTCCAAGCACCAGGCCGGTTTACAGCCTGGTTGGGCAGCTCAGCTCCTCGCAGGGGGCATTCATCTCCAAGTACACTTGGCTATTAATCCCCTTCCCGTTCCAGAAATAGTTGGGGAATAGCAAAAGAAAAAAAAAAAAAAAAACCCCGAAGAATTAAAAAAAAAAAAAAAACAGAACACATGAATTCTCGCAAGCATTGTGAATATGAAAATAACCACCTCCGGGGACCACAAGAAGTGGCATCAGCACGATGCAGGATGTGGCAAAGACATGCAAGTAAACCCCATGGGGCTAACAGAAGAAGGGCCTCGGAGCTGGGGCACTGCTGCAGCCATCTCCCAAGAGGCCCACGGAAGAGGTAAAGGAAAGGCGTTGCCTTGTGCTTACCGAGAACTTGTCGTACAGCTGGTCGGTCAGCAGGGGGTTCGGGAGCTCCCTGAAGTACATTTTGCAGAGGGAGCTCGCGCTGTGAACGTCGCGGACGGTCAGCTCAGGAACCTGCTCAGACTCAAACTCCTGGCTGCAGAGAAGGACACGAAAACGGTTGAGAAAGAGGAAAGTCAAAAGCCACACCCAATGCAATCCAGAGTTGGAAGGGCTTCCTGATGTACAGCAGAACACAAACACTCGGCCACCAGCACCACGTCGGCTGTGCTGGATGGGATGTTCCCAAAGGAGACCTTTACTCTGTGCTAAGGCATTGCCCGCAGGCCTCTGAACGCCCGCAACAGGGCACGTGCCCCTGCTGGCAGCTGTGTCTGTCAGTCGCAGCACTCTTACCGCAGTCTCTGGACTCTGGACGCGACGCCGGACAGGCGGTATATCCCCTGCACCACGCCGTGCTGCTCGATGAACTCGGCGCAGCTCTGGAGGACCTGGGGGACTAAAGAACACGTGCCGGCGGTTACTGGAGCTCCTTCTTCAAGTCCTGGCTCAGGCTGCGCTCCCGTCACATCCCATCCACTAAGCCCAGCCAGGCTACTGCTTAGCTCTTCCTTCAAGGGGAAAGCTGTCAGAGACACCTCTGCAGGAGCTGCTGAGGAAACTGGACAGAGATGTGTTCTTTGCGTTCCGGAAATGCCAGGACCTAGGAATCAGCCTGGAGAAAGTAATTCCGGGGAAGCCGCAGACATTGCAAGTCCCATCACTGCTCCCACGGGAATGGAGGTGGAAAATCTCACGCCCGGAAGGAGCTGGGAAACTGATGCAGGACACTCTCTTTGGCCAAAAGGCTTCCTTTTTTTTCAGGCTACCATGGGATTGGCTTACAGGCTTTGCTTTAAGCAAATACAAATATGCTTGTCCCTTGGGAGCATTTACCTTGCAGCCATCACCTACTCAGTTGATCTTTCAGTCGTCAACTCCCATTCCCCGTTTATCCACCTGTATCAACCTGCCCCTTGCTACATACCATCTCCCTTTCATCTTTAGGTTCCCAAACAGGGAAGCTCTCAGGCATGGGCCGTCCCTTACCATCACGACCAGAGTGGAGAAGATGCTCTCCCAGGTCACGGCCAAACACCCTTTCCTTCTCCACCTCCCGCTCTTTCGGTTGCTTTGGGCGGGCCTTCACCACGGAACGAAGGAAGGTGAGCAGCTTGCCACGCTTCTTTGGCACTGCACAACAAAAGGAAGAAACCAGTTCATTTTAGGCTTGGCTCCGTTGGACGAGGCCGAGCACAACACATTCTACAGAGCACCTCAAAACGGGAAGAACATGATGAGCAAGTGCGTACAAAAATGGATTTTCCCCAACCCTGGAGGAGTCCAAGGCCAGACTGGATGGGGCCCTGGGCAGCCTGGTCCAGTCCCACATTAAATGTGGAGCTTGGTTGGCAGCCCATCCTGAGGCAGGGGCTTGGAGCTTGATGATCCTCGAGCTCCCTTCCATTCCCAAGCCATTCTACAACGATTCTAGGATCTCCCCAACTCCAGTCATAAACACAGGAGGACTGGGCCAAATCTCTGCACGTTCTGATGGAGTTTAATGCACTCCTCTTGCTTAGCTTGCTCAACCTGGGGATTAAGAACCCTCTTGAAAAGCCACGTTCTGATCAAGCGTGTCACTAGCACAACCAGACCTCTATCTGTCCACCAGGGACGCTGGCTGTTCTCAGCCTCGTACTGACTTGCAGGAGAACTGCCTTTGCCTTCCCTCATTCTCCCTGCCTACAAAACACCAGCTATACGCCCCGTGCTATGCATGAAGGATCATCAGCACAGAGGATAAGGTGGGAAGGATAAGGGAGGTATTAAACACGGAACACACCCAAAAAAGACTCCATTTTGCTTCCCTGCACCATCAAATGTATCATCGTACCTGGCTTTGGCACTGAATTGATGAGAGACTCTGGGATTTTTCCGTTAATGAGCTCCACACACTCACTGGGGAAAAATCCAACCTGTAACAAGAAGAAGAAGAGAGGTGCGATACTGAAGGCAGCGTTTCTCAGGCCTGAAATGTTGAAACATCACATTTTCCTCATAACTTGCCTGCCGGATGCTCCGTAAGACAATCCAACAAAAAAATGGCCTGCTTAAAGTTAATAATTATTCAAAATTTGCAGGCAAATATCCATAAAACTGTGTACGGAGCGGGGAAAGGACAAGTATGCTATGCACCCCTAAATCTCAAGCGTGCCCGAAGGGAAAGACTTCATACAGAAGCTATACATTATGATAGATTGATGCAGCTAGATCTGAGTTAGCACAGCCTATGAACTTTCTGCTTGCTGACTGAGATGCAGCTGCCATCCCCAGCTCTGAGCTACCCAGCGTTCGGCAGCCAGCAGCAGCAGCAAGCACGCAGAGGCTCTGTTACCCTGCCTCATCTCAGCTGACAGGCAGCGACTTCCTGAAAGACACTGACTTCACCTTCTGCATGGGTGCAAGCACAAGTGCTCTGAGACACTGAAACACGTGTCCTAGCTGCTGCATTTCCAAAGGTGCGGTTCAGTGGCCGTGACCTGATGCATGTTGTGAGGGCTCTTCTTTCTAAGTTAATTGAGGAGACAGTTTGCTACAAAGACCAACTTTCAGCTCTGTCCCAAGCCTACAGCAAAAGGGAAAGTCCTCTGACACCAACACAGGGAAACCATTTTCCATGTGGAGCCATGCTGTGCAGGCAGGGCAGCTCTAAGCTGAGATTCCTGCCTCGACCGAAGTTGCGCTCTCACGTCTGAAGCTTGTGCCTACCTGAAAGCCGTGCTTGCCTCTCCAGCGGGGGCTCAGCTCCTGAGGTGGCATATCGATGACGCACACGAGGTCTCCCACCTGCAAGAGATTGCAACGTCAATCCCAGCTTCAGCACGGCTGGGAGGAAAGCGCAGCTCAAATGACTGCATTCTTCTGCACTGCCCAATATCGTCAAGCTTGAGAGCCATTGCACCAGCGCAGCTCTTCAGGCATTTGCCGTCGGGCAACTGAACATGGATGTAGAAGCGTCACTACGTTACACAACACACAGGATACAGCTGTTCTGCAGGAAATGGTTCTCAAAAGCAGCAGGGGACAGAAGAGCTCCGATTAAATTGCAGACATAAGTTAGCAGGGCTTCCTGAACAGACCTACACCACCCATACACCGGTCTGCTGTTGCTCAGACACCAGGCTACAATACTGGCCAGAATCTGTTTGATCAGAAGATTCCAATGCCAAATAGAGCCATAGTTTAGAGATGGCTGAACTCCTAACCCTAACCCTAACCCTAACCCTAACCCTAACCCTAACCCTAACCCTAACCCTGCAACCAACCCAGTGCAAGTCTAATCTGGAACTGAATCTTCCGGGCTTCACCTCACCATACATTCTGAAGGTGTCTGAGAATATCCTGATAGCTTCACATGTTATACTCTTCTGTACATGACAACTAGGAACGCCCTTAACTGCTTACCTCCAAGGAGAGTTCACCCGGTGCCTGGGCAACGTATCTCTTAATAACGTGGGCAGCAGCAATAGCTGGGATATTAAGAGATGACTCCTCACGGACCAGCAGGGGCTTCCCGTTGTTCTCAGCCTGAAACAGAGAGCACAGGCCACGGTGAGGAGCTGAGGGCAAACGAGGAGGATTTCAGGCTGAGGAGCATGTCAGCAGAGAAAGCTGCAGGAAATGCACTCGGTCCTTATCATGGGCACACAAGAAGGAACGGCAAGGCTAAGAACATGCCCGCAGCAAGGAAAGAAAGCAGCTTTAAGGCAGCTTTTCAGTGACACTGATAGAGCCGCAAGGATTCGCTCTCTCTTGAAAAGCAGGAGAGCACATCTGCGGCTCACTCTGCTGGCTCAAATCAGGGAACAAAGACCAATCAGAGCTCCATACTCTACCTCCATCCGTGCGATGTCAGGCCCACAGCTGATCTCGCTGCACGCGACGCCCATCACAGCAGGCACGACAAGCTGGAACTGAAGAGAAACACGCTCATATTTTCTCTCTACACACACCACAGTATCGAGAGACTACTGGAGAACTACCCTTGGCTATCCTCTGGCACAGGCAGGTGCTCTAGAAGCAACCACTCTGTTCACTCCGTTCAAATGGGACTGCCCATTAGGCAGCATTTGACCAAGCGGCTGTCCCTCTGCTAGCAGATGGGGACTGGCACAAAGCAGCAGATGCATTCGCCCAGGGCGCTCTGACAGCGCAGCAGCAGGGCAGTGAGAGGAATCATTGCTGCAGGTGCATCTGCTCCCCGGCCACGGCTCCCAGCAGCCTCACCACCGGCACCTGCTGCAGCCCCGCACATCAAGGATTTCCTCTGCTTGCATCTCTGCTGTGCTCCCTACAGCTGCCGGGCACACTCACACAGCCCAAGCGTGCGGGCTTGTGACCTTGGGTCACGCTGTGCAGCTCGGCACAAACTGGGCCTAGGACTCTTTGCCTAAGGGTTAGGTTTCCTTCAGACCAGCTGGTCACAGCACCACACACAGCATCCTTCTGAGGGCGGAGCTGGAGGGGAAGCGAAAAAACCCACACGGGACCAGTGTCCCATCAAAGCTGGGTGAGGCTGTGTTACCAAACATGGTGCGACACAGTGCTGGTCAACCACGTGAGGGGACAAAGCGTGGCACGTACCTGGCAGGAGATCAGAACAAGGTAGACAAGTGTCTTGAACTCGCAGCTGATTCTTGTCACTTTGCTCTGTTCTTCCACGAGCAAAAGCTGCACCAAGGGAGCGGGTAGAGGAGAGAGAAGGAACAGGTCTGTGAGCTTGCACCATTTAGCAAAGATGACAAGGGAAAAGCCATGGGACAAATGCCATCTTTGCGGATCGCTTGGGAATGCAGGTACTGGGTGAAAGTTACGTCTGATGGACAACAGTAAGCAGTATGAGCTGCTAGGAGCTCCACCAGCCAGCAGTTCTCAACAGCTCACTGCCCACCGTCCATCCCACGCCCTGTCTCAGCTTACCTACAAGATGCTGCACAAGACGGGGTGAAAACGAAGGCACTCAGTCGCTGCACAAGGGCAACAAGCGAGCTACTCACGCAGAGCTCAAGCGCTCCAATGAAGGGACGCAGCACGCACTGCTCCTCCCCTCATTCCAGCCGCTTGTGACATCACTAAGGGCCACCAGGCTGCTCCGCCATGACGACAGGGTGGGGAGGCAAGACCATGTCACAGGACCAGAAGATTCCAACACCGCACCCAACATTCTAGAATCAGCGGGCGGTTGGAATTCCACCTCAGCCCAATCCTGCAGAAGCTGCCATGCGGTTGCCATGACCACAGCGCAGGACCCAGCGCTTGCTCCTGGGCAGCCTCGTACGGCTGGCCTCAGGCCGTCCCTCTGCAGGGCCTTCCTGCCCTCGGGCAGATGGACACTGCTTCCCAACAGCGTACCTTGCAGCGCAGGGCCTATGGAAAATCCACACTGGAGTCCTATATATCTCTATCAAGCTATCTATACCTAGACACACAGTCACCACTACCATCTTTTTTCTTAGTCTTGAGGTACACCATTCAGCTGTTTGTTTCATTGCCATCAAACAACCCCACTGACGTCACACTGCTGACACAACGTCCTTGCAAACACAGCAGCAACTCCTGGCACCGATAGCTCCGGCTACAACAAGCACAGGGCTCTGGCTTGCTATGGATGCAGTTGGAGCATGGATCTGAGGGCTTTGTGGAAGGGGATATATTTCAAATTGCACCGACGTTTTCCGACCACTTCTCTTTTGACATGGTCCCAGCACCTGGCATGCTGATCATCATCCTGAATATACATTTTGCCAAAGTTCTAGAACTAATGAAATAGTTCCTTACCAAACGCAATCTGATCACTCTTCTGGCCATATTTTGTTCCAGCTACCGCTTCCTGCGGGTGGCACGAATAGCGCTGCATCACCTATAGCTCTCTGCTCTTACCGTTCTCATGCTGTCTGGGCAGTCCTCGTGGCCTCAAAACTCTCTCATGCCAAACGTGCCACATTCTGAGGCACAGAATATATATATCACACTACTTCAAAACGCCTTTTTTTTTTTTTTAATATAATGATACTAGGGATAATCATCTGGAGCTAGAGCAATATGAGAAAATTCCCTTTAGTTCAACCGTAAGTCTGCCCCATGGACTCCAGAGGAGCTCTAAGAATACGCAGGGTGGACATGGATGGCAGCTACCATAACAGTAAGCAATGAAAAATGAGGTTGTGAGCCATGCAGTGTCATTGCATCTGCGGGCAGGGATTTCTCCTTGGACTGAGCAGAGTGCAGATGTAGCCCGAGAAAAGAACTTAGGATCATTCAGGAAAAGCAAATGAGTTGAGTAATTAATTGAAGAAACTCACGTTCCAAAGGTACTTAGAAGGACAGAGTATTTCCCAACAGAATGGGTTTAACTGTCTATGACCTGTTTGGTTAGACAGGTCTACTCTATGTATGCTTAGACTGACCTGAGAGGGCGTGCTTCAGCACACCCCAGAATTTCCAGTTTCCAAATCGTCCAGGCAGCGCAAGTGCGGTGTACGTCTCCCTTGGCACAGACATCAAGCTTTTCTTCCTATGCAATCAAACACGTAGCGAGTCAGAAAGGACTCGTGAACGTGAAACTCATTTTGCACGCAGCGTTAGAATATAGCTAAGGTACCTCCACTGAGATGAGCAAGCTTCGGTTTGGGTTTAAAGGCTGCCAGCTTAGATAGAAACACTGCCATTAGGAAGGCTAAGAAACCTTGGCGCTTAAAATTCCTGGAGACTTGGAGAGTTCTCAAAGAAACCTTGAAAAGCTGCCTTGAAGTATTCCTGTTGAAAACTGCTGGGATGCCTTACCACGTCATTCACCACAACTATTCATATCATACACCATAGATTAAATCAGTTTTAAAACCACGGATTGTAATTATCGGCAATACTTCCTCCCTGTGGATCTCAAGCCCTCGTGAGTGACTGGAATGGGGGGCGGCAAGGGGATTCTGGTGCTAAGCTGAACATCATTCCAGAAATCTGTTCTCCTGAACTAAAAATACGGGCTAAAGGAAACAAGGCGTGTATTCATCATTACACTGACTGCATTAGAGTGTGCTTTTGTGCACACGTGGATCTAGAGACATCGCTAAGAATTTAATTGGTCCACCCAGTCCTTAAGCAACTCAGTAATTCAAGACACCGAACAAGGATGGAGGCTCAGTGGGCCATGGGCAAAGCAGGGAGGACAGAGGCAGGAAGGAGTTCAACTCCAGCTCTCCCACACAAAAGACTGGGAGAGCAGAGTCAGCACCACGGGAGGAGCTATGACACAGCTTGGGAGCTTACAGAGAGACCTGAGATTGCCAAAGGACGGCACCAGGGTAACTCTCACCAGTCCTGTGTAGGGGTTTCATGGATGCTTGGGATGCTGACTTCCACTGCCTGTGTCATTGGTAGGAAGTCCAGGTGACAAAGGCTCCTTCTGTCTGGGTAACGCTTCTGTGGTTCCATGGTCATGACTGAAAAAAAATTAAAAATTAAAATTAAAAAAAAAAAATAGCATGCAACCCTATAAAATTTACCTCTCTGCTTTTCTTGTCAGCACGACATCTAAGATGAGCATTACAAGTCCCTGCACATGATTGAAAAGTCATCCAAGCCTGTGTTCCGCACAGCTTCATCTCAGTGCCAAAAAGAAACACACACAGACGTTTACAAGATTCTTTGCACAGATGAAAAGCGCGGGGTGCACGTGTATTCTCTTCAGTAATAAATAGTAATGTAGAATCCAAAGGTAACTTTTCAAGAACTAGATAAAAGAAAGGTCAATGAAAAGAAAATAAGGGATTAATTATTTTCATCTAAAAAAATCCTTGCTAAACCTCTTCCCATCAAAAAGGAAGCATGCTGGGCACTGTTAGCAGCAGTGCGGAGAACATCCTGCACCACAAGATGCGACACAGTCTTTTTGTCCACAGGCCCCTCATTTCTCTAACTGGTGTCAGATTCACTCAAAATACATGGACCAGAACGGCCGTTCGGTTCTGCTGAAGTAGGAACCCACGGCTGGGATGTCCCCCCGTCCCGTTCCACACTATTTCCAACATCGGGGGGGGAAAGTAAGAGCAACTGACTTCACCTACCCAGGCTTCTGCACGGCCTCCAATACGGTCTCACAGCACAGGGAGAAGCATGGCGGAGAGCTCTGGTGGCTGCAGAAATCAAGGTTGCCCCTACGATGCTGCTTTATAACAACATGACTTACTGCACGTGAGACATGAAAGACAAGGCTAAGGTGAAAAAGCCTCCACTCCCTATGGATGTGGCTGTCTGCACAGACAACAGCTGCCTGCTGTCCAGCAGAGTGATGCTCACCCACCAAAGCTCTCACCAGCAGATGCCTTTCATGGAGACATAAAATTAGCAAGCATGGAAAAGATCTCCAAGATCATCCAGTCCAATCGTCCACCTACCACCAATATTCCTCACTAAGCCACATCTCTCAGGACAACATCTAATGTTTCTTGAACACCTGCATGTCTCTGGGCAGCCCGCTCCAGCGTTGGACCACTCCTGTGGAGAAGTGTTTCCTAACATCCAGCCTCAATCTCCCCTCGTGCAACTTGAGGCCGTTCCCCCCAGTCCTATCACTACTTACATGGCAGAAGAGGACGACCCCCACCTTGACATGACCTCTCTTCAGCTAACTGTAGAGAGGAATAAGGTCTGCCCTGAGCCTCCTCTTCCCCAGACTAAATAATCCCCGTTCCCTCAGCCGCCCCCCCATAAGACTTCTGCTCTACACCCCTCACAGCTTCACTGCTCTTCTCTGGACATATTTCAGGGTTCCAATGTCCTTCATGTAGTGAGGGACCCAGAACTTAACACAGCACTCAAAGTGAGGACTCACCAGAGCTGAGTACAGGGGGATGATCACATCCCTGCTCCTGCTGGCTCCAGCCCTTTGCACTGCACTTCCAATCTCAACCATCCCTTCTGCAGTAGCGCTTGCATCCTCACTTAGGGCTGGAGCTCAAGAGCTCAATACAACAGGAAGAACACAGCGTGCAACTGGAAGATGCGTCTCAAAGCGGACAAGAGTCACCTCTCTGACCTTGGGCACAACTCACCAACCGAGAGCCAGGCCTTGCCAACTTGGCTTATCTGAGCACGTCAGAGGGGGCTGCACATCAGACCACAAGCATCCATTGCAATTGCAGCT
Organism: Tetrao urogallus; assembly: GCF_951394365.1. Taxonomy (NCBI): domain Eukaryota; kingdom Metazoa; phylum Chordata; class Aves; order Galliformes; family Phasianidae; genus Tetrao; species Tetrao urogallus. The sequence continues at coordinate 51,615,354 of NC_136820.1, read as the reverse complement.
CCACGTAGAGAAAAATGCCAATTAACAGGCGTGAATGAATTCACTCACAAGCTGCACGAGTCTGTTCTTCATTAAAAAACCCACATGGATTCCTAAGCCAAAAAGAGAACAGCAAGAGCTAATAGTGATGGAAGATGTTCCTGGTCCTAAACCTCATCCTCTTACCCCCATTTTCCTTGCCTCGTACCCTACCCCAACTCCTGGACGATGCCCGCAGCCTTAAACTCAGACATCAGATCCATGAGCTGAACATGAACAAATCTACCCGGAACAACAGGATGGCAAACACACAGTGGAAGACAACCAACCTGCAGAACCAGCTCCGTTGGGGCTGCTCCAGATGTTTGTATGCTGCCTTCCATGGCTCAGGCTAAGCTTGCTGAGCTGCTCCTCCTTTGTGCAGGGGGAGAGCGGTGCAAATGCTATGTGCTGGCTATGCATAGTGTGCCTTTCACTTGCTTTTCCTCTCTCCATCTTCTATTAGCAAACAGCATTTCAAATCTTTCCTCGTGAAAAAAAATCACCTATGTAAAAAAGAATTGGCAATCTTGCTTTTGAAGTTTCCTTATTTATACAACTTGATGTTTTAAAGCCGAAGCTCACCTAACAGTGACCTACCTTAGACAAGCCCAACCTGCAGGGAAAAGTCATTCCTCTGGGTGCAGAGTCTGCAGACACATTTCCAGGGGCAGCAGTCAGCCCAGTTCTCAGCACAGCTTTACCAACCACAGAAATCCAGCTGATGCCCACCGTGCTTTTCTCTATCCTGAAACACTGCATTGCTGCAAGAAGCAAGAATTAAAATCACAGAACCACAGAATTGGGGTTGCAGGGGACCCTCAGGGATCACTGAGTCCAACCCCCCTGCAAAACGGGCTCCCTACAGCAGGCTGTGCAGGTGGGTGTCCAGGAGGGTCTGGAATATCTCCAGACAAGGAGAAGCCGCAGCCTCCCTGGACAGCCTGTTCCAGCACTCCATCATCCTCGCCATGAAGAACTTCCTTTGCATTTTGGTGCAGAACTTCCTGTGCTCCAGTTTGTGGCCATTTCCCCTTCTCCTGTCCCCACAGATCGCTGACAAGAGGTTGGCCGTGTCCTTTGGACTCCCACACTTAACAAATAATAAGCATTAATCAGATCTGCTCTCAGTCTTCTTTCCTCAAGGCTGAACAGACCCAGGTCCCCCAACCTTTCCACACTGGGGAGATGCTCCAGGCCCTTTATCATCTTCCTGGCCTTCTGTTGGATTCTCTCCAGGAGATCCCTGTCATTTCTGCACAAGGAAGGGAGCCCAGAACTGGATGCAGTACTGCAGGTGAGGCCTGACCAGGGCAGAGCAGAGTGGGAAAATCACCTCCCTTGCTCAGCTGGCCATGCTCCTTTTAAAGCACCCAGCATGCCATTGGTCTTCTTGGCCAGCAGGGCACACTGCTGGCTCATGGCCGACCTGTCATCCACCAGGACCCCCAGGTCCTTCTCTGCAGAGCTCCTCTCCAGCCAGCCAGGTCCCAGCCTGTACTGATACTTGCGGCCATTCCTTCCCAGGTGCAAGGCTCAACACTCGCTTTTGTGGCATCTCATCTGGTTAGATACTGCCCAACTCCACAGCCTGAATGGCAGCACAGGCTTTTGGTGTGCCAACCAAGAGTGAGCACGTTTGTTCTGCCCTGTGCCGGGCTCTCTCTCTCCACCCTGCACATTTGCCTTATTTTGTGCCTGGCTCAATTCAGAACACCCCAAATCTTTAACTTTTCACTCTGCTCAGCAACTTTCTTAATGGAAGGCAAACAGCTCTTTCACAAGAGGGCTGTAAGTTCAGTAAAGCCAGTACTACACACAGAAAATACTAAAAGCTTCTACAGCAAAAACACAATCTCCCCTTCACAACCAGACCCAGCACCAACCCCCGGGAGCACCGCCACTCACAGCTCTCCAGCCGCACTCTGCGCCGCCGATCACCACCACTGAGCTCAGCCAGTAAACCAGTTCTCAGCCCACCTCATCATCCACTCCTCTATCCCACACTTCCTCAGCTTCATTACCAGGATGTCACAGGAGACTGTAACAAAAACGTTGCTGAAGTCAAGGTAGGCAACATCCACTGCAGTACCTGAAATGATCCATTCCATCCCACTCAGGCTGAAGCCTTGATTTCTTCCAGGCACGTAATAGGACCAGCCTCCAACAGGGGATGAGTGCACTGGAAATTCCAGAAATGGAGTTTGAGCCAACAGCCCACATTCCTTAAGGGATAATAGAGCAGCAGACAACCCGAGTACACAGTTCTGAAGAAACTTACCCTTGGTTTCAAGAGAGGGCATCTCACCATTCCCAAGTACAGCAACCCAAACAGCACTTCATATGGTGATACTCCTAAGCCTTTTCTGTGAATGGTTCGTGTTCTGACAAGGGCTACAGGTAAACACTTTGTCCATGGTAATTTGGTCTCTAAAACCAATTTTGACAAGTGCTTTTTCAGCATCTGATTGATTCATTCTACTTTCCCTGAAGAAGGAGGGTGCCATGGAGTATGGAGCTTCCACTTCATTTCTGAAGTTCTCATCAGCTCCTGTAGGACTTGTGAAGTAAAGAGGCTTCCCTTATCTGAGTCTATATTCCACACAATCCCACATCTAGAGATCGTGTCCAGATGTAGAGTCCTCAGTGCAGAAGAGACACGGACCTGTTGGATCACATCAGAGGATGGCCACAAAAAAAAAAAAAAAAAAAAAAAAAAAAAAGAACCAAGGGATCAAACAGCTCTCCTCCAAGGACAGGCTGAGAGAGCTGGGGCTGTTCAGCATGGAGAAGTGAGGGCTCCGAGTTGACCTGGTAACAGCCGTTCAATACCTAAAGGGGAGCAAAAGGAAAGAACAAGGGAAAAATTAGGTTAGATGTAAAGAAAATATCTTTTACAGTAAGGGTGGTGAGGCAGTGGAACAGGTTGCCCAGAGATGTGCTGGATGCCCTGTCCCTTCCAAGGTGAGGTTGGATCGGGCTCTGATCTAGCTGTGGATGCCCCTGTTCCTTGTGGGGGAGTCGGACTAGATCATCACAAATGGTCCCTTCCGACTCTAAGGAGTCTATGGTGTGACAGCTGATGCCATGAGGCACAACGACACAAAGGACGTCAATGGCCTGGTGAGCAATCAGGGCAGGCAGGGAAGTCTGAGTGCTCAGCAGCTCTGGGGACACTCAGCAAGTAGTGCAACCAGGAAGATCCACATCGGCACAGAGCCTGCCCATGGCAGTCCCAGTGTTCAGCAGACCAGAGGCCTTGTTTCATCACACTGCTGGGTCCTGTAGCTGCAGAGCTAGCTATTCAACGGGAGTCAGGGGGTGGAAGGAAGGGGGGGCTGGGTATCACACAGATTAGCAAACTAAGAGCATCCCCTGACAATTGGGATGGAGACCTGGGCTGATCCTGACAAAGTGGTCCAGAAGAGGGAAATCTTACCTCTAAATACGTTTCCTATAAATACAAAGCAAGATCTGCAAGAAACAGAAAAAAACATAGGACCCCAGGGTGGTCAGCTACAGCATGCTCTGAGCTCCATGCCCTGGCATCTGTTACAAATTCATAAGGGAGACCTAGGAGAGAACCAGACAAAACAGGAACAGAACACTTGTGTTCAGTGTGCTCAAGTAGTGGAGACTGCATTGCACTAAGTGAGGACGAAGAAAAGGGCCTCTGGGGCCCAGAGATTTTCTTAAGCTCAGGTCCCAGCCTGATGGATGCACCACACTCTATCACCAGTCACATCGCTTATTGCGCTGGAAGAACAGAGCCCAGGGAGCCCCTTGTGACTCCCACTCCATCTTCAAGTGAGCTTCCAACAGCCATCACAAAACCCACCTGCATACAAGTGATGCATGAACAGGGGGCTCATGAGGGGCTCCATTGCCTGCTCCACAGATTTCACAGAGCTTAAACCAGTAACTAGAGGAACCCCAGAAACCCTTAAATCCCATCGAGCTGCAAAACAGAACGAGATCCAAAGAGACATGGAACATAATTTAAATACGTGCCCTCAAACAACACTCAGCACAGGTGGAATTAATACATGGCACAGGAGACAAGAGGGGACATGGGGAGAGGACACAGGGAGAACACAAAGACACAGGTGGATGCAAGGACACAGTGGAAGGGGACACAGAGGGTACATGTCATTAAATGGGTTGGGACAATGTGGTAGCAGACAAACCAAGTTTGGAGCCTCAGGTTGGAAATTATGCAGTAAGAATCACCAAAGAGGGAACAGAGACTTCATGAGAAGTATTGAGTTTAAAAAGAGCCGCAAAGAAGATCTGAAGAACACAGAATCCTGTTATGGAAAAGAGCATCAGCTCCAGACATTTCCAGAGTTGCAATGCACAGCCAACCAGCGTTACCTTGGGGCTGATTGGTGCATTCCAGAAATTAGATAAGAGCAAAAGAAAGGAACGAACATCAGTCCCTGCATTACCAGTTCAGAGAAAGGGAGGTACGCCCTTTACTTCCCCCAGAAAACAATTGAAGGGCACCATAAAGACAGGCAAAGCAGATAGTGCTACTCTAAACCAGCTTAGGATCCCCACAGGAATGGAAAGATCAAAACCCTACAATAAAGAAAGAATTGCTTACCTCTTTCCAAGAACCAGAGCCCCCCAACAACCCATAGGAGGGGGAGGGTGAAGAGACTGGGAAGAGCCTTGCTGGGAAGAGACACTGCCTTTGGGGCTGCCAGCTCTCAGATGAGGTGAGGGAGGGCTGGAGCCAGGCTCAGCCCCATCTGCTCCCACTGCTTCATTGCTTCCACCTGTGCCGGCAGGGCTGCACCCCCCACCACGTGCTCCATCACTGCTTCAGGCTGTGATCTCAAAGTTCCCATAAAGGCATGAAGAAAAAAAAAAACAAAAAACAAAAAAAAAAAAACCACCAGCAGCCAATTGGGTCTGCCTGTCTGGCAAGGGGAGCTTTATTGACAGGCGAGCTAGGATGGCCCACATATTTTGATTCCAGTCTGTCCTCCATGGCAATTGGTGACATTTGTAATAAATAGGGGAGCACAGATTTCAGTGCTGATACAGCAAGGTGCTCAGAAGCTGCATGTGCAGCACAAGGCCTGAGATGAGTGGCGTCAATGGAGCGAGTGCTGGCTGCCCAACTGCCAGGCTCAGCTTACGGCTCCCCAGGGAGAAACGCGCGTCATCTCCTCGCACAGCAATTAAAGGCTGCTGTGACATTATTGCAGGGTTTGGTGTCCTCAGGGGGTGAACCTGGCACCTGCCTGTATGGCAGCGTGTGGCCTTTGGGCTCCAACAGCAATCACCAACATGCAGTGTGTCCTTCATGCAGCCCTGCGCTCCTCAAGCCAGAGATCGCTGACGTGCTGCAGTGCCCCATTGCTGCTGTGGCTCGACACAGGATTGCTGAAGTTGCTGCAGATGGAGAGAAAAGACAGATCATCTCAGAAAGCGCTGCCCGTACAACTTGCCCACGTGCGTGGGGCACGAGCCCCATTTTGTGGGCAATGACCCCCACTTGCAGGGCACTACCCCCCCCCCCCCAATGTCACAGCTGTGCACCGAGGGCACCATCACCCCACTGCGCACAGCCATCAACTCGTCCCAGGCCTCCATGCATCCCACAGGCATCCCTGTCCCCATCCTCAACCTCACAGTGACATCAGCAAGGAGCAAAGTGGGGCAGGGGACATGAGAGGGCATATGGGGACACAGGGACATGGGGGGACATGGGTTTGATGTGTGGGGTCAGAACTACAGAGGTGAGAGGAGGTGACACAGGGAGGTGGCAGGCCGTGCCAGGAGGTGCTGGTGCCATTTGAGCAGCACTGCAGGGCAGATGAGCAGCACCAGCCCAACCTGGGGGTGATGGTGATGCTCCAGGATGAGGAGCTGATATTGGTCTTCCAGCAGGTAGGAGTTTGTTATCCATACGTAATACTGTACTTCTTTGGCTGTTTTAAAATCAGTGATAGTATGTGGTCTGATCCCATGTCTTTGAAAAGTGTGGTTTAAGGATCGTCAGCTGAGAAGAGCAGCAGAACATGGGGTCATTGCAGGTAGAAGGCATGGGGAAGGAAGTGAGGAAAGAAAGGAGAAAACCTGAAAAAGGAATGGGCGAAGAAAGGGGGCAAGACATAGGGGAATGAAGGGGAATGGACAGAATAGCTGTAGAGCAGCCTAAAAAGCAGCAAGAAGCTCTGGGAGGACTGTAGAGTGCCAGATTCTGTATCAGGTGTGTTTGTGTGTGCGTGTTGTCATTACCTGCTTGGGTCAGGGTTGCTGTTGCTTCTGAGCTCCTGCAGTGGGAAGAGCTTGAGCAACTGGTGCAGTCGCTGCAGACCTGTGGGATGGGGGAGTGCTTGATAAGGACAGCCCTGCAGCCCTCAGCTGGACAAACTTGCTCCGTGTGCCCAGACTGTGAGCTGCACAGTGCCCGGCCGCACTGCTCCAGCTCAGAGCCCGCTGCCTGCAGCTGCATCTTTGCTTCCTTCCCTCCTGCCCAGAGCCTTGAGGGTGCTCCCACAGTCCCCTGCCCACCCCCAGAATGTCAGAGAAGACAGCTGGCAGCAAGCTGCAGGAATCCCAGCACCCTGTTTTCCTTCTGCCTGCAGCTCTCTCCTCCTCTGCCACACAGGGCTCCAGCCTGCGAAATGGGAATGGTCGGGGAGAAAGGGAGTGCTGGCAGGAGTGACTGCTGCAGCTGGCCGGGGAGGGTCTGCGTACCCCGTGCCCTTCTGGGCTATCTGTCCTGCTGCAGGAAGACCAGGGTAGGGCAGCTGAGAAGCTGCCCCCATCAGAGGGGGGAACAAGCTGTCCTTCCACAGAGACATTCCTCTCACAGCCAGATGCACCCACACAACTCTCGGGCCATCTTGCCAATGGCAGCTGTGACACATCAATTCTTTCTAGGCAGGTGAATTAATTTTTTCCATCTGTAAACTTAGGGGGAGAACTGCAGTTTTTGTTAATCTTTGTAGGAACACTGTAATGGTCCACACAGAACTCAAAGCTGCAGCTTTGTGCTAGATCTGGCTGCTTAGACTTGCTAGGACCTAAAACTTCCCATTTTATGGCATGAAGAGAACAAAAAGCCAAAAATGAAACCCGCAGTGAAAGAAAGGTCCTTGGAAAAAAAATACATGGAAGTATAAACAAGACAGAGACTGAGCAAACATTAACACGGCCCGGTGCTTTCTGCCAATGGGCTCTAATTCCGTTATCATTAAATTTGCTGGGCAGTTGCATTTTGGTATTTGAACATTTAGAAACAATGCAACAGACGTTGGCAAAAAGAAAAAAGAATTAAAAAAAAGCAACTCCTTTTTTACAGCTATTTATATGCACTTGGCACAGCTCTCCTGGGTTTGGAGTAGTTTCCCTCTTTCTTCTTCGTCTTTCCCCCCACAACCCCTCCACTTCGAACTTCGTGCTCCTCTCGTCTCCCGTCCTCACAGCACACACACCGGATCGCCAGGCACTGCGCCGCCGCTCCCCCAGTCCCGTCGGAAAAGTTCTTTCCGCGGTCTCTGCTGCCACCTCGTGGCCAACGCGCGGAACTGCCGCTGTCTGCCGCCGAGTCCTGCCAGCAGCACAACGCATGTGCCTACAAATGCGGAAGTGGCGTTTTAACCGCTCTGCGCAGCTAATCCGCCACTCTCTATGGTGATCAGTCCTCCAGCTAATAGCGAACACGCGCCCATCAACATAACAATTGCAATTTTTTCGAAACACCACTACAGGTACGGGCAAGCAGCCGATTCTCGGACCGCCGGCTCAGCAATCTTCTCCCCCTTCTAATCCAGGATGCCTCTCATTTATTTCCGCCGTTTTATGCCCGAACCCACCAAGGAACGGAGCGGTTGGGCTCACAGCTGCTCCACAGCGCCTCGTGCCACGCAATTTGCTCGCCACCCCGGTGAATTAGCGAACGGCCCTTCCAGCCCCAGCCCCGTAAAAGCCCTCGCAGCGACAGCGGAACGTGAGCAGCCCGGAGATTCGCTGTCGCGGTACCGGCGTGCAGCAGCACCGACTCCACAGCAACCCGGGACCAGAAGTCTCAGGAAAGCAATACGCATGCGCGAATCAGGGCACTGCTTCACTCCAGCGCCAGTCCCGGCACAGAACTGCGCATGTGCCTTTATCGGCTCGGCGCTACTCTCGGCACCGCACTGCGCAAGCGCCGCTGGCGGCATCACGCTGCAGGCATGCAAGTAAGCTGCTCCCAGCTGTCCTTGTAGAGCTGCAGCCCTCGCCAGGTGCTCAGTCACTGCTTCAGGTCGTGACCTCACAGCTCCCGTACAGCCATGAGGCAAAAAAAAAAAAAAAAAAAAGTAAAATGAATGTCTTCCAAGGGTGGTTTATCAATGGATGAGCTGCGATGGCCAATGTGTGTGGATCACAGTCTGTCCTCAAAGATATTTCTAGCAGATAGGGAAGCAGACATTTTAGTACTGACACATAGCCCTGGGTCCCTAGGAACCTCCAGTGTATTCCAGTCTACCCCATCAGATACCTGGAGCCCCCCCTGGGTTCTGCAGTACATCTGTGGGTCAACCCCTGTACTCAAAGTCACACGAGTGCCCCTCAGTGAGAAACACTCAGCTCCAACCATTGCCCATCAGGACCACATGGAGCAAAAGAGTCACCCCTTCCAAGACCCCCAGTGTGTGCATGTTTGAACCTGGAGGACTTCTACCATAGCGATGAGGGGCACAGAGCAGAGACAGCAGAGCGATGTGCTGCACAACTGCAGTTGCAGTGGTGTGCAGGACAGTGCCCTCTATGGGCCCCCGGGTCCCTGTGCCCCCCACAGACCCCACAGCATGGTCCGCACAGCCCTCCACGGGGCCCGAGATTCTCTGTGAACCCAAATACCTTCCATGGTGCCCTGCATACCTCTCATCCCCTTTTGGACCCCCATGGTCCTCCACAATCCCCTATAGGTCCCCACGTCCCTCATTTCCCCTACTGACTACCATGTGCCCTATGATCCCGTGCTCCACTATGGTCCCTGTGCCATTCTGTGCTCACTGAAGTTCCCCACAGACCCCAAAGTCTCATACAGACACAACAGTGGTCCCCCACAGTCCCCACAGACTCCCATGGTTCCCTATAGACAAGTCCCGCCGATCCCTGTGCCCCACTTTTGTGGCCCCCTTGGCACCCCACAGCACCCACCCCCACCCTACACCCCCTTCTGCTGTGGGGTGGAAGGAAGTGGTGGCCCCAAGGTGTGGCCCTCCTCACAGTGGTCCTCATGAGCATGGTGCTAGGGGGGTGAGGGGAGTTGCAGCATGGGGGTTGTGGGGGAGACATGGAGACACTGGAGTAGTTCTTGGGATGAATGAGGTGCTGTGGGGCACTGTGGGGTCCTATGAGGCTGTCACTGCCCCACGATGACCCCACTGTACCCCCAAGTGTTGTCCTCCCCATGGGGATCTTCAACATTCATTCAACCCCACGTCATGTCCTGGAGCTCGGTGGGACCCACAGCTTTGGGCATGGGTGCTGGCACTGCTGGAGGCACGGTACGGATCTCCTGCCCCATTTGTGATCCTGAATCCCTGGGGCTATGGGTCAGCCCCACATGTGTGTGTTCCCTCAGCATGGTGGTGGAGGCCCCAGATGTGGAGCGGTTGTATGGCTGTGAGGTGGAGAGCAGGGAGCCCACAGAGGTGGAGTTGTGGGGTGAGTGGGAATAGGGGGTTGGGTGGGGTTGGCCAGGAGAACAGCACTGCGCTGACCCACAGAGAACTGCACTGCTGCCCACATGGGCATGGCTTTGGCCCATGATGGCAACGCCACCATTATGAGTAGGGCCATGGGGCAGCCATGGGGCAGCCATGGGCTCTGCCCCATATCACAGGTGTGTGGCCCCAGGTTGATGTGGGAATACAACCACAACATCCATATCAGTGGGGTCTGTACCATGCTGGGCCCTGACCTGCAGCTGCAGGAAATGTTGGAGCCTGGACACCAGAAGATGAAGGGATGGAGCCCATTTAAGGGCTGGCACAGGGGGCTTTCACTGTGGGTCTCTTCCTACCTAAGGCCTTCTAATGTGGAGCTTATTGGTTTCCTTCGTGTCTGTGCTCATGAATGGTGCACCGGAACTGACCTCCCACGTGGTCAGATGAGCCAAGTTGGCAAGACATGGCTCATGGTTGGCGAGTTGTGCCCAAGTCAAAGAGTTGACTCTTCTCAGCTTTGAGACATGTCTTCCAGATGCACACTGTGCTGACGTCTAGAGCTCAAGCCCTAACTGGGGATCTAGATACTAACACAGAAGGAATGGTTTAGATACATGTTAGCCTTGATTGGAAAGATAGTGCCAAGGGCTGCACATGCTTGTAACAGTTCTGAGCGTAAGGAAGCAGCATCTGCTGCTGAGCATTTGCTGGGTGAGCATCACCCTCCTGAAGAGCAGGCAGCTGTTGTCTTTGCAGACAGCCACATGCACAGGGACTGGAGGCTTTTCAGCCTTTCAGCTCTTGGCTGTTGCTGTGAGAGTGGAGGCTCTTGCCCTGAGAGAATTACCAGCGTAAGGGATACTGTGTGTTTCTTTTTGGCACTGAGATGAAGCTGTGTGGAACATCGGCTTGGATGACTTTTCAACCAGGTGCAGGGACGTGTAATGCTCATCTTAGATGTCGTGCTGACAAGAACAGCAGAGAGGTAAATGTTATAGAGTTGCATGCTACTTTTTTTTTTTCAGTCATAACCATGGAACCACAGAAGCGTTACCCAGACAAAATGAGCCTTTTTGTTTCTACAAATGACAGAGGAAGTGGAAGTCAGCATCCGAAGCATCCGTCAGAGCCCTGCACAGGACTGGTGAGAGTTACCTGGCGCCGTCCTTTGGCAATCTCAGGTCTCTCTGTAAGCTCCCAAGCTGTGTCGTAACTCCTCCCGTGATGCTGACTCAGCTCTCCCAGTCTGTTGTGTGGGAGAGCTGGAGTTGAACTCCTTCCTGCTTCCTGCCTCTGTCCTCCCTGCTTTGCCCATGGCCTGATAGGATTTTATTCCTCGCACCCAGATTGGCACGTGTGGATAAGTTAATGTACATTTATTTTCTGCTTGTGGTGTCAGGCTGAGGAACAGTTCACAGCTGAGCTTGTGGTCAGTGAGACGCACGATAGCTGGAGATGCACTTCTGTGTGTCACTAAAACACGAGCTTCACGGCTGCCACGAGCAAAGAAACAGAGTTGTGTGTTCTACTTCTCTGTTTGGCTGAGAGGTGAGAGCAGGGCAAGGAGGCTGATTTGGACTTGCTGCTTTCAAAATACTGTGCTGTCTGCTTCTGGTGTTCAAAATCCTGTAACTGTGAGATGTAAATACTTTGTTTAGTTGACATGTGCAGGTGTCCTTCTTCTGAACCATGCCTGTACGCTTCTGTGCATAACCACGACCTTTGCCTCTTCTTTTCTTCTTTCTTTGTCGTGTTTGACACTCTGCAAGTTCTGAATTGCTGGGGAACAGCTCAATGTGCCCTGGAGTTCTGGAGGACAAGCTCTCAAGAAACACTGTGCAGCTTCAAAGCCCCGAAGCTTGGAGAGATGAGAGATGCACGGCGCTCTGCCTGGTGCAGGACACGATGTGCTCCGCAAGGCCTTTCCACGGAGGCCTCAGATCCGTGCTCAAACTGCATTCAGAGCAACCCAGCGCCCTTTGCTGCTTGTACTCAGAGGTATTGGTGCCAGGAGTTGCTGCACTAAAAGGACATTTTGTCAGCAGCGTGACGTTAAAGGTATCCTATGCTCTCAGTCATTCAAAGCATCCTCGCAAATGTTTTTATTGAGGGAAAGGTTTCATTGACGCCATATGTTGTTTTATGGAAAATGAAACAGTTGAATTGTGTAACTCAAGCCCATTTTCATTTCTTCCTGACCGCAGTGCACTTCATGTTGCTCCCGTTGCCCTGCAGCCCTGTTGTGGTTTAAGCCAGCGGGTGGCTCAGCACCACACAGTCCTTCGCTGACTCCTCTCTTCCCCGTGGAATTGGGTGGAAAGAGAAAAGTCGAACTAATGTGTTGAGATAAAACCGTTTACTAAGATAAAAAGATAGTAGTTACGTATGTACATATCTGTGAATACATATACATATGAATAAATTACAAGTGATGTACAAGCAATGGCTCACCACCCGCCAACCAATGTCCAGCTAGCTGTTTACATCAGCTGTCTTCATTCTCTTCCCTCCCAGCCTCTTGCTGAGAGCTTTGCTGAGAATGGCCTTGGCTCTGTGCAACTTTGCTTATCAGAATCTGTAAACATCGGAGTGTTATCAGTGTGATTTTTCTCCTAGAGCCTAAACATACCATCATACCAGATACTCTGAAGAAAAATCCCTCCACCTGAGACTAAGGCAGCCCCCCAGTGTCTGTGCAGTGAGCCATGTGGGGCTGCAGGCAGTGCATTTCCCTGGCAGCGTCGGCCAGGGGAGCTGGGGAGGTTTTGCTGCTCAGCTTGGATGCCGCAGCACTGCTGTGCCTGTCAAAGCGGCGTGCTGCGTGCCCTCTGAGCAACAGAGCAGCGTTTCATCAACAACGTGCCATACTAACTCCTGGAACCAGATGTGTTTGCCTCTCTGAGGCTGGGTTTACTCCACAAGCTCTTCTTGCAGTAGCTGTTCTGAATTTCACTGTAGGCATGCAAGCAGAAGTGCTTTTCCCCCTTGTGTTCTGTCCCACGGTATTTGCCCCGTGGTTGGTAGAAGAAGGAGCTGATGGAGTCAGCAGTAGATTCCGTTGATTAGCAGTGAGCAGCACCTAGCGGGCTCTGCAGAGGATGGCTTTGCAGAAGGAGCAGGAGTGCCTGCGTCCACCTGTGTCCTCGGATCCGTTCTGGCAGCGGTGCACCAGCTGTGGGCACAGTGACTGCATGCAGGGCTCAGTTCAGGGCTGCTGTGCGGCACTTACTGCCCAGCCGTGGGCCTGGCAAAGCACAGCCACCCCGCACCCATGGCAAACGTTTGTCTTCGTGCCGTCTGCTGAAGTCAGGCACTGGAGGCAGCTTCCCCACAAAAAAGGGAGGAGAAAATGAGGTGGTCGTGGAAGCAAAAAGGCAAAAATCCACTTGGGAAAGAATTTTATAAATCAGTCTCGTAGTAGTTCTGTGTTTCTCCCATCTCTTCCTTGACTTCCTTACAGGTGAAATGGATTGGTCCTGTTACATGCTCTTGAATTGAAAAAACGACTCTAGTGTGGATTTTGCATAGGCCCTGCGCTGCAAGGTACGCTGTTAAGAAGCAATGTCCATCTGCCCGAGGGCAGGAAGGCCCTGCAGAGGGACGGCCTGAGGCCAGTCGTACGAGGCTCCACAGGAGCAAGCGCTGGGTCCTGCGCTGTGGTCATGGCAACCGCATGGCAGCTTCTGCAGGATTGGGCTGAGGTAGAATTCCAACCGCCCACTGATTCTAGAATGTTGGGTGCTGTGTTGGAATCTTCTGGTCCTGTGAGTGGTCTTGCCTCCCCACCCTGTCATCATGGCAGAGCAGCCTGGTGGCCCTTAGTGATGTCACAAGCTTGAGCTCTGCGTGAGTAGCTCGCTTGTTGCCCTTGTGCAGCGACTGAGTGCCTTCGTTTTCACCCCGTCTTGTGCAGCAACTTGTAGGTAAGCTGAGACAGGGCATGGGATAGAGGGGTGGGCAGTGAGGAGTTGAGAACTGCTGGCTGGTGGAGCTCGTAGTGTCATACTGCTTACTCTTGACCATCACACGTAATTTTCACTCCATGCCTACATTCCAAAGCAATGCATAGAGGTGACATTTGTCTCGTGGCTTTTCCCTTCTTTGCTAAATTATGCAAACCTACTGACCAGCTCTTTCTCTCTGCTCTCTCTGCCCTCTGCCTGCTCCCTTGGAGCAGCTTTTGCTCGTGGAAGAACAGAGCAAAGTGACAAGAATCAGCTGCGAGTTCAAGGAACTTGTCTACCTTGATCTGATCTCCTGCCAGGTACGTGCCACGCTTTGTCCCCCCACGTGGTTTAGCAGCCCACGTCGCACCGTGTTTGGTAACACAGCCTCATCCAGCTTTGATGGGACACTGGTCATGTGTAGGTTTTTTCCGCTTCCCTCCAGCTCAGCTCTCAGAAGGATGCTGTGTGTGGTGCTGTGACCAGCTGGTCTTAAGGAGACCAATCCCTTAGGCAAAGAGTGCTAGCCCCAGTTTGTGCAGAGCTACACAATGTGATCACAAGCACGCGTGCTTCAGCTTTGTGAGTGTGCTGCCCGACAGCTGCGGGGAGCACAGCACAGTCCCCATCTGCTAGCAGAGGGATAGCCACTTGGTCAAATGCTGCCTAGTAGGCTCTCATTTGAATTGACTGAAGATAGTGGCTGTTTCTAGAACATCTGCCTATGCCAGTGGATAACTGAGGGTAGTGCTGAAGAAGTCTCTCAATAGAGTGGTGTGTGAACAGAGAAAATATGAGGGTGTTTCTTTTCATTCCAGCTTGTCGTGCCTGCTGTGATGGGCGTCGCGTGAAGCGAGATCAGCTGTGGGCCTGACATGGCACGGATGGAGGTAGAGTATGAAGCTCTGATTGGTCTTTGTTCCCTGACTTGAGCCAACAGAGTGAGCCGCAGGTGTGCTCTCCTGCTTTTCAAGAGAGGCAGAGTCCTTCCAGCTCTATCGTTGTCACTGAAAAGCTGCCATAAAAGCTTCATGTCCTTGCTGCAGGCATCTAGATGGCCGTGGAAGTCGTAGTACCGACAAATCAGATGCGGCGTTATAAACGTGCGGAAGCATTTTCCCCGTCCTGCCTGGATGTTGTCACCCACAGACAAAGTGTTGTTCTCATATTCAGCAAGTTAAAGGAAGCTGGCACTTGTAGTGAGCCAAGGATTGAGTCAGTGGACCGGCTGCTGTGTCCAGTCCACGGCTGAGGTCTCCAGGCAATAGGTGGCAGGAAGTGAGCAGACTCTTACGCTCCTCTTTGGGAAGGCAGTAGTGCAAGCGTGGCAAGCTTATAAAACTGCCGGAGCAGTCTTGGTTGTGGAGTTTGTCCTCTTCTGATTTTTCCCTTGAAATAGCTGCAGAAACAACAAATGCTGTCTGCTCCTGTTTGGCCTCACTGTTGGTTGAACGATTCACGAGAGCTTGCTTTGTGCTTGCAGTGGCACCGTTTGCACCTTGTGAACTGCAGCCATAGCTTTGGTTTCCTTCTGAACACTCTCCTAGCATCTTAAACAATCGACCTTCCTGGACAAAGAGCGCAGGAAAGGATGGGGCGAAACGGGCACGGCCACCTGTCTGGGCCAGTGCCATTGCTGATTAGTCTGGGTAGAGAGAGATGCATCTTGGCATTGCCTGGCGAGCGCCTGCTGCACACCAGGAAGAGAAACAGCTGTTCTTAGCCTTGCCGTTCCTTCTTGTGTGCCCATGATAAGGACCGAGTGCATTTCCTGCAGCTTTCTCTGCTGACATGCTCCTCAGCCTGAAATCCTCCTCGTTTGCCCTCAGCTCCTCACCGTGGCCTGTGCTCTCTGTTTCAGGCTGAGAACAACGGGAAGCCCCTGCAGGTCCGTGAGGAGTCATCTCTTAATATCCCAGCTATTGCTGCTGCCCACGTTATTAAGAGATACGTTGCCCAGGCACCGGGTGAACTCTCCTTGGAGGTAAGCAATTAAAGGCATTCCTTGTTGTCATGTACAGAAGAGTATAACATGTGAAGCTATCAGGAATATTCTCAGACACCTTCAGAATGTTTGGTGAGGTGAAGCCCAGGAGATTCAGTTCCAAATTAGATTTACAGTGGGTTGGATGCAGGGAGGAGTTCAGCCATCTCTAAAATAAGGCTCCATTTGGCATTTGAATCTTCTGTTCAGACAGAAGAGATACGTGCTGAGATTTGGCCCAATCCTCCTGTGTCCTTTATGACTGGACTTGGGGAAATTGTAGGATGGCTTGGGATGCAAGGGAGCTCAAAGATCATCAAGCTCCAAGCCCCCTGCCTCAAGATGGGCTGCCAACCAAACTCCACATTTAATGCGAGACGAGACCCCACTGTCCAGGTCCCCATCCAACCTGGCCTTGGACTCCTCCAGGGATGGGGAAAATCCATTTCTGTACGCACTTGCTCATCATGTTCTTCCCGTTTTGAGGTGCTCTGTAGAATGTGTTGTGCTCGGCCTCGTCCAACGGAGCCGAACCTGAAATGAACTGGTTTCTTCCTTTTGTTGTGCAGTGCCAAAGAAGCGCGGCAAGCTCCTCACCTTCCTTCGTTCCGTGGTGAAGGCCCGCCCAAAGCAACGGAAAGAGCGGGAGGTGGAGAAGGAAAGGGTGTTTGGCCGTGACCTGGGAGAGCATCTTCTCCACTCTGGTCGTGATGGTAAGGGACGGCCCATTCCTGAGAGCTTCCTTGACTGGGAATCTAAAGACATAAGAGAGGCCATATCTAGCAAGGGGCAGGTTGGTACCAGCGGAGAAGCGTGTAATGGGAGTTGAAGGCTGAAAGATTAACTGAGGCTAATGCTCCTAAGGGACAAGCACGTTTCTATTTGCTTAAAGCAAAACCTGTAAGCCAATCCCACACTAGCCAGGGAAAAAAGGAAGCCTTTTGGCCAAAGAGAGTGTCCTGCATCAGTTTCCCAGCTCCTTCCGGGCGTGAGATTTTCCACCTCCATTCCCGTGGGAGCAGTGATGGGACTTGCAATGTCTGCGGCTTCCCCGGAATTACTTTCTCCAGGCTGATTCCTAGGTCCTGGCATTTCTGGAACGCAAAGAACGCATCTCTGTCCAGTTTCCTCAGCAGCTCCTGCAGAGGTGTCTCTGACAGCTTTCCCCTTCAAGGAAGAGCTAAGCAGTAGCCTGGCTGGGCTTAGTGGATGGGATGTGACGGGAGCGCAGCCTGAGCCAGGACTTGAAGAAGGAGCTCCAGTAACCGCCGGCACGTGTTCTTTAGTCCCCCAGGTCCTCCAGAGCTGCGCCGAGTTCATCGAGCAGCACGGCGTGGTGCAGGGGATATACCGCCTGTCCGGCGTCGCGTCCAGCGTCCAGAGACTGCGGTAAGAGTGCTGCGACTGACAGACACAGCTGCCAGCAGGGGCACGTGCCCTGTTGCGGGCGTTCAGAGGCCTGCGGGCAATGCCTTGGCACAGAGAAAAGGTCTCCTTTGGGAACATCCCATCCAGCACGGCTGACGTGGTGCTGGTGGCCGAGTGTTTGTGTTCTGCTGTACATCAGGAAGCCCTTCCAACTCTGGATTGCATTGGGTGTGGCTTTGGACTTGCTTTCCTCTTTCTCAACCGTTTTCGTGTCCTTCTCTGCAGCCAGGAATTTGAGTCTGAGCAGATTCCTGAGCTAACCGTCCGCGACGTTCACAGCGCGAGCTCCCTCTGCAAAATGTACTTCAGGGAGCTCCCGAACCCCCTGCTGACCGACCAGCTGTACGACAAGTTCTCGGTAAGCACAAGGCAACGCCTTTCCTTTACCTCTTCCCTGGGCCTCTTGGGAGATGGCTGCAGCAGTGCCCCAGCTCTGAGGCCCTTCTTCTGTTAGCCCCATGGGGTTTACTTGCATGTCTTTGCCACATCCTGCATCCTACTGATGCCACTTCTGGTGGTCCCCGGAGGTGGTTATTTCCATATTCACAATGCTTGCAAGAATTCATGGTGTTTTTTTTTTTGTTGGTTTTTTTTTTTTTTTTTTTTTTTTTTTTTAATTATTCCTTCGGGGTTTTTTTTGTTTGGTTTGGTTTTTTTTTTGCTGTTCCCCAGCTATTTCTGGAACGGGAAGGGGATTAATAGCCAAGTGTACTTGGAGATGAATGCTCCCTGCGAGGAGCTGAGCTGCCCAACCAGGCTGTAAACTGACCCGGTGCTTGGACTCCTTGGCCGTGGTGGCACCAGCTGCATGCCGCTATGTTCCCCAGATGCCTCTTGGAAGACATAAAATGTGCCTCGATGCTGACCAGCAGCGCGCTGTCCCCATGGTTCCCGACCCTGCGGCAGGTATCTCACCTGATTTGTGTCTCAATCCCTTTCTGCACTTTTCCAGAATGCTGTTGGTGCCACTACGGAGGAGGAGCAGCTGGTCAGAATGCGGGACGCCATCCAGCAGCTGCCCGCTCCTCACTACAGGTCAGTGCTGCCCTCAGCCCGCTGAGCTCAGCCCTGCTGCACTTCAGAGGGCATTGGTGCGATTCCAGGCTTTGCCTCACGTGAGCAACACGATGCCTGGGTATGTTGAAGAGGTTGAAGGCTACACAGGTTTAATTCACAGGGTTAATTTATTGGGTCAGTTCCTGGGTACGGGGGCACGCTTGGTGCAGCTGATGGCTGTGCTGTGCTGGTGCTGGGTGCTGCAGCGTGGCACTTGGTCAAGTTGGATCTACTTCATCTTCAGCATCAGTAGCAATAATAGCAACTAGCACAAAGTGAGGTTTGCTTTGTGAGTTGCAGCACGGGATGCTGGCTGGTGCTGAACATTTGCCGCTCTTGTTTCCCAGGACCCTGGCGTATCTGATGAGACACTTGGCTTGTCTGTCTGCAAACAGCTCTGTCACCAACATGCACGCTAAGAACTTAGCCATTGTGTGGGCTCCAAACCTCCTAAGGTAAACTTCTTCTGTTTCAACAGTGTGCTTAGATCTGTTCTCCAGAAAAAAAGTAATTCTTCCATTTTCTCCACTAAATGTGCTCTTCTGCTGTAAAATCCGTAGTAAGAGGCTGACAGCAGAGCAGGAGCCTGGACTGTTCTCCAACCCCATGTGGGCACAATTTCTAGATGAGCATTGCTGCTCTCCTGTTTTGATGGGACTGGTGTGTCCTTGATCAGCCAGGAGAACTTCTTCAGTGGCATCACTGACTGCCCACTGCGGAAGTCTCCGGAGCCCAATTTGACATCTTTGGGCTGCAACAGTTCAGACCCGGGGAAGCGATGTTGGCTGAATGACTTCTAAAACCGGCCTTTTCTACAGATCACAGCAGAGCGAGTCTGCCTGTGCCAGCGGGAGAGCTGCCTGCACGGAACTGCAGACGCAGTCGGCCGTGGTGGAATTCATCATCGACCACACAGACGTCCTCTTCTGCTCCACATCTGGACCTGACATCGCAGATGGAGCAGGTGAGTGTCTTCCTCCATTACCTTCATCTTGATCAGACACCTGGATCAAATGCAGGCCTTCTCCAAGTCCTGTGAAATACACTTTTCCTGTCGAGGGGACAGCAGACTTCTGGGCTTACATTGGAATATGGCGTCCAGTTGCTGGATGCTGAGAATGTGCAAGCCCAAACTTGACTCTGACAGTGTTCTCCTTGTAATTATGATGTTTTGCATGCAGGTGAAGCTTGATTAACGTGTGCCAGTGAAGCTGAGTTCCCTGACCCTGCTTTCTAGGGTTTTTGTTTGCCTGTTTTGATACAGGGAGCTGCTCTTAATTATGACTGCGTCCTTTGCCATAGACACACCTCTGAGCACATGGTTGTTTTGAGCTGCTCTTCTTCCAGTGGCTCGGTTAAGCAAGTCTGAGGAAAACACAGCAGCTCCCCCGGACCTGTGATGGCCGTAGTGCTGCCGCTTTCTGATCCTGGCTCTCACCTGCGGTTTTCCCTTACAGGGCACAGTTCTCTCTCAGGGCCCCAGTCTGTGCAGGCGTCTTCTCCTGCCACAGAGCTGCTCAGCCTGGAGGAGGCGCAGGCACGGAGGCGAGGCCACAGCAGCTCTCCTGTCATTGTGACACAGAGCAGGGACATGGAAGTGGAAGAAGGCCCCGTAACTTTACCGGAGAAATTCCACAGTCATTGACTTTCCATCTGAAAGGTAAAGAGGACTTAGTTTTCCAGCAACTGTCACCATTCTGTCATCATTGTTCGGGTGGGTTGTGTTTTTCTTTTTTCCCCATTATTTCCCGTGCCTAAACTTGCAGAAACCAAATTAAACTGATGGTGCCTGAAGTGTTGCAGTGAATCTCCACTCCCTTTGGACTGTGAGATTGAACTAACATTCAGTTGCCCGCTGGGCTCAGTTTTGCCTCACAACGGTGCCGTTCCTTCCTTGCTGGGCAGGCAGTCACGAGATGCACAAAGCCACGCTGACGTCTACCCTGGCCTGTGCTGGCTGTACCTGGAAACGTTGGGGTTTTCCAGATTTCAGAGCCTCGTGCCTGAATCCAGTTCTGGTTCTCCTGGAAGCAGAGCTGTTGGTCAGACTTGCTGACACTAGAAACTAGACATGGCAGTGAGATGGGGCCGATGAGCTGTCAGTGTCAGAGTCCGAGATGCTTTTGAAGTTCCTTTATGGCTGTGCAATTCCTCAGCCAGCAGTTATGCCTGCCTACTCAATCAAAGCCATCTCTTCGGTGCCATCCTGTTTACAGGTGTGGAGCCTGTGTACCTCACATGCTCTGCATCTTGCTTGACACAGTTGAGCCAGCAAGACTTCAGGGCTGAGCTATAGGAATGGAACCATCCTCAACTGCTTGAAATGGAGCGAGTTTCTAAGCTGTGTTTCAGCAGGAACCAGGCGGTGCTAGGAACAAGCAACTGTTGGCACGAGCTCAGAGCAGCTCTTCCCTCACCCTGCACCACGCACAGCTCACACCATTCCCTGTTTCCTCTCTCCAGACCAAGTCCACCCAGCAAGATAAAGGAATCACCAGCTGGCTGTTGGTGTTCCTGTTTCAGCCTGGGAAAACCATCCTCTGTGGCCAAACGCCAAGCGCAGTGCAATACCAGGGAGCCTGCAGAAACAGAAGTCGTAGTGCTGGCAGGTAAGGGTTCAAATCCAGCTTTCAAAACCCTGCTTTTCAGCAACATAGAATTCGTGCTTTCAGTGGACTTGCACCTCCTTCTAGCATTCCAGCCCATACGTAACAACAACTTCAGTTAACTCCTGACTTTCCCAAATGAGTCTCTTGTTAAGCCAAGATCTGGACCTGCACAAGGATCACTTTCACTGTTGCTAGAAGCCTATTTACTTCTTTCCACCATCACTACATAACCAAATGTCAATGACCACTTTCGTAATTCAGCCTGTCACTTCTCGGTTTTGTTTCCCTAGGGGGGGCGAGGAGACTGCAGGATTCTTTGCTCAGCTGACAGCACAGACTTAATTAACAGCTATTGCTGACTTCATTCTTTGTTGTTGTTGTTTAGAGCTGGCCAGGGAGCATCTAGCATGCTGCTTAAAGTGTACTTGACAGACCACACCGAGACTGTGCTTGGACAGCAAAAGTTTGACAGTAAACCCTTTGTATTCTTCTAGGTGAATTGAACCCTTGTCGACCCAGAAGAGCCAGAGCAAGTAGCAATGCTGGGCTGTGTGCTCCCACGAATGGAGAGCTCATAGGAAGCCTAAATGGCTGCGGTTCACATGATAACCTTCCGCATAACAACAGTGATGGAAAGAAGGAGCTCATCCAAGTTCAAGCCCTCATTTCTCCCAGCTCTGCTGAAGATGCTGACCTGAGCCTGCCAGACACCACAGGCAGCCTGGACTGTAACCCGGTGCCTCTGCAGTGCAGCCCAGCCCAAGCACAGTCCGAGTGCCCCGACAGCAGCACCTCTGTGCAGGAGCAGGTCAGCATCACCGAGGAGAAGCAGAGCCTCTTGGACGGGGACTCAGAATCAGGCCTCCAGTCCCAGGCACCGGCTCTGAGAGCTCTGAGCCACTCTCTCCATAACAGGAGAGGATGAGCTCCATCTTCACCCTGGACCTCTCATGCCCTCCTGTCTTTATGTAAAAATAAAAGCACACTGGTGCTCTATCAATGTCTTGACTGCCTTCTGAGTCTTCATTCACAGAGACTGGGATGAATGCAACACACAGCAAGGCACCCCAGCTTGCAAGGTGATGGCTGTGGAGTGCGTGCAGCGGAGCTCCGCGTTTGTTCCTGTTTTGCCTGGCGTTGGGATGTCTGCAGCGAGAACTCTGCTACCATCTGGTACGGTAGCAAATACTCTCTAACATCCTGGTTGCTGCTCATGATTTCCCAAGCTTCCTGGCTGTGGCTTTGTGATGCTCTTCAGGGCTTCTTGATGCATTTTGATGCTTCAGCTGCTCCCTAGGAACTCTCTCCTCCGGCCATGTTCATTCCTGGCTCCCATTTATGAGCTGGTTGTCCAGACCATCTCCAGACCTGTCATCACCATGCTGCGGCAGGAGGAGCTCACACCAACCAATGTCAGGAGTACTGCTTGGTCTGCAGGTCCACAGCCACCTCCTCATGTCTTCAGCTACAGTTTCTCAGTCAAGTCAGATGCAGTCATGCTCCTCTGGTTTCTGTGGGTTAAATCCAAAGCAGTCAGGGTAACACAAAGGTGCTGCATCCAACACAGCGTTTCTCCAGGGGCTGCCAAAGGCAGGAGCACAACAGCACCAACCCTCTGACAGTAACATCTGTGAGTTTTAACCATCTGAGCACTGCATCACCCCCAGCAAGTCAGTGCTTTGCCACCTCAACCTGACTCTCACACTTTCTGGACTGAATATAACTATGCTGTCATGGAGACAAACACTTTCTATCGCATCCTCAATTCTTGCAGCCATTTACTTGCAGCCAGCACTTGGAGAAGAACAATCAAGCAGTAAAACCTTTTGCTCACCTTGCAGCATGCAAATACTACAAAAGCAGAAACAACCCTGGATGCTCTGGGTCTGCAAGATTGCACAGATATGAGAGGTGGATTGTGTTTTTGCAGCGGATGTTTCCAGTCTTTCCACTCATTATTGCAATAATGAATAATCTTTGCTGCTACCACCATGATATTTACCTAACAAGGAATCTTTGACTTTAACCATTTCTCAACAAGGAAATAGACGAGGGGCATCCTGGGTTGGAGGGCAGAGGAGCATTGCTGCGCCGCCTGTCCAAGACTCGACCGCTCACCAGCACCCTCGCGGGCGGCACAAACGCGCCCTATTGGTCTTCTGGCGCATGCGCACCACTGCCTGGAGGTCTAAGAAGACTGGCGGGTGAGCTGCGCACCGCGATGAGAACATACGCGCGCCACGGCGGTGCGCATGCGTCCTGCTGCCTGCGGCACCAAACATAGGCGGCCGCACTTCCTCAGATTGGCCGCGCGGTGGCAGCAGAGACCGCGGAATCAACTGCTTCATAGGCCTGACGCGAGCGCGTGGCGCCGCCCCCGGCCGTCCGTTCTCCTCTTGTACGATAGGAGAAAAACACAACGTTAGAAAGGGGCGCGAGGGGTGGTGAAGAGACTCAGAAAGATAAACTTCTCTTCTTTATCCGTTTCTTTTATCTCTAAAAAATGATCGAATCGAATTGATGCTGTCATGCTTTTAATTTATTTGTTTCCCCATGTGAATTAGGTTGTTTTAAAACATCCACACACCAAAATCTAACTACTGAGCAAATGTAATGAGCATGGAATGAAGGTGCATTAGCAGAAAGCACAGGGCCGTATTAGTGTTCTCTCAGCCTGCCTTGTTCATATTTTAGTATCTTTGTTCACAAATGCCTTTAATGCATTCCAAGTTTTATTCACGGATTTTTTTTTAATGCAATAAAACGGGCAGTTTTAGGCCCTAGCAAATCTAAAGGCAGTCTCTGCACGAAGAGGCAGTTTTGAGTTTCACATGGGCCATTATATTATTTCTGCAAAGATTAAGGAAATCTGCAGTTTTCATCAAGTTATTCTTCCCCCCCTCCTCCCCCCCCCCATTTCATTTTTGAAACACTTGACCCAGACCCCAACCCACATAAGAGCTGTGAAGATAACTGTATTAACCTCCAGTGGAACTCTAATCCTAACCCTTACCTGGTTCTGAAATCATTGCCCACTCCAAATGTAGCAATAAAAATAAAAAATAAAAAAAATAAAAAAAACCACTAAGTTTGTAGCAGAAAGAACATTAACCCTGAGCGTTATCTGAAAGCAATCTTTCAAGTAACAATATCCTTAACACTAGAAGTCACATTAATCATAACCCTGGTGACTCTAAAATAATTCTACTAGGCCTCACTCTGAACCTGCCCTGAGAAATACCCAGAGAAGTCGCCATGAAAGTGATGCTGATGGTAATGTCAGTCCCAAGGGCGACTGAGCTTGGTGCTAACAGGATGCTAACAATAACCCAAATGGTCCCAGAAATGCAGCTCTCATGACAGTGATGCTGCCACACGCTGTGCAGCCCCTCGCTATCACAGTACCTGTGTGGATGGAAGAGCTGACCACAAATTGCTTGATATCAAAACTGACCAGTAGATATTGAGAAGCCTTGGGCGACCCAGATGGAATCTCAGAGTGGTGAGGCCAGGCAGGGAAGCTGTTACTGCTGTGTTTCTACAGAGTTTCTCAGCTGTTCCACGTTGCTCTGTTAATCGTTCCAAGCCAGCCTTGGCTCTGCTGTGTGCTTCTGTCCCATTGATACCAGCTTTTTCATCACCTGGAAAAAAAACCCGACAACGTGAATTCAATGGTTGTTATTATTTATTTACAGGAATTCATAAGGAGTTAGCACAAGTTTGCTGGATTTGGAGAAGTTTTCCTTTGATTCATTTTTTCCTCTCTTTTTTTTTTTTTTCCCCCCCTTTTCTCCTCTTCTATCTCTGTGTTTTTCCCCTGTAACCAAAAGAGAATGGATCACCAGGGTCTGTGCTGTTCCTTCTGCTTTAAGCAATGTTACATCCTGTTTGCTCCTGCCCGGGTCTCAAGGAAGGCACCTGGGGTCCTCACTATTTGTAAAGGAAGGCCACTATAAGTTTTTTTTTGTTTTGTTTTGTTTTTTGTGCTGTAGGAGACTATTACACTTCAATTCCAGGCTGCTCTGGCAGGTTAAATACATGATACTTATTTACCTAAGAGCATTGCGTTAATAGAAACAGTGTGCAAAGACACCACTAAATTATGTTTGCAGTACCTACAGAAAATATCCTCGGTCAGTTACTGAGCCACCACTCTCTATAGTTAATTATCTATAAGCTGCGTGATCTTACTTAGCTTTATAGTTAATAGCAGCTTTAAATTCAGTATTAAACAAAAGCTGACTGTCAGCATACAAGTTTTGTTCAGCAGCATGAGGCTGAACCAAAGCCTCTAGTGAATATGGGAAGAGCTGCGACCGCTTTCAGTACTGCAAGATTAAGCCAACAGAGCAGGCCTGCCTGGCACAGCCATGTACAACAGAATTTGTTTCAGCAATGAGCAACACAACTCCAGCCAAGTGCCACAGTCTCTATTCAGACCATAGAAATTTTGTTGATATAAGAGATGGTTTTAATGTACTGATACACGAAGAACATGAATGTCAGATCTCCCAAGTTGCATGCAAAGACAGTGGTAGGAAAATAAATGCATACACATTAGAGTTTAAAAAACATATTTAGAAAATGAGGCTACATACCAGGAACCTATTATTTCCTGTAGGAAAATACCACAGGAATTTCCTCCTATATTTCAGATCACACTATGACAAGCTGAACAGGATGGAAATCCATTTAAAATGGACAGTTAAGACGTTGTTCCAAACAATAAACATTCTGTGTAACACTATTTTCTCCTGAATGAAGACCTGAAGAGTAAAAATACACAGAAAGAAACACATTGCCAAAACAGGAAAAAGAAAGATTTTTAAAGAGTTTATTAAATAACTCCATTATTTGGAAATAAGGCAGTTTTAATTAAAAAAAAAAAAAAATACATTGGTCAGGAAAAAGTGAAAAGAAAGAGCCACAGAATCATGGAAGGGCAGCCACTGGTCCGTCAGCCATGCCTCCCACACGCCTTGCCTGTTTTTTCCTTTCGCCTGTCTTATGAGCAGCGCATTTGCTCTGGGCTGAGTGCGTCTCACCCTGCCTTTGCACTTCACCTCGTGGGATCTCTTTCAAGGCTTCTGTCAGAGAAAAGTTAACAGAAAATACTTGGTTGTTCCCTGCATATTTGCACCTTTTACTGATGCCTGGAGAGGGTGCTGGTGTTTATTGATGGGCAGGATGAGCAGAAAGTGAAGAAAATGGGGAATAGTGATGGGCACTGAGGCAGAAAGGGAATCAGAAAAAGCAGGGACAGGAGAAAGAACAGGGGCAGAGCAAGAGAGAGGGACAGGACAAGCAAAGCAAAGGGAAAAGGAAAGAGACAAGGATGAGGAGCAGCAGGGCAGAGGGATGGGGAAGAAAAAACAGTGATGGGCTGCAGGACCAAGATGGAGGAACTTAAAAATGACAACAAAGAACAACAGAACAGCGTCAACAGCACACACAGATTTTAAAAAACAGAGTTACTGAATGGTACTGATATAGGTTAGTTTACTCTAAGGGGAGAGGTCTTTGTCAATTAGTTCCAAGAAAACATTAATGAGTTTGAGAAAAAAAAAAATTGAGCATATGCATGAAATTCTGAGGAAAAATGTGTGTATGTATGAGTACAGCCAATACATGTAAACTGCACGTGAGCAGATGTGCACATATTGGGTGGAGCAATCTGCATGTACCCAGCACTGCAATAAGTGAATACCTGCCTGATACAACTCCTTGGAGTGTGAGGTTCATCCGCCAGCTCTTGGCATCAGGGGGAATGGGACAGAGGAGGGAGAGCTGAAACCACGGACAGGTTAGCAGGCCATACAAAGAGACAGACATGCAACAGAAAATGGAGAAGAGCAGCAGCAAGCAGCAGCAACTCATGCAGCAAGAGACACAAACAGGCATAAGTAGGGAGGAAAAAAAAAAAAAAAAGACAGGAAAGAATAGGCAGAAAGAACAGAGAGAGACTGGAACAGACAGTGGGATAAACAGGCAAATAGAAAAAGCCATGCCAAAGAGCTGACAAGGGGATCGATGGGCGGCAGGTAAGAGAGGTGCGCTGCTCAGGGCAGAGAGAAGGGAAAAGGGAAAAAGCGGAGATGGGATGCAGGACTGACACAGAGGAAGAAAAAAAATGAAGCAGGCTCCACCAGCCCAGCCTCAGGGCAAACCCCTCAGCCAGGGAGGCGGCCCGTCCTGGTCAGCGCCCTCACTGCTGCTGCAGGGCTCCTCCAGCCCAGCCCACAGCTGCGCTCCTTCAGGAGCCCAGGGCCGCCCCTGCACAGCACTGTCCATCCATTCCCCTCACAGACCCCCTGTGCAGCTGTTTCACACCGATGGGAGGCTGAGCACTACCGGACTGCTCTCTCTTTCTCTCCCCGAAAGGTCATGGAGAGAAAACACGAAGAAAAAAGTCCCAAAAATTGAGATAAGGACAGGAAAATCCCTCACCAGTTACACAGTCAAAACAGAGTCAGTACAGGGAGATAATATAATTTATTGCCTACTAATAGCAGACTAGAGCAGTAAGCACTAAGAACTGAATAACCCCCATTTACCTTTTTCTACTTCCTCCCTCCATGCTGCACAAGGAAACGGGGAACAGGTTGGCAATCAGCCCGTAACGCTTGGTCTTTGGCACTCCTTCCTCTTCACTCCTTTACCAAATCCTGAGTGGGTCCCTCCCACGGGCTGCCATTCTCCCTGCAGAGCGCAGTTCTTCAGCACGGGTCTGTACGTGGAACTCCATCGTTGAACTCCCCACAGTGGGCAGCTCCCCAACCTCACGCTCCAAGGGTTCCTCTCCGAAGGCCCACAGCCTGTTCCTGTGGAAGCTCTCCATTGGCTCCACCGTGGTCTTCTTCACAGGCTCGCAGCATGGAGATCTGCTCTGCAGAGGGACGGCCTGCTCCACCGTCCACCTCTGCACACTGCAGGGGACCTCCTGCTCTGGTGCCTGGGGCACCACTTTCCCTTTCTTTTTCACCATGTCGTCGCTGCCCACATTTTCTCACTCTTCTTTCTCAGCTGCTGCTGTGCAGTACTTGTTCCCTTTCTTCAGTGTACTCTCCTAGAGACGTGACCTGCATCACTTGTTGTTTCAGCCCTGGCCAGCAGCAGGTCCCTTTCCGAGCTTCCTGGAACTGGCTCTTATCTAGCATGGGGCAGCTTCTGAATCCCCCATAAGGGCCACTCCTGCAGCACCCCCATACCAAAACTTTGCTACATAAAGTTGATACAAATGATAGCTGCTCCCCAGCGCAAAAGGGCTACAAACACAACCAGCAGTGCAGGCAAAAATGCAACTCTGTATTAACACATGCACATAATCCCAGGAGGGACACTGCCCATATGCTCTCCCTTCCTCTGGGGCGCAGCAGCACTCAGTTCTGGAGCAGCTTCCTTTCATCCATCTCATGGAGAGCAGTTGCCTCCTTGAAGCCCTGAACTGCAGAGCAGAGGAGGAAGAAAACTATGGAAAAGAGTGCAGGTCAGAAGCAAAAAAGAAATGGATAGCCAGGGGTTTCATGGCTGTAAGATTTTTGGTTATTGGTATTCCATATCATAACATCATGTAGCCCACTGGAAGTTAGAGTTAAAGCTCAAGTTCTGGGTACCTGTCCCAGAAGAGAAGAACTACATACTGCAGAGGACTTTGCACTATTTGTGCTACAGTTTCTGTTCAAAGAAGAAATAAAACTGGCAGTTGCAAGACACCCCCCTCCTCCCCCACTCTCCTTTTCCCTTTTGATCCCAACATAGAATCGCAAGGTTGGAAACAACATGCAAGATCATTTAGTCCAACCATCCTCCCATCACCACTGCTATCACAAGCACTAAACCATCTCTCGTAGCTCCTCATCCAGATGCCTTTCGAACACTGCCAGGAATGGTGACTGCACCACCTCCCTGGGCAGCCATTGCAGTGCCTGACCACTGAAAGAAGTTTTTCCTTATGCCTAATCTAAACCTCCTCCTCTGGTACAACTTGCAGCCATTTCCTCAGGTCCTGTTTGTTGCCTGGGAGAAGAGGCCAAACTCCTCCTCATCACAGCCTCCCTTCAGGAAGTCGTAGAGAGCAGTGAGGTCTGCTCTGAGCCTCCTCCAGGGGAAATCATCCCAGCTCCTACAGCCACTCCTCTGAAGACCGCAAAAACTCCTGGGTAACCCCTTACTACACCCAGTTGTAGCAATCCTGTAGGGAAGGTAGGGAGCATGTAACAAGGCCCAGCCCTGACTGACAGCAAGGACAGGAGGTCTGCTGCCTTACGGTCACCCATCTTCACCCACACGGCAGCATTAGCCACCCTACAGGGAGAGTCTCTGTCAGTGCCAGGGGGCTGCACTGCACTGCACAGACAGAACGCTCGGGAACTGCTCCAGCATCAGCAACACCTCGCTGTGACACAGCGTCTGCAGTGTCTGCAGATACCTTCTTTGATATCTTGGGCTTCTAAAACTTTTCCTTGCCTTCTCAATTTAAATCCTAAATAAGCCCTAACTCTTATCTTTAAGAAGAATTCTTAATTAAACTTGCTCCCAAAATAAAGCCAAACTTGAACCCTACTCCAGCTCCTAATCCCAACTCTTTTCCTGAATTTAACTTCCTTTTGATCTGTCTGAAGCCTTATGCCTTTACCTCAGGCACAAAATATCCATCACTGCAGTAATCCTCAGTCATTTTTATCTCATTTTGAAACCTGCCTTGCATGGAGTACGGGAAATTGTTTTTCAAAGAATTACCAGATACACATTTGCTTCACCAATTCCTCCCCACTATCACTTCTTGTCCTGCTTATAAAAAGTCACTTAATCCTAGATTACAAAAGTAAAGTAAGAAAGCATCAAATGTTTCCTTCTCCCCCAGGTAAAGTTATGTCTAAAGGCCTGGCACCGGCACAGATAAAAAAAACTGACTGGATGTTACAGCTGGAAAGACAATCATGGTGAAAACAGGAAAAGAAACAAACAGAGAAGGAATGCTCACCTGTAGCCAAAGATCCCAGTTTGCAGGAAAGACTTCAGAGGAGGGATCTCCAGAAAGTCATCCCTCCCCACAGGCAGTCAGCCCTTATATGGGGTCTAGGAGAGGAGCAACCAGGCCCCACACTGCCTGTCCCACAGCTGAATCGCCTTCACCTGCGCTGCCGTGGCTGACTCAGTCCTTTGCTCAGGTGATCAATCAGTCCTTGACTATGCCTTGAGTTTGACCTGAACCCCACCACAATTTTTATCACAGATTTACTCTATCTAAATTTGTGTAACTTCTCCCTTCCAGCTCCCCTTGCAAAGAGAATTCCCTATGATCATCCCAATCTCTGTATTTATCCACTTTCTTTGCATTGTACTCACCAATGGCTTTTTTTCTCCGAGAAAGTGAAGCAGCGACAGAAACTAAACAGTAAATGCACATTTCTCCTCTCAGATTCCCATGCAAAAGACAGCATGTCTTTTGCTGCTCCAAGACGAAAGGGGTAGAATGCATGGGACTTGTTATTACCACAGGATGCAATTGCTATTACTGCTACTTGCTTTTTCTCCATTAGGAAGTGTGTAGATGTATTTTTTTCAAAATTAAAATTAATTTTTTCTCATCTGCTGAGATTTCCTAGATAACCTTTCAGGTAGACATATTCCAGATCTATCTTTATAGATATTTGTGGGTTTTTTTCATACAGGCTGTTTGCTTTCTTCTCAAATTAAAGTTACTACTTCTGCTCCCAATTTCACCGACTTGCTGTAATAATTCTAGGCCTTCCTTTCCTCTTTCACCTTTTTGTCTTCTTTCTGCTCTCCACACACTTCACTTCTTTATGCTGTTCCTTCTCGACAGTCTGCTGGGCTCTGACACTTTAAACACTTCAACCCTGAAACAAAACCTCCTTCACCGAGCTGGAACTGCAGCTTGTTCATCTTGTCAAGTATTTCTAATGTTTGTATAGAGGAAGGCTGGCTGTTGGCACGGCTTATTCCAGTCTCCTCTCAGCTTCCAAGCTCTAGATCCAGCTGTAAATTTTTGTTCACTGATTGTAAGTAATAACAAGAGCAAAGTATACATCGAAGGACCAAGCACAGAAGCCAGATTTCTCCACTATTAAGGATTTCTCATGGAGACTTTGGCATTTTTGCAAATGGCAGCAGATCATGAAACTCCTACATATACGTAAGAAAGACCTGAGGAGTAACAGTTCTCACTGTTGTCAGGCCATTAAAAGCCTGTGCTTGCACACCCCCTTTATGTGTGTGTGTTTACCTACAAGTAAGCAGAAACCTGAAAACTTGAGAATGTCGGAGTCTTTTATCAGGAGCAGAAAGAAACCAATTATATCAAGTTAGCCCTTTTAGCAGAGCCTGAGATCATCACCTCATGCATATTTAGAATCACAGAATCATAGAATCACAGAATCACAAGGTTGGAAACGACCTGCAAGATCATCTGGTCCAACCCCCCTCCCATTCCTATCAGTACCACAAGCACTAAACCATCTCTCGCAGCTCCTCATCCAGGCGCCTTTTGAACGCTGCCAGGGACGGCGACTCCACCACCTCCCTGTGCAGCCATTCCATGCCTGACCACCCTTTGAGAGAAAAAGTTTCTCCAAGTTTCACTTCTTCACCACGGATGGGGGTAAATGGCCCCTCTTTGCTCAGCAGTCTCCAGGTCTCAGCGGTCTCACACAGAAAGCGATCTCTTCCTACTCCTTACATAAAATTTTCTGTAGAGGAAGCGTATGAAAAAGCTCCTTTAACATTACTTACACCCAAAAGAAGTTTGCAAAAAAAGTTTTCTTTGTTAAAAGGCAGAAGGTAAGCACAAGAGTTACAAAGAAACAAAGCATTTATTGTTAAAAGCTTTTCTACCACTCACTCATCATCATACAGTGAAGACACGATGGCTACAGAATAGATGGAGTCTCTCTTCCATCTCCCCTCATGAATATGTTTGCTCGCTCACAAATTCACAGCTGTGTTTTTTAAATGGAGTACTTTTCTTCAGTGAGATTGGGAAAAGAGTTGATGATACAGGATCTGGTAGAACAGGTACATCCTATTAAACAACAGAGCAGTTACAGAAAGGACATCTCTTTCTTCAGGAAAAAAAAAGTGTCTTCATTTCCCCTTCAACTCTTCGAGCTGCCATAAAAGGGTTCTCAACACAAACAGGAAAACAACTCAACACCTCACTACTGCTTTAGAAAAATGTGGGCTTGTAGCGCATAATACCAACGCTTTCACCAGCTTCAGCAGAACAAATTCTATACAGTGTGATATAAAAGGCTGTCAGCTGAAGCCACGCACGCACTAGAACAGCTAGTGCTGGTAAGTGGAACAGCTAAATCCCCACTGGTAACAGTGCGAAAAGTTTTGGCAACGAGTCTCCGAGGTGACACACAGAACTGCGCCCTGCGTGCCGCTTCCAAGCCACGTTCCAGCTGAGGATGGCTCTCACACCTGACCCCAACATGGATGCCCACGTACCACATGCACGCAAAATACACAAAACCACATCAGCTGTGCTATTTTCAGCAATGCTCTGCACATTATCCTGTGCTTTGTCTTAACGGCACTTCAGTGGCACTCTGCCCCCATTTGTTCCTTTCTTTTACAGTCGTGCTATTCTCCTCTCTATCCTGGTATTTTTCTTCCACAATCAAACATTTGCTTTTCCTTTAGCTGTTATGCCAGCATTTCAGCTTCAAGATACATTTCCCTTTTATTGCATTCCAGAAATTGTTTTAACTCTGTCCTAATTTTGTGCTATGTTTTCTAACAATCTATATTATCACCTATAAACTAACTACTACTGTGCAGATTTATTTGCTCTATTCACTTTTGCGGTATGCACTTACTTGTATTGTACTGTGGTAGAAACCAAAGAAACCCAAAAATTTTCTCGCCTTTTTCTTTTTCAGCCAAAAAATACCATCGTCTCGAGACTAAGATGAATTTATTATTCAAAATCTGCTGCAATTACATGCCTGCTCATTACCAGTAACTTTCATTTTTACACGCCTAAGCTGCACTTGCTCCAGTTCCTACCGGAGTTGTTCCATTGCTTCTCCTCAAATACAGTGTCACTTTTTCCAAAAACCCAGCCCTGGTGACACCCCGGGATGATGACAAAGGCCCAAACTGCTTCTACGCCCAGGATAAAAGTATCAACATTTCAGATGTGTTTTAACCAGAAGGACGACATCTGGCAACTATTCCTCGCACTCACCATTGGTGAGCAGTCTTTTCATGTGCAGTAGGAGCACGGACAGCAGAACGTAAGCAGGCGGCTTTTCTTGCTGCACTGACCCACGCAGGAGCAGCACACGCCTCGCTCTGCACACATTTCAGTGCAGCGCTGCTCTGTAACACAGCTGCAGCTTCCCGCAGTGCTGTTCTGGCTCTGCTGGGCAGCAGCAACACATTACTTACATTAATTTGCTCCGAAAAACCCATCCAATTAATTAATTCTAAGGAGAGATTCTAGGAGTAGATTAGACTCAGTTATTTTGCCAGCTGAGGCACGTAACTGGAATTTCTCTGAAGACATATTTGCCACTCAAATGACAATGCTCTCAAAACCAAAAGCCCCTGGCAGATGGCACCTATCCCAGCTTCGTGCCCTTCTCACATCCCTACTTATCTTTTTCTGCATTTATTATTCCTGGAGATCAAATGCATCCCCTGAATGTAGCTGCTCTGTTTTCCACATACAGAAAATAATTTTACACTGGACAGCATGCACACAACTGACACAGCAGCGTAACAGATATGGAAGCACAGTAACAGATGATCCTCGCTGTTTTCCTTCATAATTTTCACTTGTAGTGCAATTAGCAGAGTCCTACACCAAATAAGATTTAAAGTCATTAACTGTCTGACAACCTCTCAGCCCCTACCAAGACTCAGTTTGAGACTGCTGGATTTCAGGTTTTAGTGTAAAAAGGTTTTTTAACTAAAATAAAATAAAATAAAATAAAATAAAATAAAATAAAATAAAATAAAATAAATCCAAACCAAGCCATTCCCAGGAAAAGGCCTTGGGCAAAGAGGTGCAGCTGTGCTTTTTCTCACACCAACGTTTTTCCACAGTGTTACTGCCAACAAATGACTGCAATCAAGCGTGAATTTTCTGAGACACCTCTGGTCACAATGGGCAGTGAAAGCTATGGCACTGGTAACATGTAAGCAGATGTGTTCAACGAAGCACTGGGAGGGAAGACTTGTGTCTTCTGTAACTGGACAGAAGAAACGTTTACATTCAAATCTGAAAGAATTGGCAACGACAGCAGAAGAGGACTTTAGCATAGCAAAATTAAATACTTAAGAGAGCTGCCTCCATTCCTTGCACACGTGAACTTTCATTTCAAGAAAGTGAAAGAAAGGAGATGAAGAGGAGCAGCCTAGAAGAGGATATGGAGTGCTACATCATCAGGACCCAGTTATACTTTGGCAGCTGCTTTTTGGACCAGAAATCATGTTGGTTCGTTAATGACAAACTAATTTATGCACTACAGAAAGCAGGACGGGGGAAGGATTTAATGAAGATGTCTCTGCTCCCAAGTCAATCTGGTGTAATTCCCATTGTCTGAATTTGTCACGTATTTGCAAAGAAGGTGGTTTCCATGGGGTTTCTAAGGCTGATAGTGCTTCATAATTCAACAGCATCCTATGTAACCAACGCAGAGTGAATGGGAGAACCGAATGATCCGTAGGAAAAGGCAGATTACCTATGACTGAAGACCAATCCAGGGATTCTGTTAAGTGAAGCAAAGAGAAAACTGCCACATTACATGAAGTTAAGGTTTTTGGATTCTGAACCAACTTAACAATTAGAGAACTTCTTTACAGTCTCGATCTCCAGTGGTACACAAAGAAAGAAATGCTGAAGTCATCTCCTGTTTTGCCCATAGGCTTATTGTTAATATCTGCTGTGTTCAAGGCAGGTATCAGCAAAGCACCATTAGTTATTTGCATTTTCTTAGGTTGCCTTATTTCTTGCTTCAACTTCTGCTTCACTAACCCACTGACACTTGAGAATGCTTAAGAGGCTTTCATTCTGGAAAAAATTTCTTCCTCTCAGTATGGCACACTGATCATACTCATGTGATACAGAAACCTGTTTGCCTTTCATTGCACTGGCAGGGAAACGAAGCGTGTTACAGTTTGCAAAATAAATGTCCAGAAGAGCTTTTCATCTCAGGAATGAAAACTCTCCTAGTTTATTATTTTACATAGCATGATGGCTCCTTGCACTGTAATGAAAGTTCTATTCAGGAATATAAAGCATTCCACAACTATCAGACTATCTGGTCTCATTCCAGAGAAGTTACTATTTGAGACTCTTAGGTAACACAGGATGAGAATTACCTTTATTTCTCTAAATCTGTAGTCTTTTATAACACTCAACTCAATTTCTCCCATCAATACCATCCGTGATTCTATGCATAACCCATAAGGATTTGCTGCGTAGTGTCTGAACTTTCCACTAGAACTCAATGATGCAAGTCGATGAATTAATCTTTAATCTTCTTTAGCACTGACACCTGTATAAAGCATGGCAATCTTCTGCTATCTATGGCCTGGAATGATTTGAGACACCTCCCATGGGCGCTGTTTTCAAGGGTCACTCTAAAGCTGGCGTTCTGGCTGGTTTGTTGATGGTACATTCCCAGCCAGTCAGGAAGCAGGTCCATGTGTAACAGTGAGCTAAGTAACACTGGGGAGTCCACTTGTTCTGTGGTCATGATGCCAATGTGATGTTTTGAGCAATGCTTATGTGTTGCGCACTCCCAGAGACTGTTCCAGTTCCTGTCGGCGCTGCTGAATCTGAAAGAAAAAGAGAAACTGTACAGTTCAGCAGATTCAATTGTTCAGTGACAGGAAGATTCACTTATGAGCCATCAGTGTGGCTAACTCCTTCATACCTTGCAGTAGAAATATCTGCTCACAGCCTCTTGAGACCATGGCTCATGATAAAATTCAGCTCTGCGTTCTTCTTCTGGATTTCCAACTACATCAGTCATCACCTGTGACAAAAATAAAAATACTTTTCACTATAGCTACTCTCCCATGTAGAGAAATATTAGATTTACCTGAGTCAAAACTTATCTGCACTGCTACGTTAAAAATATTCAGGGCTGACCTCTAAGCCAAAGGCAAACGGACAACGAATGGCATGAATGGCACGTGTGGTCATGGTCACCAGCAACACATGACGATAACAGGCCAATTGTGAACAGCCCCAACCTCTGCTCCAGAGCAAGTAAGGAGTAATTCCGCTGCCCAAGATAAGTGCTGCGGATCTCTCACATTTTAACAGCAGGGAGAATACCAAGCTACAGCTCTATGTATGCAGCTACAGAAGCTCCACAACACCTTCGTTCGTAAGGTCTTCAAGCTGGAGGTGTATTTGAACATTCTTTTAGATGTCTATTCCCCTTCTGAATATAAGTAATCATCAGAATCTTGACAACAGATCTTTGGAAGATTATTGATTAACAAAGTAGATATTTATATTTGAAGGACAACTCGATAAAATAATTTCATGGCTTTATTGATATAACTGGTTTTGAGGTGGCAGCCTAACTGGTCTTTCCTGCATACTTTCTGCTCTGGGATAGCAGCGTTACACTCACTGTCTTCTTTTCCACCAATTTTCTATCCTGGCTGTTTTAGCCACATATGCTATACACATCTAACTATAGTTCTTACATTCTTGTCCCACTCTTCAAACCATGGCTCACCTTAAGATCCCTACTTTGGGACCGGAGAAGGTCTTGGATGTATCCTTTGGGATCTTTGGAGAAACTCAGCATGAAGTCACGTTGTATTTTTAGCTGATTTATGGATTCGATTGTCTCATGAATCTAAAAGAAACAAATAAGCTAGGTGTTACTTAAATCCTCGCATGCTTCCGCAATCCCGAGGCCAGCCCCACCAGCGCCTTTGTGATTCTTGTAATGTGCAAAGGTGACAATTCTACACCAAGGACCCATGAAAGATCCCACTGAATTTTCCCTTCAAAGTAGGAGTTAACCCTCATCCTCAAATCGCATCTTGTTTTCACGTGCATTTCTGCAATATAAGCATATTCTTCACCTCCTGCACTGAACAGCTGGATGGCACATACATACAACACTGAGGAGCCAAGTCTCGCCCTAATGCAGTGATTTCTGGTGTATAAGCAGTCTTTTCACCAACTCAGAGATTTTTCAGTTAAGGCACTCTATGAGTATGTTTTTAAACACTGTCCAATGCAAGAAAGCAGTTATTTCTCTGGTTAATCATCATTATACCTTCAATAATCTGTTGGGATGCTCGAATTTTGTGCTAGCGATTGTCTAATCAAGTCCATGTCAGATAAACTTACATAACAGCTACGACTTCTAGATTTTTTTCTGCTGAGAAAGCCTACTGATGTCATTATGGCTGCCAAAAGGAATGTGAACAATGAGAAACTGAGAGCATGAAAGATTTATAGAAAATGAGTCATATTCTCAAAATCATTATGAAATAAGTGAACAGTAACCAGCAGGGAAGAATGAAGACTCCAATGAAGAGTCAAGGACATATAATTATCCTGGATAACAATATTAATTATGATGATAATGAACTATTAGCACACGTACAAACAGAAACATTTTGTTACCTTGTTCCACCAAAATTCTAGCTTGAAATTGTAAATTCCTCTCTTTAAATTTCTTGTATAAAGCTATTTACCAAAACAGCTAATGTGGTCAGGCACAATGGGAGAAACATCCATCTTCTGATATAACTGTGCCACCAAGTCCTCTATTGTGGACACAACTGCAAAGTATGTTAACAGAAGAGAGCTGCTTTCAACTTCAAACACTCCTCATTTGGGAAAATGATGTAGCCATCTAGAGGGAAATCTCCCATTGCATGCAGCAAGTTCCCTCCAGATGACTCTGTGGCAGCACAGCAACAAATGGTACAAACAGAAATACAGAAGTCAAGGCCTGCGTACCCAGAGGTGACCTCAGTAGCTACACTAATCGCAGCTTGTGCTCTGCTGCAGCAAATGCTCAATAAAAGTTGGTAAAGATGTCAAAAATGGGGAGCTGCAATGGAAACAATAATCCTCCAGGTTGGGAATTAACTGTCTGAGCAGCTGTTCTGCTGAAAGTGATCTTTTACCAGAACCCATAGGACCTCTGGTGTTTAAACCACCTTTAAAACAGTACACAGGCAGTGGTTGCACATGGTTAGAAATCAACAGAAAATGGGCTGGAGTGTGTGACACAAATAATATCTGTTCCGTTATATCACACCTTCTCTTCCCTTGCCCTGGGAAGCCACTTTCATGTCTCTCTTACCAAGCCAGATCAACCATTCAGGCGTGCACCCGTACCAACAGCGCTCTAGGCAAGAATCCCCAACGCCTGCAGAGCTCACCACTGCTGAGTGTGCGCAGTTCTCATTTAATAAACGGGCGCAACTCTGCCAAACTCTTCCAAATGATTTTTCTTCCACTCATTTTCTACCACTGCCACCAGTGCAGCGAGCTGCTCTGCAGCACTGCATGTACAGCACACACCTGAAATAGGAGATTCCCCTAGCTTTCTCACACATAAATTTAATACTTCACGACATCTCAATAAAAATTTATAGTCAAACAGATTATACGACTCCTGAATACATTAAAAAAGAGCAATGCTGAGCCAGCATTCTGAGCTTATTGTCTCTGCAAATTTTATAGGAGGCACTCATTCTGGAAAATCAGCTAGGGCAGAACGACTCTATCTGGACTTCTAAATATTTCTGCATTTGAAAGTGCTCTCTACAGTCAAAAGAGATCGTGACAGTACAGTCATACAGCAGAGACCACGGAATAATTAATCTCAACCAAAAGCAGACATCGCTATCCAATCAGTTGCACGGTGTACAAGAGATTTTAAATTGTTCAAGGGCTAAGTGTAATGCAGAGTATCTGTTTGGCCAGACAGTCCCAACATTTTAGCTGCTTTTTCTTCTTCTCCAAGGTAAAAATGTAAGCACCCCGTTCAGCTCACTCGGAAGTTGTGTGAACATTACCAGCCCCGCTGTGCCCAAAGTCTTTGGTTCACTCATCTCTGTTCATACTCTGCAAAAAACTGCTTCCTTCAACCCATCCGAATATTAACTCAATTCTGTGCCTCCTTCTCTTTCTCATCAGCATAAATCAAAAGCAAATTATTTTTCCTCACCGATTTATTATCACCACTATTAAGACCTCAATTAATGCCTGTCCTTGAGACTCTTATAGCTCAAAACATGCCATCCATAATTTAAACTACAGTATTAATCTTTCTTTGCTCACTGTATGCTGTATTTCTCCACTTTCCTTGCATCTTACTTCACCTCATCTCCTGCCTATTCAGGCTCGTATTTCTTACTCCACTATCTTATACAGCAATCCTGTATCATCACCACAGTCTTGCGGTGTCTTTAGGCACTTCTCTGCCCAATATTCACGTACAGGGAACAAGTCAGATTTTTATTTTCAGTAGTCAATGAGAGAAACTTGTTATCTCTCACTGATCTGCTTAGAGTCTACTTTGGATAAGATTACTTTCACAGAGTCGCCGAATGGTTTGGGTTGGAAGGGACCTTTAAGATCATCTAGTCCCAACCCCTCCTACGGACAGGGACACCTCCAGCCAGACCAGGTTGCTCAAAGCCCCGTCCAGCCTGCCCTCGATTGCCTCCCGGGAAAAGGCATCCACAGCCCCGCAGGCAATCTGCTTCAGTCCCTCACCACCCACACCGCGAGGAATTTCTTCCTAATATCTAGTCTACATCTACCCTCTTCCAGCTTAAAGCCATTTCCCCTCATCCTGTCACTACCTGCCCTTTTAAAATTCCTTCCCCAGCTTTCCTGTAAGCCCCCTTCAAGTACTGGAAGCCTTGTCTATTCCAGGCTAAAGAGCCCCAACTCTCTCAGTCCCACGAGGGAGGTGGATTCGATGGCCAGGGACATCAGAACCACAGAAATATAAGGCACTGGTGGGCACTGGAGCACAGTGCACTCTGATGACCTTGAGTCACCAAGGGACAAAATCAATTTATATTTCTGGGGTGACTGGGGTTCCAAGAGTTGATCGTGTTGGAGGCCTCCCTTTTGTTGGCAAAGCACCCTATAGTGACTGGCCCAAGGGCTGCCTGTATACTTGGCACTGATTACCTGAGAAGGGGATACTTTAAGGATCCCAAGGAGTATCATGGGCCTTTGGAATAGCTGCTGTGGACACAAGAGGTGTTAAGCAGCCACCTGCTTTGCCTGGCCTTCAGAAAATCTGTCTGTTGTGGGGTTGCTATGGGCAAAAGAGCAACAGGGACCGATTGCTACACAAACGGTGCACAGGCGGCAGCACCGCACCAACAGGGATTCCTTGCTCCCCCTTCATAAGCTGATTCGTCAGCTAGAGAGTCAGGGAGTGATCAGCAGAACCCACTTGCCTTTTAACAGCCCCATATGGCCAGTGCATACAGCCAGTGGAGAATGGAGGCTGACGGTGGACTACCGTGGCCTGAATGAAGACACACCGCCACTGAGTGCTGCTGTGCCGGACACGTTAGAACTCCTTATGAACTGCAGTCAAAAGCAGACAAGCGGCACGCCACCACTGACATTGCTAATGCCTTCCTTTCCATTCCTTTGGCCACAGAATGCAGGCCAGTTTGCCTTCACCTGGAGGGGCATTCAGGATACTTGGAACTATTTGCCCCAGGGGTGGAAATGCAGCCCAATTATTTGCCATGGGTTGATCCAAGCTGCACTGGAGAAGGGCAGTGCTCCTGAGCACCTGCAGAACATTGATGACATCATTGTGTGGGGCAACACAGCAGGGAAAGTTTTTGAGAAAGGAGAGCGAATAATCCAGATCCTTCTGCAAGCTGGTTTTGCTAGTAAGCAAAGCAAAGTGAAAGGACCTGCCCAGGAAATTCTGTTCCTAGGTATGAAGTGGCAAGATGGACATTGTCACATCCCAATGGATGTGACCAACAAAATCACTGCCATGTCTCCGCCCACTCGTAAGAAAGAGACACAATCGTTTCTGGGCGTAGTGGGCTTTTGGAGAATGCACATCCCAAACTACATCCTCACTGCAAGTCCCCTTTATCAGGTGATGCAGAAGAAGAATAATTTTATATGGGGCCCTGAGCAGCAGCAGGCTTTTGAGCAGATTAAACCGGAGATAGCCTGTGCCATGGCCCTGGGGCCAGTATGAATGAGACAGGATGTAAAGAACGTCCTCTGCACTGCTGCTGGAGAGAAAGGTCCCACTTGGAGTCTGTGGGAGAGAACTCAGAAGAGACCCAAGGTCGACCCCTGGGATTCTGGAGTAGAGGGGGTCTGAAGAGGGCTACGCTCCAACTGAAAAGAAGATCCCAGCCATGTATGAGGGGGTTCGGGCTGCTTCTGAAGTAGTCGGCTGTACTGAAACACAGCTCCTTCTGGCACCTTGACTGCCAGTGCTGAACTGGATGTTTAAAGGCAAGGTTCCCTCCACTGCCCTACCGATGCCACTTGGAGGAAGTGGATTGCGTTGATTACACAACGAGCGCAGGTGGGGAACCTCAGCCGTCCAGGAATCTTAGATCATCTTAGCAGTGGCCTGAAGGTAAAATGTTGGAACATCAATGGCAGAAGAGATATCACATGGTAAAGAGGCCCCACCACACAATGAACTGCCAGAAAATGAACAGAAATTTGTCCTGTTCACAGATGGATCGTGTCGTATGGTGGGGAAGCATCGCAGATGGAAACCTGCTGTGTGGAGCCCCACACGACAAGGTGCAGAGGCCACTGAAGGGAAAGGAGAATCAAGTCAGTTTGCAGAGGTAAAGGCTGTCCAACTGGCTTTAGATATTGCTGAATGGGAAGAGGTGGGCAATGCTTTATACTGACTCATGGATGGTGGCAAATGCCTGATGGGGGTGGTTACAACAGTGGGAACAAAACTGGCAGCGGAGTAGTAAACATATTTGGGTTGCTGAATTGTGGAAAGACATTGCTGCCCAAATGAAGGATGTGGTTGTAAAGGTGCACCATGTAGATGCCCATGTGCACAAGAGTCAGGCTACTGAAGAACAGCAAAATAATCATCAGGTAGACTGAGCTGCGAGAGCCGAGGTGGCTCAAATAGACTTGGACTGGCAACACAAGAGTGAATTATTTGTAGCTCGCTGGGCCCATGAGACCTTGGGCCATCAAGGAGGAGATGCAACATTGGGTGGCCTTAATTATGGATGGTATTGCACAGCTTATTCTGTGCAATATGCATATATTATTATATATGACTGTGAAGCATGTGCCACAATTAAACAAGCCAAGAAGATGAAACCTCTCTGGGAGGAAGGGTGATGGTGAAAGTATAAATGTGGGGAGGAGTGGCAGGTTGATTGCACCACCTTGCCACAATCTCGCAACAGTAAGCGCCATGTGCCCACCATGGTGGAGGCAACCACTGGCTGACTTGAAACATATGCAGTACCCCATGCTACCGCCCAAAACACCATATGAGGTCGGGAGAGGCAAACCATGTGGTGACATGGCACCCCAGAAAGAATTGAATGCAATAATGGGACTCATTTCAAAAATTTACTTATGGATATTTGGGCCAAAGATCATGGGTGGATTTATCCCCTATAGTGCACCAACTTCTGGCAAAATCAAATGATACAACGGATTAAAAACCACGTTGAAAGCAATGGGTGGTGGAACATTTAAACACTGGGAGAAGCATTTGGCAGAAGCCAACCTGGTTGGTCAACACTCAAGGATGGGTCAGTCGAGACGGTCCTGCCCAATCCAGCTCTCTACATGCTGTAGAGGGAGATAAGGTCCCTGTGGTACATGTAAAAAGCACGTTGGGAAAAGCAGTTTGGGTCTTCCCAGTTTCTGGAAAGGGCAAGCCTCTGCATGGAACTGTTTTTTCTCAGGGATCTGGGTCCACTTGGTGGGTGATGCAGAAAGATGGGGATGTTCAATGTGTACCACAAGGGAATTTGATGCTGGGGGATGCATATATACACGTCACAGAATCACAGAATCACAGCATGGTTGGGTTGGAAGGGACCTCAAGGATCACGAAGCTCCAACCCCCCACCAATGCAGGGCCACCAACCTCCACATTCCACAGCAGCCCAGGCTGCCCAGGGCCCCATCCAACCTGGCCTCCAACACCTCCAGGGATGGACGGGGCATCACAGCCTCTCTGGGCAGCTGTTCCAGCACCTCACCGCTCTCACAGCACACAACTTCCCCTGACATCCAACCTCCAGCTGCCCTCCCTCAGCTCCAAACCATTTCCCTCGTCCTGCTGTCATCTCCCCTTTCCAAGAGCTGACTCCCCTCCTGTCTGCAGGCTCCCTTTAGGCACTGCAGGCTGCACTGAGGTCACCCCGCAGCTTCTCTTCTCCATGCTGAACAAGCCCAGCTCCCTCAGCCTGTCTTTGTAGGGGAGGTGCTCCAGTCCCCTGATCATCTTTGTGGCTTCCTCTGGACCATCTCCAACAGCTCCCAGTCTTTCTTGTACTGAATGTGTACTCATGTACATGAATACACATGTGTCTGTGTATATTTAATTACACAAATATATATAATTATAGATAATATAATACATATATGTGTGTGTGTATAAATATATATGTGTGCATGTGTTTAATGTTTAATGTTGTATGCGAACTGCTGAGTCATGGCCTGAACCCCTGATTGATCACCTGAGGCGAGCAGTATCAGATCACCTGAGGCAGAGGAGCACAGGTGAAGGCAATGCAGCTGTGCTGCCTGGCTCCACCCCTCCTAGACCTATTTAAGAGCTGGCTACCAGTGGGGTAGGATCTCTTCTGGAGATCTGCTCTGCTGGTGTTTTGTGAGTGAGCCCAGGATGGGGTAAGCCTTCTATTTGTTCTCTTTTGTTATCATAATCTGCTTTGCCTAACTCTCTTGTTTATTTTGTGATTA
This sequence comes from Tetrao urogallus, assembly GCF_951394365.1. Classification (NCBI taxonomy): domain Eukaryota; kingdom Metazoa; phylum Chordata; class Aves; order Galliformes; family Phasianidae; genus Tetrao; species Tetrao urogallus. The sequence goes on along the minus strand of NC_136820.1, from coordinate 51,571,675 downwards.
TAGCATCCTAATATTCTTTGATTATACAAATGTATATATTACGCATGATGTAGTGATGTGGAGTAAGGGGTCGAATGCCATGGTTTTATGATTTTTGGTTATCTGTATTCCATTTTGTAACATCATGGAGTGCTTTGAGAGTTAAAGAGTTGATGCTCCAGTTCCAGGTAGAGAAGAACTACATCCCCAAGAGGACAGAGAACTGTCAGCTGTTCTGTTAACACTTCTGCTCAGAGCAAAAAATAAAAGCCATTTGTAGGTCACTCAATCTTCCCTTTTTTGTTCTTGGTAGCATGTGAGCTCCCTAGATCATCTTGACTCAGCAGTAGAGCAAGGCATTTGGCTTTTGGACTTTCTCATTTAATTGTTTTATTAGCTTCAGTTCTTCTATGATGTTGTCTCTGGCTGGGTAGATGGGGGAAGAGCAGTAGATGTAGTCTACCTTGATTTCAGCAAGGCATTTGATACTGTTTCCCACGATATCCTTATAACAAAGCTGAGGAAGTGTGGGGTAGATGAGTGGACAGTGAGGTGGGTTGAAAACTGGCTGACTGGCAGAGCACAGAGGGTCGTTGTTGGTGGTGCAGAGTCTGGCTGGTGGCCTGTAACCAGCAATGTTCGTCAGGGGCCAGTGCTGCGTCCGGTCTTGTTCAACATCTTCATCAATGACCTTGATGAGGGGATGGTGGCCACCCTCAGCAAGTTTGCTGATGATACGAAGTTGGGAGGATTGGCTGACAGCCTGAAGGCCGTGCTGCCATTTAGCGAGACCTGGACAGGCTGAGAGCTGGGCAGAAAAAACCGGATGAGGTTTAACAAAAGCAAGTGTAGAGTCTTGCATCCGGGGAGGAATAATTGCATGCAGCAGTACAGGTTGGGGGATGACCTGCTGGAGGGGAGCTCTGCGGAAAGGGACCTGGGTGTCCTGGTGGATGACAGGTTGGCCATGAGCCAGCAGTGTGCCCTTGTGGCCAAGAGGGCCAATGGCATCCTGGGGTGCATTGCAAAGAGCGTGGCCAGCAGGTCGAGGGAGGTGATCCTCCCCCTCTGCTCTGCCCTGGTGAGGCCTCATCTGGAGCACTGCATCCAGTTCTGGGCTCCCCAGTACAAAACAGACAGGGATCTCTTGGAAAGAGTCCAGTGGAGGGCCACAAAGATGGTAAGGGGCCTGGAGCGTCTCTGCTATGGAGAAAGGCTGAGTGAACTGGGTCTGTTCAGCCTCGAGAAAAGAAGGCTGAGAGGGGACCTGATCCAGGTCTATAAATATCTGAGGTGTGGGGGCCATAGTGGTGAGGCCAGGCTCTTTCCAGTGGTACATGGAGACAGGACAAGGGGAAATGGACATAAGCTGCAGCATAGGAAGTTCCACACAAATGTGCACGAGAACTTCTTTAGGTGAGGTGACGGAGCACTGGAACAGGCTGCCCGGGGGGGTGGTGGAGTCCCCTTCTCTGAAGATGTTCAAGTCTCGCCTGGACACCTACCTGTGCGACCCTGCTTTGGCAGGGGCTTGGTCTTGATGATCTCCAGAGGTCCCTTCCAGCCCCTACAATTCTGTGATTTAATTCCAATTGTATTTTTTCATATTGTATTATCTTGCATTCCACTATCTTATTTAGTAAATTAGTTGTTTCTCCTCATATTGTTGCAGCTGTTTTGGTTTTAGGCCCATCTCTCTAGGGGACCCTTTTCCCCTTTTTCCCATTTCCCTTTCCCAGGGTGTGGGTCCCTGGGACCCCATCCCCGCAGTCACAGAACCAGGTTGAACCATCCCTTAAGCTGTTGACAGGGTCAGACCACAGCATGGTAGCAACTGAGGAACCAGGTGAGTCTCAGCCAGCAGTGTGCATATGTGTGCATTGGCGCTTGTGTATGTCTGTGCCTCTGTGTGGACATGTACACTTGTGTGTGCGTGTGAGGCTACCTGTACCATCATTTGGAGTAAGGCTGCAGCCTTGGGGGCCTGAATGGCCAGGCAAATATTAGCAAACAGGGAGACTTGGATCAAGAGACAGATAGCAGAAAGACAGTGTCCAAGCCCAGCTGCCAGTAGGACACATCTGAAAATTCACTGAAAATTAGCTGATTTCCATTCTGCTCAGCTAGAGATGGATTGCAATGAGAACATTTGTGATCTTTGTGTTCATAAAAGAGCTCTGTGTAACTTCCTCTTTTGATCTGTGTTGGTGGCCATGTGTGTTACATAGAATCATAGACTCATGAATGTTGGAAGAGACCTCTGAGACCCTAAAGTCCAACCCCAACCTATCCCCCCCATGCCCACTAACCATGTCCCCAAGTGCCACATCTCCATGGTTCTTGAGTACTTTCAGGGATGGTGACTCCACCACTTCCCCAGGCAGCCTGTTCCAATGCCTAACTACTCTTTCAGAGAATAAATGTTTCCAAATATCCAACCAGAACCTCCTCTGGCACACCTTGAGGCCATCACCTCTCATCCTATTGCTATTACCTGGCAGCAGAGGCCTACTCTTACCTCACTCCAACCTCCTTTCAAGAGTTGGTGAGAGTGATGAGGTCCCCCCTGACCTCAGCCACTCCCCATAAGACTTGTATTCCAGACTCTTCATCAGCTTTGTTGCCCTTCTCTGAATGTGCTCCAAGGCCTCAGTGTCTTTCTTGCAGTGAGAGGCTCGAAACTAAACAGGATTGCTAAACTGCTCTCCATCATCATTGAAAGATCTTGGCAAATGGGAGAGGTGCCTGAAGACTGGAGGATGGCCAGCATCACTTCAGCCTTCAAAGAGGGCAAGAAGAAGGATCCAGGAAACTACAGGCCAGTCAGCCTCACCTCTGTCCCTGGAAAGGCGATGGAACAATCTGTTGTGGATGCCACCTCCAAGCAATTGGAAGACAAGAAGGTTATCAGGAGTAGTCAGTGTGGGTTCACCAAGGATAAATCATTCTTGACCAACCTGACAGCCTTCTATGATCTCATCACTGGCTAGGCAGATGGGGGGAGAGCAGCGGATGTTGTGTACTTTGACTTCAGCAAGGCATCTGACAGCATCTCCCACAACATCCTTGTTACGAAACTTAAAATATGTGGGATAGATGAGCAGATGATGAGGTGGATTGAAAACTGGCTGACTGGCAGAGCTCAGGAAGTTGTCATTAGCAGTGCAGAGTCTGGTTGTAGGCCTATAACTAGCAGTGTTCCCCAGGGGTCGGTGCTGGTTCCAGTTTAATTCAACATCTTCATTAATGACCTGGATGAAGGGATAGAATGCACCCTCAGCAAGTTTGCTGATGATACAACACTGGGAGGATTGGTTGTCACACCTCAAGGCTGTGCTACCATTCAATAAGACCTGGACAGACTGGAGAGTTGGGCAGAGAGGAACATGATGAGGTTTAACAAAAGCAAGTGTAGAGTCTGACACTTCGGGAGGAATAATTGCACGCATCAGAACGGGTTAGGGGATGATCAGCTGGAGAGGAGCTCTGCAGAGAAAGACCTGGGGGTCCTGGTGGGCAACACATTGGCCATAAGCCAGCAGTGTGCTCTTGTGGCCAAGAAGGCCATTGGGATCCTGGGGTGCATTAAAAAGAGCATGGCCAGGAAAGTGAGAAAGATGACCCCTCCCCTCTACTCTGCCCTGGTAAGGCCACATTTAGACTGTGTCCAGTTCTGTGCTCCCTTGTTCAAAAAAGACAGAAATCTCCTAGGAGTCCAGCAGAGGGCCACAAAGATGGTGAGGGGCCTGGAGCATCTCTGCTATGGAGAAAGGCTGAGTAATCCGGGTCTTTTCATCCTGGGGAAAGGAAATCTGAGAATGAGTCTGATTAATGTTGATAAACATGGGAAGGAAAGAGGGAGGCAAATGGATGAGGCCAGGCTCTTCTCCATGGTGCATAGCAATAGGACAAGGAGTAATGGCCTAAAACTTGAACATAAGAAGTTCAGTATTAACATGCAGAACTTCCTTAAGATAAGGGTGATGGAGAACTGGAACAGGTTGTCCAAGGGGTTGTGGAGTCTCCACCTGTGCAGATATTCAGGACTTGTCTGGATACCTATCTGTGAGATGTACCTGCTTCAGCAGGGGGGTTGTATTCAATGATCTCTTCAGGTGCCTTCCAGCCCCTGCAATTCTGTGACTGTATGTAAATGGTATCAAAGTATGGCCTCACCAGTGCCTTGAACACAGAGGGATGATCACCTCCCTTCTCCTGCTGATTGCATTATTTCTGATACAAGCCAGGATGCCCTTGGCCTTCTTGGCCACCTGGGCACACTGTTAGCACACTGTGTTCAGCAGGCTGTCAACCAGCACCCCCAAGTCACTTTCCTCTGTGCGGTTTACCAGCCACTCTGCACCAAACTTGCAGCAATGCATGGGGTTGTTGTGACTTAAGTGAAGGACCTAACACTCGGTCTTGCTCAACTTCACCCCACTGGCCTCAGTCAACTGATCCAGCCTACCCACATCCCTTTGTAGGGCTTTCCTAGGCTCAGGCAAATCGACAATTTTTCTGAACTTGGTGTCATCTGCAGACTTACTGAGGGTGCATTCAATCCTTTCATCCAGATCATCAATAAACATATTAAACCCCCATCAGCATTGGGCCCCAGTACTGATGCCTGGGAAATATCACTTGTTACCAGCTGCCAGCTAGATTTAACTCCATCTGCCACTACTCTCTGGGCCCAGCAATCCAGCCAGTTCTTCACCCTGTGAAGAGTGTACCTGTCCAAGCTGCCAGCTTATCCAGCAGTACTGTGGGAGACTGTCCTGGTTTCAGCTGGTAAAGAGTTGATTTTCTTCATAGTGACTGGTGTGATGCTGTGTCTTAGCTTCAGGAGAGAAACAAGGTTGATAATACACTGATGTTTCTAGTTGTTGCTGAGCAGTGCTGTACAAAGCAAAGGACATTCCAGTTGTTCAGGTTCTCTTATTGCTCTGCCAGCAAGGAAGCTGGGGAACACAAATAGCTGGGAGAGAACAAACCAGGACAGCTGATCTAAACTGGGCAAAGAGATATTCGTAGAATCATAATCATAAAATCATAGACTGGCCTGGGTTGCAAAGGAGCACAATGCTCATCCAGTCCCAACCCCCTGCTGTGTGCAGGTCGCCAACCAGCAGCCCAGGCTGCCCAGAGCCACATCCAGCCTGGCCTGGAATGCCTGCAGGGATGGGGCATCCACAGCCTCCTTGGGCAACCTGTTCCAGTGCCTCACCACCCTCTGGGGCAAAAATTTCTTCCTCGTATCCAACCTAAACCTCCTCTGTCTCAATTTAAAAATACCATATGACATCATGTAAGAAAACTATAAAGCTGAGCAAAGTTGGCTGTGGGAGGCCAGCTAGGCATCAGTCAGCGGGTGGTGGGTTATTGGTTTGTACATCACTTGTTTTGAGTACATATATATGTGTATGTATATATGAAATTATTCAATTATCAGTACTGTTATTTCTCTCTTCCCTTTCTGCCCTAGTATCTCTACCTATGAGTTCTATTTTTTTTTTTTTTTCCAATTTTCTCTCCCCATTTGATGGAGAGAAGAGGGAGTGTGAGAAAAAAGGCTGTGTGACATTTATCTCTTTGCCAGGTTAAACCACAACAGAGACAGAGTCAAAGGCTTTACTGAACTCTAGGTCAGGCTACATCAAAAGCCTTTTCCTCATCCATCGGGGGGTTACCTGGTCATAGAAGAAGATGAGGTTGGTCAAGCAGGACCTGCCTTTCATGAACCCATGTTGGCTAGGCCTGATCCCCTCGTTGTCCCACACATGCCATGTCATCTCTTTCAAGATGATCTGCTCCATAACCTTACCTGGCATTGAGATCAGGATGACAGGCCTGTAGTTCCCCAAATCATCATTATGACCCTTCTTGTAATTTGGCATCACATTAGCAAGATGTACCTGGTTGACCAGGACTGCTGATAAATGACAGAAAGCAGCTTGGCAATCATCTCTGCCAGCTACTTCAGCACCCTTGGGTGGTTCCCACCCAGCCCATGGACTTCTGACAGCACAGGTCACTAACTGAATTGCAGGGGGTTTATTCTGCTCTTTATCCCTGTATTACAGCTCAGGAGGCTGAGTATCCTGAGGATAACTGGTCTGATATTAAAAACATAAGAAGACACTGAGAACCTCAGCCATTTCATCATCCTCAGTGGTAATATTCCCTGCCACATCCAATGAAGGATAGAGATTCTCCTTGATCCTCTTGCTGCTAATATATTTGTAAAAACACTTTTTATTATCTTTAACAATGATTTTTTTCTGAGTTTTTTTCTTTCTACTTTTCTCTCTGCAAATATGTGTAATTGCAGTGCATATGGACGCACATGCATCTGTGTGCACTTACTGGGAATACATGCTCAGCCCTGCTGCTGGTTGGATTTGCAGTAAAGGAGCCGCGGCAGCCTCTTGGACTTTCAGGTCCAGCCTAATTCCCTTAACACACACCTTGGAAGACCATAATCGATCCACCTCATGTGCTCTGAAGTGTTTTTAGTTGTAAACAAGCCTTGTTTGTTTCCCGCAGAACACAACAGATCTACTAAATAGTTCAGAGGGTTCTGAAATCATATAGCATGTAGAGTGGCCCGCACTTTATGTCACCTGCCAGGGGATTCATTACACTGTCTGTGAAACTCTGCTTCTATTACCCTGACAATGATATCAGGCCCTGAATCAAATCCTAACATCAAGCTCTGCTCACTTCACTATATTTCCATTGCATGTGACTTATTCAACCCTTGAAAGCAAATCCAAATGAGAAATCCCTTTCTCATATTACTCTCTTTGATGCATGGCACCAAAGCCACATGGAAGATAGACAATATATATATATATATATATATATGCCATGTGATACTTTACTCCTGGACCAGTACCTTGTTGTCCAATGCTGTAATCTCCTGCTGGTTAGCTGTTGAGAGAAGAAAACTACTCATCTGTCCCTTTAATGGGTCTTCAACTTCTACATCTATGTCATAACAAGCCGTCTTCTTCTGATCATTGGGGTCAACACTACAGAGAGGATAATAGAATATTATAAGAACTGCTGTAATGAATCAGAGTAAATACCCATCCAGATCCATATCCAGGATATATTTTCTGCAAAGGACTGTTGCAGATGCTGGGAGAAGAGTTTAAGAACTGGTCACCTATATATACATGCATATCCTAGCGTATTGTCTTATCTTTCATCAGTTAGAATTCAGACTTTTGAGTCAGAGGTTTTGTCCAAACTATAAACTTTAACAGCTACTAATGCTCAATCTTAAATTAAATTGCCTCGCATTTTCTGAGAACAGTTATAGCTTCAGCCTCCGAAGTAATTTCCAGTTGTAAACAACATTTCAATATCGTTTCTGTTCCACTGCATCCATTTAGGGTAAGTAAAACCGTACACTATCATTCTGGATGTGGGCACTTAATTGGTTATCAGTTCCAATGCTAATTATTGAGTTGGAGGACCATGACTGGGGGAGCAGTGACTTTCCACTTGAAGTCGCTGAAATTGGAAGAGATCAGTTGCAAAAGTTAAACGTTCTGGGGGCCTGATGGGATTCATCTCTAAGCACTGAGAGAGTTAGCACGTTATAACTGGACCTCTATCAACAATTTACTAAAGGTCTTGGGATACTGTGGAGATTTCTGTTCACTGGAACACAATGTTATAATGATCTAAAAGAAGGTCAAGAGAGAAGACCTACCAAAAGCTACAATCTAATCTCAGTACATGAAAGAATATAGAGAAGAGTTTCCTAGGTACTATCAAAAGATATTTAAAAAACAAGGATGTTATCAGGCATAGTCAACACGGATTCACAGTGGGAAAAGCCTGCCTCAGTAACGTGATCTCTTTACACAATCACATCACCGCTCAGTGGGCCACAGCAGGCTGCACAAGTAGGTGTCCAAGCAGGTCTTGAATATCTCCAGAGGAGAATCCACAACCTCCCCGGACTGCCTGTTTCAGTGCTCCATCACCCTTACTTGTGAGGAAATTCCTTCTCATATCGGTGTGGAACTTCCTGTGCTCCAGTTTATGGTTGTTTCCCCTTGTCTTGTTGCCTTGTCCTCACAGACTGCTGAAAAGAGCTTGGCCGCATCTCTTCAACTCCCACACTTCAGATACTTATAAACATTAATTAGATAATCAGATGATTCCTCAGTGTTTCCTCCTAGCAGAGCTTTTTCCAGACCATTCATCACCTATGGGCTCTTTCCAGATTCTCATGTATGGGGGAGCTGGGAACAGGACAAAGTACTCCAGATGAGGCATCACCAGGTCTGTGTAGAGAGGAAGGATTACTTCCCTTGTTCTGCTGGCCATGCTCTTTTTAATGTACCCCACACTACCAATGGTCTTCTTGGCCACAAGAGCATATTGATGGTTCATGGTCAACCTGCTGTTCTCCAGGGCTTCCAGGTCCTTCCCTGCAGAGATGCTTTTCAGGATAGGATTCACAAGAATGACACAAAGCTGCACCAGGGGAGGTTCAAAGTAGGAGACAGACATCTGGCTAGCTGGAAATGTGCTGGTGGACTGGAGACTGGCAAACGTGACGCCCATCTTCAAAAAGGGCAGGAAAGATGACCCTGGTAGCTACAGACCTATCAGTCTCACCTCGATGCCAGGGAAGATTATGGAACAGATAATCTTGGGAGCCATTATGGACCTATTAAAGGTCAACCAGAAGATCAGGCCCAGTCAGCATGGGTTTACGAATGGTAGATCCTGTGTGACAAACCTGATTTCATTCTATGACAAGGTGACCCACTTAGTGCATGAGGGTAAGGCTGTCGATGTGGTCTACCTGGACTTCAGTAAAGCCTTTGACACTGTCCCCCACAACATTCTTATGGAGAAGCTGGCTGCCCATGGTTTGATGGATGTACGCTCTGCTGGGTGAAACATTGGCTGGATGGCTGGACCCAAAGAGTTGTGGTCAGTGGAGTTAAATCCAGTTGGCTGCCGGTCACAAGCGGTGTTCCCCAGGGCTCAGTACTGGGGCCATTTCTCTTTAACATCTTTATTAACGATCTTGATGAGGGGATCGAGTGCACCCTTAGTAAGTTTGCAGAGGAATCACAGATTGGTGACACCACAGGACACCAAGCATTGATGTGCCTGAGGGGAGAAGGGCACTACAGAGGGACCTGGATAGACTGGATCAATCGGCCAAGGTTAACTGTATGAGTTTCAGTGGGGCCAAGTGTCAGGTCCTGCATTTTGGTCACAACGACCCCAGGCAACCCTACAGGTTTGGGAAGGAGTGGCTGAAAGCTGCCTGGTGGAAAGGGACCTTGGTATAGTGATGGACAGTCAGCTGCTGATGAGCCAGCAGCATGCCCAGGTGCCTAAGAAAGCCAATGGCTTCCTGGCTTAGATTAGGAATGGTGTGGTAAGCAGAACGGGGGAAGCCATCTCTGCTTAAAAACTATTTGGATGTGGTGCTCAGGGATGTGATTTAGCAGAGGGTTGTTAGAGTTAGGGTAGTATGGGAGGGTTGTGGTTGGGCTTGATGATCTTTAAGGTCTTTTCTAAACTGAGGAATTCTATGACTGGAAACATTTCTTCACTATCAAGGTGGTTAAAGACTGAAATGGGCTTCCTCGTGAGGTGATTGATGCCCCATGTCTGTCATTAGAATAATGCTCTCATTATTGCACTTTAATTTCTGGTTAGCTGTAAAGCAGTCAGGCAGTTGAATTAAATTATCTTTCTAGGTCTCTCCAATTGAACTATTCTAATTTCTTAATTTTCATATAAAGCAAATCACCTTTGTCTTGATGCCTGATAGATTCTTCAAAAAACACAGCCACTTATGCCTTCCTGCTACAGAAGCTATACTGATTTTTCCCAAATATATCACATTTATCACACACCTATTAACTTCATCCTCTTTTATAGTTAGTATAATTTGGCTTCCAGTATCCAGGGCTGATCTTGGTGCATCTGAATCTCTGGGCACAAGGATGTGACATTCTGGAGTTAAGGCTCACAGGGAGCCTCAAGGATGATCGGGGGCTGCAGAACGTGCCTGCCCAGAGAAGCTGCCAGAGCTGGGTTTGTCCAGCCCTGAAGAAGAGACTTGGGGAACTGACTCAATGGATGGAACTTTTTAAGATTTTATAACTCATATTTGTAATTAAAAGGGATAAATAAACATCAAACAGGTTCACAATACAAGAATATTGAAGAACTACATTTTGTAGAACATTTGTGTAATGTTAAGAGGTGGCTTGCTTCTTTGCAGAAATGGAAAACGCTACCTGTAATTTCAGATATGACAGCAACAAAGAATAGCTCTAGCTCCAGCTTAGGCTCACATAAGAAGATTTCACTTCTGTGAGTTTTAAATCTGATGCATTCAGTTTTGCATAGTTCAGAAACTATTATCCACTCTTTTTCGTGGCATCCTCTTTCAGGATACGTACCATATAAAAAGTATTTTTGCAGATTATAATCTTTCTGTTCATTTCTATTTAATTTCCACTTCATTCTCACTTCATTTTTTTGTTGCTTTCTTTCTCAAAAAGCAGGGATGGTTTGTATCTGAACATTAGTTCTAAAATGCTACAATGAGATTAGAATAGCTCCTGTTTTCATCTGTGTGCATCCTAAAAATCTAAAATGAATAACTAATCTAGGCGACCTTCTTGTACAAGACAGGCCTAGAGATAAATCTGAAGAGCACATATATTTAAAATCACCAGCACTTAAAGATCCTTGCAGTGGCTGACTGCTGTTCCCGTGGTTGACTACACTCACTGTTAAGAATTTAACTCAGTGAGCAGGAGAAAGGGTCTGCGAGTCTGTTCAAAGCCAAGCTGGACAAGGCCAGCAGAAATGTGATGTGATTTGAACCAGCTTTGAGGTGGTCGTGGGGAAGTCTCAGGTGACCAGTGTTGGCTTCTACGTCATTCTGCGATTTCTGTAGTCTAAATCTACTTACTCCCATTACATTCAGCAAACTTCCAGATATTTTTTCTTTTGCTGAGACTACAAGCATTATATTACCCCTTGAACAAACATCATATCTCCTCTTCTAGGCAAATTAACGCTTCCCCCATCCACAGCCTGATCTCACTATAGCATAATACTGTCCAGTTCTGTGTGGTGCACAGAGTATGTCAGAGAACACTACTGTACACAGCATCCTCCTCTTCAGCTTCTAGCTGTAAGAAGTTATCTTGCACCCAGGACTTCTTTGCCAAAAATACTGTCAGTTAGTTCCTTGCTATATTTTTCCCTAGATAATGACTACGTGCCTCTGAGGACCTCAGCTTTTTCTTTTTGCTCCATCAAAAGGTCAAAATCATCTTCAGTGACAGTACATACACAGTTATCAACCCATACAGTGGTCAAAAGCCACTTTTAGACTGTTTTATATAGTCAAATTGAAAAACAAGTTTTATTTTTACAGCCTTTGTAACTTTAAGATTTCTTATCACATATATTACAAAGTTGAAACAAAAAAAATCATTTTTAAGCATATTCAGGAATATTTGTTGTCAATATTCTGTAGGTAATTAATTTCCTAACCTCAGTTAATGGTAACACTTAAATACTCTGAGTTTTGATCAAGACTACAAAGGAACTTAGAAGAGACTGAAGTAGCCAACAGCAAGTTTGCAGTTCTCAATCTCTCCCCTCCTCCCAAGTTGTCACTTAAGTATGGAATGTGCTGGACGTGCCCTACATATACGTAAAGCTGTATATTAACCATGCCAAAAATATGCCTGTTTTGGCAAGGATTCCAGGAAGTTCACTGCTTTGGCTGCAATAACCTTCACTGAATCTTGTCATTCTTTAGATTAACTCTTTAGAGGATCCTTGAATAGCCTGCCTTCTTCAAGGAGGACTAGCACCCAAACCAGCTGATCCAATCCCAACCAAGCATGCAGACTGGCCACTGTATCCGAAACCATTACACTGTTACATATCTGACATAATCGGGTGGTTAGAATGAATGTCTGTGATATTTTAACTCCCTTCCCCTCTCCCCCCCCCCACAGTGGATTCAAACTTGTTCTTCTCCCATTAGGAAGGAAATCCAATCAACTCTCAATATTATTTTAGTATGGATAAGAAGAGTGAGAAGTTTTGCACTCTCCTATAGAAATGGTGCCACTCCGCTGAAAGTAATTCCGAATTACACAGACCAGAACGTCAAAGAGAACAAACACATGAAGTCCAAGGCTCTGACCAGGATGTCAGAAAACCTGGATTCTGGTCCGTGCGACAGTAGCTGCTTCTGCATTCATGCACTTTGCACTTGACAGCGCTGAGCTGACGGCCAAGCTTACCTGATGATATGGTTTATCACGATAGGATCTGGTGGCAGCAGCAAGTTAGTCAGTCTCTGAGGGATTTCAGAAAACTTTAGCCGTGGACAGTCAAAAATCTGGAATACAATGAAGCCTGTTACCCTCCCGAATCCAATCTGCAGTTAAGAAAGTAAACCATTGATTGGTTCAAAGGTAAGGGGATTCTGTAAGCTATAATTCTGTCCCCTGGCCAAATACCAGCTGTTACACTTTGCTCACAAACCCTCCCTTTAAGAGCTTTCAAAATAAGCGAGGTATCCTGGAAGCTATGGAAAAACAAAGCCAGGTAAGGTAACGATAGCTCATATATCATCACTTTTACTAAACTGATGTAGCCTTATTTACAGAAAGCGTGGAGATCCCTCCAAGCATCCCTCGTGGTTAATTCTAGAGGTTGTTGTGAAAGACAAAAAGTCTTAGTGTGCTACTTTGAAAACAGCACGCAGACCACTGAGAGCATCTTAAGATGTGAAGCACGTATAGGAAAAAGATAGCTTTTCTAATCATGTCTTTCATGTCTTCTGCCTTTCATAGAAGGAGAAAAGAAGGGATGGAAAAGACTCTACATATGGTCTGCTGCTTCTGAGTACCAGATTTTATCATGTCACTGAGATACCATCTTATGCTAAGAAAAAAAACCAAACAACTATAAATCAAGACAGTGAAAAAGAGCTTTTCTTCCTGGAAAGGCTTTTGTGCAGGTCATAAACCATCAGATTCCTGATAACACTGGCAAATGGAGGAGGTGCTTACTTCTATTATTTTATGAGTTGTATGTCAGTGTCTGTTGAAAACCATTCAGTACTGAAGACTGCAAATTATTAAGCAAAAATTCAGAAATTTTGTTCCATCAAAAGTTTGCAGATGGATATTACAGACCACCTTGAAAGAGACACCGTGTCTAGAAAGGAATTACCTGCTGGAAGTACTTGTCACAGTTAATGTATTCCTTATCATGGGAATCTTGCAGCTTATTTGTTTTGATGTACTGCCACAGAGCCTGGATGATAGCTGATCGGGTCTGCGTGTGTATCCCCAGCAAACGGGCCAGTCGTGGGTCCAGTTTGAACTGCGGAGGCTGCAACACAGTGAAAAGGAGGGAGATGGTAACAGAGAGAATAACAGACACCTGCCCAGATAGAGCTTCAGCTTTAGTTTTCTGAGGACTTGTTCCACACGTGAACTGCCCCTTTCAGTGGTGGAAGCTGCATGAACAAATTGCTCAGATGTGCACCACCTCCATGGCATGACGATGCCTAGTGCTTGAAAAGGAAGAGGGACACCATACATGTGCTGTGCAAACCAGCTACCTGCATCACCTGCTGCAGACAATGAGCTGCACAGTCAGAAGTTTCTCTTTACTTTCTATGCAGTTTGGCTTTAGGGACCGGAAGACAAAAAAGAATGATCCTGCCTCAGAACTAATGGAGATTAGCCACAAATTGAGAGCATGAATTCAAGATGACACTTCTGCTATTCCTAATAATTAATCAGCTGCCTCCCATCAACAAACTCCATTGGAACTCTTTTTTTCAGACATGCTTCCAAAGTTCCGCCGCATAGCAGAAACTGCACCTGGTTACAACTTGCCAATGGAATCTATTTCTCCTGACTTCTGTGATACAACTCCTCAATTGCCCAGCCTTACATTTCCAACAATATACATTCTTTAGGTACCCTGGCGTCTGGTGCCTCTTCACAAGTGCACTCACGCTCATGTTTAATATTTGCCACATTTTTCTGCATTGTTGGCTTTCAGGTCACCCAAAGTCAGATTTATAACAAGACAAAACTTTGGGTAAGAAAACATGCTTAAAAGCATAAATTTATACTAATGGTGATCATAACAAACTCTAAATATATTTTCCTACCAGTCAGGATAGCAGCTATATCAGCACCTCAGTTAGGTCATACACTCTAAAATTAATAAAACTGTCTATTCTAGGAAGACTAAAGACTATCCTAACTTTTTTTTTTTTCCCCCTTTTTGTTTGTTTGTTTCCTGTGACTGGAATCAGGAAACTGATTTGGAAGTAAGCTTTGCTAGCTCTGAAGTGAAGATCTCTTATCTTATGTCTGTGTTCAGTACAGACACTTCCAGTATAGAAGGTATTACTAATAAAAGAGAGGAATCAGGAATGCTGAAACAGTGCAGTGACAGGTCTGTCCCACTCAGGGCAATGTTTTATGCCAGATTAGAATGACAGCGTAACACAAATGTAATAACCTCAGAAAGCTGTGCAGTCTGCTCTGACAGAACGCTGCCACAACTGCTCTGGTACCTCCAGCAGGAGCCATTCCTTTGAAACATAGCATACAGGAAACCTCCCCTTCACCTGCATCTTACCTCACTATTTAGCAAGAAGTCTGAACAGGCAACATATATTCTTTCTGCAGGTGATAGTAATCATCATCATGCCAAGAACAGTTTTTTGCCAGATGATAATAGAAACTCATTTGATGAGCTCTCTTAATATTTTCCCTAATCTGGCAGTTCAGTATAACTATAATCTCTTTGGACAACGTGACATTCTAAGTCCACATTTATTATTTCTCGATGAATGTGATGGGATGAGTTGACTCTGTTGCAGCATGCCCCAACGGTGCATTTTCCATGACAAAAGCACACACTGACCTGGTAATCCAACATGAGGAGTAGCGTGCACCGCACACTGACATCACCAGGTCTTTTCACCTGGAAGCCATCAGTCTCCTGAGTTGTGGGAGTTCTGTGCCACTGCCAAAAACAAATCAATCAATAAATAAAGCCAATTAACGCGGTCAGCCTTTTTTTCCCCACTGATGCAGAAAATTCTGTGCGCCCATCAATGCACAGCGCTCCAAGCAAAAATAAGACAAGCAGTAAGCCCTGGAAATCTTGCGATTAAAAACCAAACCAAAAAACCCACATTGTTTCTTGCTCTGCCCTCACAAGGCTGTTTCAGCATACAACCTGTTTGGATGGTAGTATGCTTCACTTGCCAGGAGAAGTGTGCACACTTTTTTTTCATTACACGAATTCTTAGAGGCAAACCACATCACCACTACACCTGTGATTTCATACTATATAGATTCTGTTAGCAAGCACTCCAAAAAAAACGATATTTTGAAGCTTCTGAAAACACCATGAGATAATAAACTCAATGTAACTTAAACAAGGTAGGTAACGGGCACGTAGCTGTTTGTCTGTGTTAGTACAGTGTATGAATGCAGAGGTGCATGAACTTCCTACCTCCACAAGATGGTTGTCAGGTCCGTAGAGATCTTTGTCCAGTTCAATGACTAAACTCTTAAAAAAAGATGAAAACTTCCGTTTCTGTTTGCTGAGCTGTATAACCAGAAGAAACAAATGTTTTAGACTGCGTGTAGTAGCCTGTGTTACGTGCTTTCTTCTCAGGCTCTCTTCTCATACAGATCACAAGCGTGCCTGCTCTAATCGAGTTTCCCCTCTGACAAATGCAGAGAAACGTGCAAAAATCCAGCAGTGGTAAAACAGTACAGCAAGGGAAAAGTCTTCCTTGACTGTGAACAAGGTCAGTGCATCCCTTTTAAGTTTGTATTTTTTTCCATAAATGCCAAATTCTTCGTCTAAATTCTCAAATAGCAGCAAGTCTTACAGATTAGTCATACACTGTCTCCTTTTACATTTTGCCTCTTCATCTAATTAGTAGTACTTGCTGTTTGCTCTACAGTTCATATTGTCTAATTAAAAAGCTGGGAGGTCTATCTCACTTTCTGGGCAATACACTCCACAGTGCTTCTTTCAATCATAGAATCACTTGAGTTGGAAGAGACCTCTGAAGGCCATCAGGTCCAACTTTCCTGCTGTGAACAGAGTCACCTACAGCTCCACCAGGTGCTCGGAGACCCATCCAGCCTAACCTCAAACATCTCCAGGGATGGGGCACCCACTTCCCCTCTGTTCAGCCTGTGCCAGTGCCTCACCACCCTACTGCGAACATCTTCTTCCTAATATCCAGTCTTAACTTCCCCTCCTTTAGTTTGACACCATTTCCCCTTGTGCTATCACAGCAGACCTTGCTAAAGAGTCTTTCCCTTTCCTTCTTACAATCCCCTTTAGATACTGCAGCACCCCAGGTGAGGTTTCAATGACTTTATTCTTATTTACTGGAAGTTACTTGGAAGTACACCCTCCTTCAATTTAAAATTTGCCAGTAACTGAGATGCCATGATAAAAATGAGCAAATTTCTTTCCAATAAAAAGTTTTCTTCTTTTGTTATTAAATCATTCTATAATCAGTGAATATTAAGATGTTATAATTACAAAATAAACAAGAGAGTCAGGCAAAGCAGATTATGATAACAAAAAGAGAATAAATAGAAAGCTTACCCCTATCCTGGGCTCACTTACAAAACTCCAGCAGAGCAGATCTCCAGCAGAGATCCTTCCCCACTGGTAGCCAGCTCTTAAATGGGTCTGGGAGGGATGCAGCCTGTCTCCCCCCCTTCCAGCAGCACAGCTGCATTGCCTTCCCCTGTGCTCCTCTGGCTGGCTCAGTGCTCGCCTCAGGTGCTCAATCAGAGGTTCAGGCCATGATTCAGCACTTCCCATACAATCATATGGGAATCACTCTAGTTTCTAATCTGAATTTGTCTAGTTTCAGATTCCAGATGCTGCAGTTTGTTTACCCTTTATTTTCTAGCAGAATTCTGATTCACACACTTATCTCCAGATAGACACACACCGAATCTTTGCTTTCTCCATCTGTTTATCTTATGAAATACTTAGCTTGTGAAGCCTAGTAAATACCTGAGACCCTGACTGGGAAAGCCCAGCATTCACATACGAAAGCAAAAAAACCACCACAGATGTTTCTGATTGCTTCAGTCAACAAAACTTTTCTTCCATCCTTGCTCTGACCATCCATACATCCTCTTGCACTCCCCAGCAAGTGGAAAAATGCTCTTCTCCTCGCTGTCCTACTCCTCATAAGACGCAGTGGCCTGCTGCAGGTCTGACTTGTCACCCCTCTTATGGCCTGGATCCTGTCATATCTTTGAGGCAGCACTCTTTCTACATCCTCCTACCTGTTCTGTCCTTCAGGCTGCTCTGTTTCCTGCTGCCCTCCACAACACTGCCTTTACGGTGTATCCCTCCCTGTTGCTGGACATACTGCTTTCCCAGCAGCAATAAGCCAATGCTGCCATTTAGTGATACCTCGACTGAATGTTCCCAGTGAAGCCCATCACCCTACAGGACAACCTCTGTTTGCTGGCCCCACTGAAGAACAAGTAAGCCATACGTCATCCAGGAGCTTCCCCTCCACTCGAAGCTCCCACGATGCGATGCTGCCGTCGGAGTCATCAGCGTCAGATTTTGCAGGATTAAATGTGTTGGAGATATAAAGTCTCAGCTTCCGCTTTTGCTGTTGCACAAAAGGAGAGAAGGACATATCTAGGTTAAGTCCAGGTCTCACGGCAGCCACAGGAAAGACTTTCACTAGAGAATTTGCATGTATATGAATACGTTGTAAGCAGAGGAAGACAGGAGGCTGCAGATCCTGTACCTCTGGTCTCTAGCGATGTTTCAGTTTCATTCTCCTTTTGATTTCCAATGGCATTATCCCCATTCTTCTTTTTACCCTGGCAACTTCTTCTCTCCTCATATTTGCCCGTATACAAGTAGGAACTGTGTCTGTTTCCTCCAGAATCTGACACATCATCAATAAGATAATATTTTGTAAGAGGTGATCTTGTTCACATCTGAATATTTTAGATGTCTTTCTTTCTCCTAGCTTTCAGTTTCTAGCTTCCTTGTACAGTCCACCTAAAACTGAGTTAATAACAATGACTAATTCCACTGTGAAATACACGAGATCTCTCCTTCATACTTTCCTGTTTCCCTTTGCTAAACCCTTAAGACGTGTCTTTTTCTTGCAATTCACACACAACCCAGATGCAGTTGACATTTCAGGAATGGCCTCCTGCTGGTCCCTGTACTTTCCCTGCCCAGTCAAAGCCAGTCTGCATATCATGTGTTTCTCCTACACCGCTCTCTGATTTACTGTCCTTAATACTACGCAGTGAGTTGCCTTTCTCCTCGCAGTAACCACTACAAGTCAGCCCTCTTCTGATACACTGACATCAGAAATTAAAACAATTAATAAAAATCCTAAGCAATGACTGTCTTTAAAGCTGCAGGTATTACTGACATCTGTGAGTATGGTGAAAGCTGAGCCTTTAATCTCTGCTAGAGGAAGACTTTATCCAAACTGATAAGCAAAACAGGCTGTCTTTAGAGATTGATCCAAAAGGTACCAAGAAGTTATAGCACTATTAAGGCAGCGATTATCACCCATGAAACACACAGAAATATCCTTGCTCCTGAGTCATAAGTACCTATGGGAACAGAGCAACTGCAGCAGGATTCCAGTACAAAAGGGGCTTTAAATCTTCAGAAAATTCTTCATCAGAAGCAGAATAAGGGAGCACAAAGAAAGAAAACTCACATTTGTTGGAGTTTAAATATAACTTTTTTAAAAAGATCTGAAGTGTTTGTAAGCTGTTTTCTCTGCTAAATTGTCCTTGGTGATGCTTTATTTCTTTAGGCTTACCCTTAGTCCAGCAACTCTCAGTAACTTCTGGCTGTAGAAAACTCTGTAGGTTAATTTCTCAGGGAGACACAGAATTCTCTTTTTTTTTTTTTTAATCTCTAAGATCCAGCTGTGTTTGTGCCATTGCTTTCTCTCTCAAGTCTCCAAATTTCTGCTTGTGCTTCAGACTTCCTTCTTATTGAGGCAGTCTCCCATCCTTCCTGCCCCACCAACCCGCATTCCAGATGACACAATCTCTCCCTTCACACCCCTGCCCTCCCTATAACAGACTACCAAGCCAAGCAACCCTTAGCACAATAGCAAGTACCAGTCTCCCTTTCTGCAGCTGGGCCTCCATCCTTAAAAGCAGTTTATGGAGTTTACTGCCATCAGGTATCAGCCATCACAGTTGTCACAATCAGCAACTCTAGACCTGACCTGCAGAATACAGTCAGATCTGCCAGAGATACAGTGCACTGCAAGCACATTTTGCCTGTTCATGTTGAAAAATCATAAGCCTTTTACCCAGTGGCTCAATTCAGCCCTAACTACTTACAAGCAGTATAGTATGGTAAGGCTGCTGGCACAATTTCGGATAGCGTGTAATTATTCTGCCAAGAAGCCAATCGGGAACCCAGTAACACACTGGTGTGGCACCACAGCCAACGCAGTCCTCTCAATAACAACGCATAGAATCCTCAGAAAGGAAAGCAACTGGGCCTGCTAGGACCAAATCCATGAATGCTCAGAAGGATGCAGCTCCATCCACAGCCTGCTGACTGAGGTGACCCTCAAAGGTCAAGGGACTGCAAGATCCACGTACATGTGAAGGATAAGGACAGTAAAACAGATGTAACTGTAAGTCGACACTCCCAATCTACGATCACCTACTAACCAAGGACATACCTCTGCCCAGACTGATCTCCTCACACTAGGGAAGCTGTAAGCTATTTGGCTTTTTATTCTAATTGAAAGTGTCACAAATGTCTAAACTAAAGATGAGAAGATTCCTAAAAAGAAAACCTCAGTACATTGTTTGTTTAAATTGAAGCTGTCATAGATTCCGTTTCGCCTACAACATTTCTGCAAATGGCCTGCACAGACACTTCCCATACAGAGATTTAAGATATCTTTTCAAAAGCGTCAGTAGTTCTCAATGGAGTACCCCACTGAGCCATGGGATCTCTGAGCTAGTAGCAACACAGAAGTCCACATCTCACGTGCCTGTACCACGTAGTGCCATACAGAAACTCATGAACACATCATTTAATAAACAAGGTCTTTGTTACTCCTCCTTGACTTACTGAAATTTTGCTTCTCTACAACCTCTTTCTAATTTCAAACCTAACCATTACTTGGTCACCTTCCCACAGAATCACAGAAGGACTCGGGTTGGAAGGGACCTTAAAGATCACAACCCCTCCTGCAGGCCCACCAGCTCAGGCTGCCCAAAGTCCATCCACAGCCTTGGACACCTCCATGGATGGAGCACTGACAGCTTTTTTTTCCCCCACTTAGTCCACATCACATTAAGTACAAGATTTTTATTATCAAAATAATTAACGTTGCTTTTAACGATGTTTGAAATCAATTGACAACTATTTCATAGCAGAACTCCTTCGTGCACAACACGCCTTCTGGAACTTTTTCTTCAGCATGACAATGTCTCCCAAATTAGAGTCATCAGCAAATTTCACCTCCAAATTTCAGAACTAGCCTCCCAAATTCTGACATTGAAGACATCAGTGAAAACACTGCAAATCTTGGTCCCAAATTTTAAAGATTAAGTAAACTGGCTTTAAGGCAGACCAGCAATTACTATTCCAGTGGAAAACAGTTATTCTCAATATTCCCTGCTTCAGCCAGTTACTCACCCAGGTGCAGCTTTTCTGACAGGGATGGGGTATATCCCATCAGAACCTCTCATAGACACCCTGGTGAAGCCCTTCCAAATTCCCCTCTATATTTGCACACACAAGGCACAAGACAATGACATCAGATAGATTCTGCCCGTGCACCAGAGTCTAAAGGTACAGATGGGAACGCCGAACAGCTAACAAGTATTAGAGCTGTCACTGCTCTCCATCATCTTAATTTTTATTACTATTATTTTGCAATCCCTACCTCTTTCTCCTTAACTTCCCATCAGGAATCAATTAAAAACTTCGCTCAAATTGGGGTAAATGGCACCTGCAGCATTTGTTGATTTAAATGAGTGCAGGCTTGATTCAAAGAGCTCGATGGCAGCAGGCAGAGTACGATACAAAAATCTCAGCAAAGTATTTGTCCCCTAAGAGTATCTGTTGGATGCTCTAGATGTAGAGCCCAGCAGAAAGAACAATGTAAGTTCCTTAGAACAATTGACTGGCAAAGCTCAGATATGAAGTGCTGTGGACACAAGTCACTGGGAGCAGAAACAACTAAAACAACCAAAAAAACTTGCCAGAAAGAATGCTGAACAGCATAGAAACATCAGCATTTCATAAACACTGCAAGTTCCTTTCTGCCAACAATCTGATAACAATTCCTCAATCATCTCAAAACTTGAAAACAGGGAAAGAATCTAAATCTACAAAACCAGGGAGAGGCAGTTAGACTCTGACTGTATTCAGACACGCAGGCTCTTTCTGAATGTAAAAATGGAGAACCTGGGAGTGAATTACTTAGTCTGAGGAACTGCAGCTTCGCACAAGTGCTACGAACTTGTTGTAAGCAGCTGCAGGACTGGAAGAATTGGCTGCTGGGAGGGGCTGCTGACAGTGGTGAAGCGAGCTGGCAGGTGGCTCATGCCTCCACCCTGCGCCCCAACCAGCCTCAGACAGAATCACGGCCGCCTTGCTTCTGAGTAACACCACAGATGTCTCCCATTTCAACAGCGCAGCTCTTCACACAAGATGAAGGAAACAGAGACAGGCTCCGTGCATTCTATGCACTGCCTCCAATCAACAGCGTTTGAACCACCTCCCTCAAAACCTTCTCCAAAATAACCAGTCTTCCAACATGGAGAAAAACCCAAAGCCAACATTAGGCTCTAAGTCTGTGGCTCTAAAGAGGCGGTGAAGCTTCCACCCTTCAAGATCTTTAGACCTCAGTGGGGCCTTGAGCAGGAAGTTGAACTAGATGCATTCCACTGTTCCACCTTAACCCAATCTTTTCTGTGATTCAGTGAAACAGCATTGGAAAACTGACAAAAGTATCATTTCAGTAGGAAAAAATGATGGGAAGTGCTAACTCGATCTGGTAGAAATCCTAAAAAAAACTCACTTATTCTTTTCTTACATGTATCATGCTTTTATAGGCATATTAAATTTTAAATATATGCATTTTAAACGCATGTATTTCTGCAAGATCTTCAACATTTTTCCACGAGTAATTCTCCCCATCGTATGTTTTGTCATTCCACAGTTTTAGATACTGACTGAAAACTAACATGGAACGTCAAGTACTTCCTCATTATACCACTCTAAACTCTTCCATTCCTCTTTCTAGTCATTCTAATACAAAGTTTTTCGAACAGAATTTCTTTTTCATAAGCTATATTCCATTTATTAAAGACTTTCAGAAGTTACAGCTGGTAATATCCGCAAAATGTGCTCCACCAGTTTTCCATACACATTGCTTCCCAGCTGCTTATTCTTAGGAGCTCCGTGCGATTCATATCAAACTGCCTCTGTTAACAGGGCCTTTGCTGGGAAGTTCACTGCACCACATCGTTCCCCCTTACATCAGTCTAGGCCTTTTCTGACATACCTTCATTGGCCTCTTCAGCGCTTCCTGAATATCCACACGCTTCCGCATAATGGTCTGGTCCAGTTTGCGTTCAAAAGCCAACAGATCCATGTAGGCCTGGGACTCAGGAACCAGCTCCCGGATCTGAGAAGGAAGGAAGGAACACCAAGCGTTGGAAGCAAGAACGCGCCATGCCCAGAGCAGTAATGCTCTCTCAGCCACTGGACGGATGAGCTCAGAAGCTGTCAGCCCAGCGACGGTAAGTCTCTAGCGGGGCAGGTTTCAGCGGCAGAGTGCAATCACGACCGAAAAGCGGGAACGTGGAATTAGAGCTGATGAACTTTGGAGCCACAAGGCTGGAGCCACTGATGATTTTTCAAGTGAGCCTTAGCTACAAGTAGCCAGGGAGCCACAGTTCTTGGAAATGCACAGTACTTCAAATTTGTCCTGCTTAAGCTAAAAAGGTTCTCTCTATACTGAAAATAGAAGATTAGGCATTTGTGTTGTTTTAATAAAAGCAAGTAATATTCAAGCACCGCTTAGCGGGGCATGGAGCATCTCCTTTATGAGGAAAGAGAGCTAGAACTGCTCAGCCTGGAGAGGAGAAGACCTGGGGGGGGAGAGACAAGCGAGGTGGACTCCCTACGACCAAGTGCCACTAGTTTGAACAGATTTTCTGTACTGCAGAATTTTTAATATAAAATATTAAATATTTAATGGCCAGTAGTCCAGATGATGAGGCCAGGCTCTTTTCGGTGGTGCCCAGCAACAGGACAAGAGGCAGCAGGTACAAACTGGAACACGGGAAGTTCCACAGGAGCACGAGGAAAAGCTTTTTTACTTTGAGTGTTAAATAGCACTGGAAAAAGCTGCCCAGAGAGGTGGGAGAGTCTCTTTCACTGGAGATATTCTGAGTCCACCTGGCTGCTCTCCTGTGCAGCCTGCTGCAGGGAACCTGCTTTAGTAGGGGAGCTGGACTGGCAGATCCCTTCCAATTCCCACAGTTCTGGGATCCCACGATCAGTCAAAATTGCAATTTAGGAAGGCACCACTGTTACCATATCTTCTCAGCTAACATGAAACTGACCTAAATGTTTAAGTTTTGATATGACCAGAGATGCAGAGTCAACTTAAGTTCTCGCTAAATTTTTCTGGTATTTAATATATTAGCTAAGCCATATTAACTGTAAGAAGAAAATCCCTTTTTATTCACCTTATTCCAGAAAGGTTAGCAGAGAATGTGATAGAAGTAGGTTAGGAGAAAGAAAGAGACAGAAGTCTCCTACTCAGTACAACAGACACCTGGTCATCCTGCAGAGAGTCCAGTGAAGAACCACGAAGGTGACAAAGTGACAGGAGCACCCTGCAAGGACAGGTTGAGAGAACTGGGACTATTCAGTCTGGAGAAGAGAAAGATCAGGGGGATTTCATCAATGTCTGTAAAAACCTGAAGGAAGGGTGCAAAGAGGATGGAGACAGGCTTTTCTCAGTAGGGTACCCAGCGACAGGACGAGAGGCAATCGGCACAACTTGGAATACAGGATTCTCACTGAACACCAGCAAACACTTTACAGTAAGAGTAACCAAGCACTGGCCACAGGTTTCTCATAGATACTGCAGAGATGCTTCTTCTCTGAGGTGTTCAGAAGCTATGCTGACACGGCTCTGGGTAAGCTGTTCTCAGAGCTCCTGCTTGAACAGGGGAAGGAGTTGGACCTGATGACCTCCGAGGTCCCTTCTAACCCGAACCATTCCGCGATTCATTCGTGTGTAATGAGCAAATACTTCAGATCTGAGTCTCGAAATAGACACACATACCCTTGCAAGAAAAGGTCAGTTCTTAATTAGGAATAACTTAAGCAAGCAAACCACAAAAAAAGGAAACTCTAATTAAGTATAAAAATACTCTACTGGACTGCCATGTCAATTTTTATAATACTCCAGCTTTCAGCTACGTAATTAAAATATTCAACTGTTAAAGTTATCTGTTCTATAAGAATTAAGAGCAAATTGGTATTCCTGTTTTGCTTTAAGATGAGAAGTCTGCAGTCTGAATTTCATTTAAGACACAAGCATGTATGTGAGAAATACCTGGCAAAGAAAAACATGCCAAGGCAAGAGAGCTTCCCGAGTGTGGGTACAACTTCGTGCATACTGTGTACAAAACTATTTCACTTCACAAGACAAAACTCCAGGCTTCTTCTGGATCAAGATCAGTCATTTTGCTTTCATATGAAGGGCTACTAACGACAACTGATCCATGATGTTGACATGCTGCCATCAAACCTTCAAGTAGTGGGGAAACGACTCACAGCGCTGGCCATAACTGGCATCTGTTCACTCGCCTGTTGGTATTAGGGAGCCTAACAGGTTCCCAGTAAAATCATCCTGTTTTATGGTCATATCTTGTGCATACACATGTTAACTATGTGTTGCAAGGACATCAGCACTACTGCACCGAGTCATCCCAGGTATCAGTCTCTCCCAGCACTGAATCCCTGACAGCATTTGAAAGTTGCTGCCCTTTATCAGCTACAATAGCTGAAGGTATGGTGTTTCAGAACAACTAGGGACAGTCTGCAAACCGATCCATTTCGTTCACTTGGAACCTGCCATCTGTTTGTCTCATTTGAAGTCGTCTTCTTGTAAGGTTGGAGCAGCAGTGGACAGGATCTCCCTAAGAACCTTCTCCATGTTGCTCATACATTTTTCAGAGGTTAATAGTTTTCTCTCATCCCTTTCATTTCCAGGATGAACAATCACTCCATACTGTATTTATACTGATGAAGACTATCAAATGAATGTCTCTTTCAATATTATTTATTTGTTCGTTCCTTCTGAGATGCTAGAACACCTGTACTATTTGCAGCAAGATCAATTCTTTTGAAAAGCAGAAACCACGGAGCCAAAGAAATGCTTTGCTTTTACTCCATGAAATTCTGTTCAGCTTTAGCTGAATCACTACGCTTTTAGCTGCTCGTATTCTACTCAGTCTTACTATCAACTGAATAATCATAGAACCATAGAACCACCAAGGTTGGGAAAGGCCCACAGGATCACCCAGTCCAACCATCAAATAATAAAAGAACAGGAATATTTTTAGGAGCAAAGCACAAAGAGCAAGCATCGCTCTGAAAGCATCAAAGAGTTGGCAGACAGCTTGCAGGATAAAGACAAGGCAATATTTCCTCCCCACAGCGAATATAAACCTTGACATATGAGAAAATACCCCCATGCCACTATCTTGTCCCACAGAGAGCAAAGGCTTCCTCAGCTTCCTTCAACACAGGGCAAAGGAATCATGCTGTACTGTGTTGTTTAAAGAACTCTGGACACGGTTTCAGGCTTCTACCTGTGAGTCACAGCAGTCAGTTCCTGAACTCCAGGCACAGGATGAAGCAGGGAGCGCCCACACAGCCCTGCAGCTCAAGCACGCGCTACAGCTGCCGTACAACTCCTCACGCTGGTTCTCAAACTACTACAGACAGGACATAATGGAATTGCTAATAAGTGTGTGGAAACAACAGTCATCCGTAAGTATTTCTATTCCATGTTTTTACATCTCTTACCATGTGAAAGGGAAAAGTCATTTCCTATTCCATCTACAACCATCGTTTAAGAAAGCACACACTCCAAAATTAGCTAACAAAGATAATAATGCATGTAATTACCTGAATGCAAGTGGCAGCAGGTTAAAAAATTGTTTGGGAGAAGAATTATATGTACTCTCCTGTTGTATGATCAATGAAAATAAAAATGCTACAATCAAGAAACAAACAAGAGAGCTTGACAAAGCAGATTACAATAACAAAAAGAGAACAGATACAAAGCTTACCCATATCCTGGGCTCACTACAGAACCCAGCAGAGGGGATCTCCAGCAGAGATCCTTCCCCGACGGCAGTCAGCTCTTAAATGGGCCTGGGAGGGGGGCAGCCAGGCTCCAGCCCTCCTGCAGAGGTGAATCGCCTTCACCTGTGCCCCAGGGCCGACCCAGCGCCGGCCTCAGGTGGTCAATCAGGGGTTCAGGCCGCGGTTCCGCAGTGCCCACACACCTGTGCTGTGCCTCTCCTGCAGTGCGCAGCGCAGGGAAGGCAGGGTGCTGAGCTAAAACAAAGGTTCACTCGGCTCAGTTTTGACCGCTCTTATGGTCTTTTTCAATCTAGTACTGGAATATTTTGGTGGAAGCACGGTGATGATCCAAGCTCGTACCCTGTCCAATTTTACCTCAAGAATGAGAGAATAATCGAAGGTAAGCCCCAGGAGCAGCACATCACAGAGAATAATTCGATTTGTTTCTCTAACGTAATTGCTTAAAAAGAGAAAGATACTTTTGAACTGCGACCAGCAGTACATAATTCATTTTTCTGTTTTCTTCATAGGTAGCTGAAGCTCAGTTATCTTGGTGTATCTGTGGTAAGGATCTGCACAACCTACAGATTTTCTTCTTGCATTTTCCCCTAACTGAAAAGCTCATAGCTTTTCATGCAAGCTTTCTCTCTTGTACGAGAGTTTTAAGTATGAACGTGTGAAGAGTACTTCAAGACCTGAATTATCTACTCTGCTCTTTTTCTATTTCAAGAAGCTACAAAAATTACCTAGCAGCAGGAACTCATCATCTGATAGTCTGAAGCATGTATGCTAAATCCCTCTCTTATAATTACATGGATAACTGGAACAAATTAGCACTAACATTAGTAAGGTAGGGTTTTTCTAGGGGCTGAGGATCTTTTTCTTTCTATTGTGAAAATTCAAATATTTCAAAAATTTTAAAATAATAAGAACACATTATTAATCTCTGCGCTTTTATCCTTCATTCCCATGGACTTATTTTATATTGACGGCTGCCAAATAGCGCAAAAAAGAATTGTGGTGATGAGGACAGTGAGCAGGACCAGCATAATGAGGAAGGCTCACAACTTCCTTGTAAAGGCAGCGCAGTGTGCGTGTGCTTGTCAACAAATACACACAGCTTGTGAAACAAGCAGATGGAATCCAAAGTCAGCAGTGCTAGAATCCAGTACAAATCCAGTTGCAGCACTACTATTTTTTGGATAACCAAAACATCATGGGAGAGCTTCTATGACTGGCATGTGATGTCTTGGAAGGCAACGAGAACCAGCTGCACACTACACAAAGGCCTCATCTAGAAGGTGAGCGTTGCACTAAAGCAGCTGACACTGTGGGATGCATCTCCTACAAACCAGCTGATCAAGGAGAAGACAGAGCCTGTGAAACATCTTTAAAATGCTCCACTGTAGCAGACCCTCATACTTATGGAGGACTTTAACCACCATGACATCTTCCTACGGACAGCACGAGGCATAAGCACTAAGGAGATTTCTGGGTTGGATTGATGACAACTTCTTAACGCAGGTGATGATGTGCTTTGCTGAACCGATTACAAACAAGGAAGGAAGAACTGGTTGTGGATACGAAGATTAAAGGCAGCCCCGGCTGCAGAAAAAGAATGAGATAGTGGAGTTTGGGATGCTCTGAAAGAGAGCGAGATCAGGACCTCAGAAGAGCAGCTTTTGGCATATTCACGTATTTGCTCAGAAGGATTCCATGAGATGACAGCGATCCCCAAAGGACAAAGGAGCTCAGGGGAGGTGGGCTGACCTTCAAGGACAGTCTTTTCAAAGCACAGGGGAACAATCCAGACCAGTGTGCACAGTTGAGAAGGCCTGGCAAAAGATGAGCAGAGTTAATCAGGGAATTCCTGAATGGTATCTAATGCCAAAAAAAAAAAAACAAAACCAAAAAAGAACGATGGAGACGACAGCCAGATCTCGCAGCTTCTCTTGGTAGACATGTGCTCCACCCTGGCCCACGTGGCCCACTGTGGGCTTCACTCCAGTTTCTTTCTGGCCTGTGTCCAGAAGTTCAGGTGCAGTCTCACAAGTATGGCATAGCAGGGAATAGCCTCTTTCCTTGACAGGATGGCATCGCTCAGGCTGACACAGCCCAGCATAATACAGCACGCACATCAACTGCCTCCTCCAGGTCAGTGACAAAGGTGCTTAACAGAACAGCTGCTAAGACAGATCCCTGTGATACTTGGCTTATCCCTGTCTTCCACAATGGGTTGTGTGACCCATTGGACATTATTCTCTAAGAACAATCATCCAACTGTATTTTAACTTGTATGGTTGTCCACCTAACTACACCAGAATGTATCAACTTGAATATGAGAATATAATGGGGAAAAGTGAAAAATTTGCAAAAGCCAAGATAAATGAAATCCATCCACTACCATCTCTTGGTCACAGATCCAATTCCACTTCATTATTTCATCTTTGCTACTGCTAAGATTGCCATTTCTTCCTTATGAACAAATAGCAGATCCAGACGTCTCACTTCATCCTGGTAGAGGTGGAGAAAAAGGGGACAACAGTCATGCAGTAACCACAAAACAACAGGACAGCTATCACAGTATGAGAGCAGAGCAGAGGAATCCCTTGCAGCGGTCAGTGAACAGCAGCAGGAGCTGACTGTTTATAAAGGAGAATGAAGAAGAGAGGATTAAAAAGGACAGCTGCATCAAAACCCACCAACACAGCTAGACAAGAAGTTCTCTGAAGAATCTGGGAAGCACTGAGAAAGACAGTAACTAACAGTGAGCAGTGAGATGAGGGAGGCATAGTTTCCTGTTCTAAAGTTGCACTCCACTCAGCAAGCTAAATAGGGAAAAGAGATGCACAGCTGTGGAGACAGAAGAATTTTCAGTGGAGCTTGTTGCATCAGAGTGAGTAGGCATAAAAGCTGAAGAACAGAACAGTGAATCACAGTGACAGTGTCTGGAGAAGTACATAATGACTCCCAACTAAGGAAAAGACAGACAGTGACCAGAAGTAATGAGCAGACGTGGCCGGAAGGAAGACAGAAGAGCCGTCGGATGTGCGGTCCTTTCCCAAAGGGCAGCTTGTGGCCGGAGCTCAAAACTGAAGCGCGCCTTATAGACTCAGGTCACAAAGGCCACGTCAGCTGGTGATACCTGCACACGCCTCTATGAATGAAGATGCCTACGAACTGCTCTGAAAATGAATGAGGGTATTAATGACCTGAGAAAAAAGAAAGGATCCAGGTGTAAAGAAAACACAATATGACATATGCTGCAGCACGGAACTGTAATCAACGTTGAACACACAAAAAAAACTCTAAACCTTGTTATTTTACAGTATGTCAGCCTACACTTCATGAAGTCTCTTTCTGTTCATTAAAACTGCATTTTAGACAAAAGGTACTCAGCAGATCCAGTCTACTTCATTTAAGTAAAGCATTTAACATGCAGTCATAAAGGGAAGAGCTACTAAGACTGAAAAGGTGGGCATTAGAACAAAAATGATGTGGTAAAGAAGTGGCATGGAAAAAAAAAAAAAGCAGAAAGTATTCCATGGACTGGTGTTGAAAACAATTTTATTCATGTAATTGTATTAATAGCTCTAGCATTTTAAAAAAAAAAAAAAAAAAAAAAAAAAGAAGTATACTAACAAAACAAAACTTAATGATAAAGGATGTAAGGAAGCTTAGAAATGTGCAGTAGAAGTGGGATGAAATATAACATTACAAAGCACAGGATCATGCTCCTTGAAGTCTGTACCAATAATTCCTGCTCTAACATGGGAATTCATCACTTGCAAAAACAGAAATACTTGTATTAGTCAATCATAGAATGACTATATGCTATATCATGTGGAAAGGCTGTAAAAAAAGAAAATCTAATTCTAATGGGCATCACTTGCTCTTTCCAGTGGACATAAAAATGCCTCTGTGCTTTTCAAGTATTGGTGATACAATATGTACAGTTCTGGTTTCCCAAGAATTAAATTAAAAGAAGTTTAAAAGATGTGAATTTAGCCCAGAATAGACATAATGAAGGACTGTGAGGATTAGAAACACAGGGAGCCATTTGTATTTGGAAAACTAAAAGCACTGCCCTAGCTAAGCCTAACAACAACCAAAAAAAAGTGTGGAGGAGAAGCTGCCAAATCTGAAATACCTCAGAAGTAAGGAAGCTAATTAATCTTGAGGCAGAAATTGCGTGCGATGGCTTCTATGACAGAGTGAACAAGACTGGATGTGACAGGAAGTTCCCTACATTCCCTCATATTTTCCTGTGTGCAGCAGTTTGGTAGGCTGCACTGTTCTTGTACAGTGATACCTACATGAAATTAAGCTCATGTCAAACAGCTGCACTGCAGCAGAAAAGCAGCCCCAGGCAGCCAGCAGCAGGCTCCAGCCCAGGCACAGCCTTGGTACAGGACCTGAAGTCCCGCCGCTGGTCAGCCATGCAGCTGCCTGGCCCGCTCAGCAACTGACCCTGAGGACTCACCCCCCTCTCTATTACATAAGAGTTCTCAGCAGTAAAATGTGTTTAATAGAACAGTTCACAGTTCCCAGGAAACACAAGGAAGAGTCTGCAGAATGCCTGCAGCAAAAAATGCTGACTGGCTGAAAATCACTCCAGAAGTAGATTTGGGAAGTTGGAACTTTTACCCTGTTTCATTTCATTCCTTATCCACAGTGTAAATCTTCCACTTGACAGGAGGCTGATTTACACAGCATTTCGCTGTCTCCTGAATGGTGAGAATCAGGAGGTTCTGATACACTTGACTGTGCCTAAAGAAGTACTTTAGTCCAGACACAAAATCATACCACTGATACCATCGTTTCAACTGCACTGATAAGAACTCCATTACTGACAGGACTCTAGCAATTTGTGTTGTCTTATTACTGCATCAGTTAAAATTACTGGCTGGCTGTAACAAAGGTAATGA
The DNA here is from genome assembly GCF_951394365.1 of Tetrao urogallus. Classification (NCBI taxonomy): domain Eukaryota; kingdom Metazoa; phylum Chordata; class Aves; order Galliformes; family Phasianidae; genus Tetrao; species Tetrao urogallus. The sequence goes on along the minus strand of NC_136820.1, from coordinate 51,540,287 downwards.
AAGAGAGAAAGATTTGGTGACAGCGTGGTTCTGAATGGTGCAAGCACTGGTGCAGCTTTTTGACTTATATGAAGGGTAGGCTCCATCCATTAAAACTTATCACAGACTTGATAAAGAGGTGTTAAGTCTTCTATTGCCAGAGAAGTTTGGCTACCTCTTTTAAGTTTTTTCTTTTTAAGCTTTTAAGTATTCATATGTTTAAAATGCCATCCATAAAGGATGATTGTCTCTGAAAAACAACTGTGAGACAGACAAGAAATGTGGCTTTCACTCTAAGAAAGTACAGACCCTAAGAAGGAATGAGGCTTTAACACACCATGGAGACTGCAAGTAGTTCAAAGCTCTGGACTTCATCGCAGCCTTCTCCTTTCAAGACAGCAGCATGAGAAAATGAATGGCTAACTCATGAAGCCTGTACTGCCACAGAGTGACAGGAAGTGAACATTTGCTATTAGGTGTACCAAAAAGGGCTCGTTTCTTCAACTGGTTGTAACTGGGCACCATTGGAATGTCACAGAAGAGAATCTGGAGGTTGCTGTAGAGTTTGGGTTTACACCAGCAGTTGAAAGGCAGACTTGAAGAAGAGAGCTACACACCTCTGAAAAGAATTCTGAGCCCAGAAAGATCAGCAGAAGCCAAAGAAACCAGGACTACCTTATGATGAGTGTGTGCGCTTTGAAGACTTGAGGGTCTTGTCCTTTGGGACCATCCAGGTTTTAGGAGAACTGTACTAAGTAGGGGACAGAAACAGAGAAGCCTGGGAATAATGAAAGAGGAATCCTTGTGTTTAAAAAGGAAGTGGAAGATTTAAGCATTGAGGATCAAGCATATTCAGCAACTGAAAGATAGACATATCTGCAGAGATAAGAGAATTAATAACCGAATAACACAGGCCTGTTGAACTCTGCTGTTTATATCGATTCTAAGACGCAACTGCAAAAATTAGGAGCTGTCAGGTGTTCTGGGCCAGGGAGAACTAAGAACAAGTCCACCTCCTACAAGCACAGCTGCACTCTGAACCAGCCTTAAAAATTGATCAAAAACATCTTTAAGCCTCGAAGGGCCCCAGCATCAAGTCATGTACTTCACAGTCCAGCAGCACTGTCCATCCAGCAAGTGGCAGTGCTGGCACAGCTAGCCCAGCACAAGGGGATGACACAGGCCAGGCTGCACCCCACGCTCCCAGCCCCCGGCCCCAGCCCCAGCCTGGCTCTCCAGACTTTCACCCACTGCCTACTTACTTTTTAATTAGATTTTTAAACAAAAAGTGAAAGTATTTTATAAAATCCCTCTAATTACGCTAAGATGCTGAACTGATTGTGAAGGGAATAGGAAATGAAAGCGACTCACCCTCTGAGGGAGAATTTTGTCAGCCATCTTCCTCCTCTTGGCACTGTACATTTTTTAAAGAAAAAAACACGTTACCATGGTGACAGATCTAGGAGTAACGAGGCCACCTGCTAAATTATCCTGACATCTCCACATGCTGGTGCACAGCTGTGCATGCATCAGCAAAAGGGTCTCACCCATGCCCGGGACCTAGGACCCCTTCTCTCAGCAGCCTGGGGAGGTAGTTAGCTAAGAACAAATCAAGGCTGTCTGTTATGCATCTTGGAAAGAAGTACGCAAGTTCTTTGATCACAGCATCTTCTACGGTGCAGAGCAGCAGTGTATGCAAGTACGTGTGCACATGCCATCCATGGATGCAGAAAGAGCATGTCGAAGGACAGCACGTGTGTGGAAGTGTGCACAGACATATCTACGTCCACGCACGAGGAAGAGGTGAGTGCCTTAAGCTGAATGTAATCTTGTTCAAATGGATCTGAGCATGCATTCATTTATGTCCCAAATTGAGTGGCAATGTTCATTTGTGTACGAAAACACACGTATTTATGCACCCTTACATAAATACACTCGTTTCACTGAAATGAATGACTTTCAATGCTGTCAGTTTATGTTTTCATGCTTGTTCATCATTCATGTTATGAATGTCAATGCGAGAAGATAAACGTGTGCTGGTAGTGCGTATGCACAATGCGTCCGTGCCCATACACAAGCACATTTATGGCTGCATGCTTTTAAACACACTCCTGTGTTCGCACGCATACAGCCAAATCTATATATGCCTCAGAAATGGTACTGCTGGGAAGACTGCCAAATACATTGTATTTTGAAGCCTTCAGATTCTGAAAAGCTTTTGCTCCCATCAAACTGTCACCTCACTTTCTCTAGCAAGGCCAAGAAGAAATTCAAGCCTTACTCTTCACCTCCATAAGCTGTGAAGCCTTTATCTTAAGCAGAAGGTTAATCACTCCATCTGTGACACAGACCAGTGAGGTCAAGACGACTGCCTGCTGCTGATCTGCTACGTCACGGGACGCCCTTCCACACAGCTTTCGTCTGGGAATTCTGTCGTCAGCCTCGTCCACATCAAAGCTGCTTCTGCACACACCAGTGTGGCCAACTCCCTTCTCACCTTTGCTAATAATAAGCCTGGCCTGAAATACCAGAGTCCTCCTGCACAGAAGCCTAACTCTGAGGAACTCTTTGTTCTTGGAGGTGAAAACTACATCCTTCCTTGGGCAGAAAATTTACGCACGCAGTCACACACAATTTCACAGATGAACAACGTCCTTTTTTCAAAAGTGCAGAAATAATGGGACCGGAACATTAAACATGAGGTTTAAATCTCCAACACCTCCTGCAAATGACAAAAATCGAAACTGCACTGAAACTCTTTGCAGATTCTGGAGCAAACTCCATCCTCTAGAGGGAAGTGCAACATGCACCCACAGCAACCCCAAAGGCTTTCAGCTAAATAGCGAAAACAAACGTGACAAAACCCCAACAACTTGGCTCTAAAAACTTTTCCGTGACTCTGTTACAAAAAAGAGATTTACCTGCCTTCTGACCTTCAAACCTGCAAAGAAAGGAAAATTACACTTTCTTGGCCCTTTATTGCCATGAAACATGGGGCTCAATTAATCCCAGAATGGGACTCAACGTTTTCCAGAAAAGTCTGCCTGAAAAACTAGGGAAGTTTTTCAGGGAATGGGAAATGACAGGGAGGTGGGAATGAACCAGGGGAAAACACTGAAAACACTGCCTGGAGTGACAGTACAGCAAAGGAACAGAAACTTCCCTGAGAACCTAACATGCATTGGTGTAAACTGGGCTCACAATAGTGGTGATAATTGCTAGAAATTAAAAACTGAACTTGAGAACGGGGAGGGAGGAACTGCTTCCTTCTGTGATTTATGGCATTGACTTTCAGGAAACAAACTATTCTTCTTCAATTATCCCTGGAAACTGGTTAGTGACTGAAGTTTAACTTCATCATCCCGCTGTGGCAGTTTTCAGGCTGTCTCCATCCCATTTGTCTGAAGGCTACGCGTTCTCGTGTGCAGTTTCCTGGAGGATCTCCTGGGAGGTGCCATGGAATGCACATTTTTGCTAGTGCATGGGCAAGGCCTTCATGACGCACATGCATCTCATGCTGCACCCACACACATTCCTTCTATATTTAATCTTGTTGAACCTTAATATATTAATTCTCTCAGGACTTGTGTCCTTTCCAGATGCATCCAAGACATAAGCATTCTCAAGTCTGGCTTGCCGACCCAAGGCCTATACAGTAGAGCAGGGCTCCCGAAGCACTGATCTTAGGAAATCATGTTTTACATAAAGCCGGGTACGATGACCCCACTAGAACACTGTATGATCCTATATATGCCCACAGGAATCTTGCAAAAGGCAGTCAAACCTGGGTGATTGCACCCTATCAGGAACTGGCTCACGCCTCAGAACACAAGTATGATAAGGTCTGATCAGTTGCAGAAAGAAACTGGAAAATTATTATTTAAGACAGAATGTAATCAGCGCTGTACAAAGCATGCATATAATTGAAAGAAAGCTCCTTAAAAAAAAAAAAAACAACTTCTTTTTCTTGTAGAAAAATTCCCATGGGTACTTCTATCCCTAAACGCAGCAATACCTGCAAATTGCAAGTTTTATGACCACTCATCTGAGTGAACATATCAAGTATGGACATTACCAACAAAAAAATCTCTTCCACTTGTCTCTTGTTTACAAACCAATTTGTTAGCCAGTCAGAAATTAGAGAAACGTAGAGAACAGATAACAAATTACACAATAATTGCATTACATTAGAAACGAATTGATCGTTAACTTTATGGGCTAAATGTGATGGCCAGCTCTATAGCCTGATACACCCACAAGCTGAAAGCATTTCATCAGCAGAAACAGACTTTATTAAAGGTCATTGTCTTTAGAGACCATTCCTAAGCAAAGTATGGAGTAAAATTTACCATTTTTTTTCCTGCTTTAAGAAACTGATGCTATATAAATCTTCTGGTTTGTCTCATTCAATCTTAAAGCTCTTACTTATTACTAAATAAAGATTTTCTTCCTCGTTTTTTTCCCCACCCTTCCTTTCTGGAATACTCACCTCCTGGTTCGGTTCTGAGTAGCTTGCTGCTGCTGCTGCACTTGCTGCTGCACCTGCTGCTGTTGGACCTGCTGTGGTGCAGTACGTTTTCTCGTTGTTTCCATCACAGTCTGGGGCATCCCAGGTCTCACCGAGGGGCTTCCAACATATGGAGGGCCTGGGGGACCCATGGGAGCCCCCTGATGGGGCATTCGAGCTCCTGATGGCATCCCAGGTCGCTAGGGAAGAAGCAAAACAGAAAAAAAGAGACAGTTTGGTCCCTGCTTCTCCAGCTGCATTAATATTTGTACACAGTCACACTCAGCTCCCGCAAGTTCCCCATTTTTACCAACCTTACATATAAGCAGCAACACAGAGCACAAGAGATCTGAATTGGAACTCCCTGGACATCATAAAGCAGAACACAGTGATAATGGGGACGGGAAACAGAGATGAAGAAGACTGGACATGGGAAAGCACTCAGTGGTCAGTAGCATTCAGGCCAGCTTACAGCAGACAGCTCTACCTTCTTACCAAAGCTGGCACGGCATGCAACACGCGGTTCAAATAGGTGCAGTCCACATGCCAATCAAAGCAAAAGCTTTGTGACTTCTACAGTACTGCAGATTTTGAATGGACCAACTGATTGCTGTGATCAGTAGGGACACTATAACAGGCAGAGCTGAACTACGGAAGCACTGCAGTAAAGCATTTTCCAGTGAAAGCCTTTGCCTCCACCTATGCTGGAGAGCATCCCAAGTTTATGATATGACAAGAACCCTTAAGAAAAGGTCATGTCTCTGATCAAGAAGAAAAAGAAAGTGATACTTTGTCAGCAGCCCCTGCAGGTATTCTAAAGTCCAGACATCTACATTGACTTCACCATGCTCTGAAATTTCCCTTTAGGTGAGACTGCAAACTTAATGCTGAACAAGACTCTCAGGAAAGCTGATGCCATACTGAGGCTTATATTCCTCAAGGAAAAACACCATTAAAATAATTGTTTCCTCAAAACAGGAAAGCGGAAAGATTTTAGTTTCACTCTAAGAGGAATGAAAGTATTTATTAGAGATCTTTACCTATCTGTGAAAATACACAATGCACACACACATTGCATACATCTGAACCAATATATAAATAAAAACTATCATACATAAAAGTAATTTGAAATTGCAAGTGTAAAATCCTACATGTGACAAGGAATAACTGCAATATCAGTACAGGATGAAGGCCAAGCTGCTGGAAAGAAACGCAGTAGAGAAGGACCTGGGGGTCGTGGTGGCCGACAGGCAACCAGCAGTTGACCACAGCTGACTGTGGACCAGCAGGGTGTGCCGGTGGCCAAGGAGGCCAATGGGGCCCTGGAATGCACTGCAGAGAGTGTGGGAGGTGATGCCCCCCTGTGCCCTGCCCTGGGGGGACACGGCTGGAGCAGTGCACCCAGCGCTGGGCTGCCCAGGTCCAGGCAGATGGGAACTGCTGGAGGAACCCAGTGGAGGATGCGGAGATGGTGGGGCCTGGAGCAGCTCCTGGTGGGGCCTGGGAGAGCCCTGGGCTGCGTGTGTGGAGGAGAGAAGGCTGAGGGACCTGAGCGGTGCCGATGGAGACCTGAAGGGAAGGGCAGGGGAGGGGGCCGGGCTCCATTTGGTGGTGCTCAATGCCAGGACGAGGAGCAGCGGGCGCAGACTGCAGCCCAGGGAGTTCATCTGAACGTGAGGAGGAATTGCTGTGCTGTGAGGGTGGCAGAGCCCTGGACCGGAGCCCAGAGAGGTGGGGGAGTCTCCTGTGCAGATCCCAAACTTTTCTGGACACTGTGCAACTGAGTGCTGCAGAGAGCTGCCATGGGGGATGGAGTAAAGGAGCTCCAGAGGTGCCTCCCAACCCCTACAGTTCTGGGATTATGTGATTCTGCAAACCCTCTCTGCAGCACAGGAAGTTTCGCACAAATGTAAGAAATTCTTCACAGTGGGGATGGCGGAACGCTGGAACAGGCTGCCCAGGGAGGCTGTGGAGCCTCCTCCGGAGATTTCAAGACCTGCCTGGACACCTACCTGTGCAGCCTGCTGTAGGGAACTGCTTTGGCAGGGGGTTGGACTGGATGATCTCTAGAGGCCCCTTCCAGCCCCTACAATTCTGTGAATCTGTGTGATTCTCTCTACAGATTCTTTTCATGAAACTATGAGGCCATAGCATCCATTATGGATAAATAATTGGTTATAGAACATTAATGAGGTAAAAGTAAATCATGACAATAATCTTAAGGGCATTTTCAAGAGCTCTGCAAAATCACGAGCAGCCTGGAGAGGGCAGATGTAGACTGACTGTTCACTGTCCCATCTGGTGCATAAACCACAGCCAGCAGAGGAACCCACGAGGAGTTAGGTTCATAGACAGAACGGGGTGGTTTCACACAGTGGGCAGTGAGTCTGTGGAACTACTTTTCAAAGAGATGTTAAAGACACAGAAAATATTTTTGGCTTAGAAACTTCTCTGAGGTAGCAGCAGTTGAAGACTGAAAAAGTATGGGGGAAAAGTATCCTCGTGGTCACTGAAGTGGGATGTGTGCACCCCAAGGGGTGCAGCGGGATGCTGGAAGAAAAGATTTTTTGTACCATTAAAAATGTTTATTTAATTGAGATTATTTCATCTTTGCCTCGTTTCTTTTTTAATCTCTGTTCATATTAGTAACGATAGGAATGCAAGACCAAAGGAGTTTAGAGACTGCTGCTTTGTACAGCACCCTGTCACTGCCTACTGGAGCCATCTGCTACAGCTGCTGTTAGACGTAGCATTGCAGGCCCAGGGGAACCTTTTCTGAGCCAGAAAAGCTGCTCTTATGTTATGCTCCAACTTACATTTTACAGTAAAAAAGCATCTCTTATGGCTGCAAACCCCAAGCAACAGTGCTTAGCTGCATCTCCAAATTAGCAACCCACATCCTCCGTAGTTCCCAAAGCCCCAGCTCAGGGCCCTCCCGGGTCATTACAAGTCTTAGATATTCCTTGTGCCTGGATGCCTGAAGGAAAAGGAAGGAAGAAAGAAGGGGAATGATCACTAAAGAACCAGAGCTATAATTGGTTTGGACAGAGAGGGAAAGTCGAGGGGAGAGAGCGCAGCACAGCCAGCCAGCCAGGCTTCAGCAAGTATTCACATAGGGGATTGAGTATGGGTATGGCCACTGAGCACAGAAGCAGAAGGAGGCAGCAAACAGGCAAAATGGAGGCTCTGTGCAGAGCTGAAAACATTTTCTCTCATAAACATTGAGCTATAAAGACTGCTGAAACACAGCAGCCGCCCCCTTTCCCACTTTCTGACCCAGACAAATGCAGTAGAAACAAATGGCCCAGAACAGGCTTCACACTTGAGCTTGTATTTAAGATCTTTCCGTTGTCTGTCAATCTACAAACTGTGGCCTTCTTCCAAATAAGGGGGCCTGCTGTTGCCTGTTGATCATCCCGGGACATTTGACAGTCATTCAGAAGAGTGAAGATCCCGGCATCTCGTGTTTCACTCCCCATGGAGACTGACTGGCCACATGGATCACACTGCAGGCCCCCTGTTCTGATTCCACATAGAACACCTTAAAAACTGGAGAATGAGGTCAGCAAGCCAAGCCAACTCTTGATCTAAGTCTGACACCCTTGAACTTCTTTCTGTTTCCTTTGTTAAACATTGAAATACTGAAAGGACCAAACAGAAGGAGCCAGCTCTAGCAAGTGCTGCAGCGCCGCGGGCAGCTCATCTGATCGCACCCCTTCACGCGCCTCACTCCTTCCCTTCACTTCTTGTACTCTCGTATCCTACGTCATATGTAGATACTGCACTATTCCTGCAACTGCCATCTCCCCACCGAAAACCCAAGGCACCCAAAAGATATGGAAACACTTTCTCTATTTGAACTGTTGTAGAAGGAGCACTTTATCTTACCTAAAGGCTTGTTCTGCTCTCAAACACATGCGCAAGAGAAGGCAGTAGCAGACAACGCATTGAATTTTTCACAATACTGACATAAAAAAAAAGTTGCCGTAATACTAAAGAGTATTACAGTTCTATCACATTTCTTCAGAGATCTGTGAAGTACCACTGCCTATGGATAAGGATCTGTCTCTGCCTCTGCCCTCATCCTCATGTGGCCAAGCTGTATTCCCTCACATATGGAAAGTCACAGCTGTCAGGTGAAGTCCCTCCTATTTTTAAGAAAGGGATAAAGAAAGACCTGGGGAACTACAGGCCAGTGAACTTCACGTCAGTGCTTGGGAAGATCATGGAGCACACGCTCCTGGAAGCTACATTAAAGGACATGCAAGACAAGGAGATGATCCACAACAGCAAGCATGGCTTCACCAAGGGCAGATTAGGCTTGACCAGTCTGGTGGCCTTCTATGAAGATAGGATAGCATCAGTGGACAAAGGAAGGGCAACTGATGTCATCTCCCAGGACTTCTGCAAGGCTTTTGATATGGCTCAACACCACACTCTTATCTATAACTTGGAGAGAGAAGATTTGATGAGTTGACTGTTTAGTGGATAAAGAATTATTTGGATACAACTGCAGCCAGAGCGTTGTGGTCAATGGCTCTATGCCCAGGTGGAGGCCAGTGATGAGCAGGTGTCTCTCTTGGGATTGGTGTTCTCAGAATCACAGAATCCTAGAGTTGGAAGGGACCTTCAAAGGCCATGTACTCCAACTCCCCTGCAATGCACAGGGACACCACAGCTGGATCCTGGCGTGGACCTTTTTGTCTCTCCCGTACTGAGGACTCCGCATCTGGACGCAGTGCTCCAGGTGAGGCCTCACAGTGCAGAGCAGAGGGGCAGGATCACCTCCCCGGACCCGCTGGCCACGCTTCCTTCGATGCAGCCCAGGATACAGTTGGCTTTTGGGGCTGAGGACGCATTGCTGGCTCATGTCCGGCTTCCCGCCCACCAGTAGCCCCAGGTCTTTTTCAGCAGGGCTGTGCTCAATCCTTTCATCCCCCAGCTTGTATTGGTAGTGAGAGCTGCCTCAACCCAGGTGCAAGATTTTGCATTTGCATTTGTCAGACCTCATGAGGTTCACATGGGCCTGCTGATCAAGTTCATCTAGGTTCCTCTGGTGCATCGACTGCACCCCACATATTGGTGTCAGCAGCAAACTTGTTGAGAGTGCACTTGACCCTACTGTCAATGTCATTGATGAAGATACTAAAGAGTATCAGTCCCAGCACTGACCCATGGGGGACACCACTCATCTTCAATATCTTTATCAATGACATCGATGCCGGGATTGAGTGCACCCTCAGCAAGTTTGCAGATGACACTAAGCTGAGTGGTGCAGCTGACACCACTTCTGGGAGGGGGGATGCCATCCGAAGAGACATGGACAAGCCTGAAATTGAAAACTGAACAGGTTCACCCACATGAACCTGACAAGTTTCAACGAAGAGTTGCACTTGGGTCAGGGCAATCCTAGATGTGTACAGACTGGGGGAAAAGCTCACTGAGAGCAGCCCTGCGGAGAAGGACTTGGGGTTCCTGATGAACAAAAAGCTGGACTTGAGCCGGCAGCACGCACTTGCAGCCCAGAAGGCCAATTGCATCCTGAGCTGCATCAGCTGAGGAGCGACACCAGGGCAGGGAGTGGACGTGCCCCTCTGCTCTGCCCTTGTGAGGCCTCATCTGGAGTACTGCGCCCAGATGTGGAGCCCTCAGCACAGAGAAATGTGGGAGCAGATCCAGAGGAGGCCACAAAGCTGATCAGAGGGCTGGAGCACCTCTCCTGCTCAGAAAGGCTGAGGGAGCAGAGCTTGTTCAGCCTGGAGAAGAGAAGGTTCTGGGGAGACCTCACTGCAGCCTTTCAGTACTTAAAGGGAGCTTATAAACAGGAGGGAGAGCAACTTTGTACACAGTCCAATAGTGACAGGACAAAGGGGAATGGCTTTAAACCAAAAGAAGGGAGATTTAGGTCAGATGCGAGGAAAAAATTCTTTACTCAGAGGTGGTGAATCCCTGGCACAGGCTGTGGGTGCCCCATCTCTGGAGGCGTTCAAGGCCAGACTGGATGGGGCTCTGGCTGACAACACATCCCACATCAGGGGTTTGGACGCAGATGATTTTAGGGTCCCTTCCAACCTAAGCCATTCTTGATGAGAACTTCTTTCTGATGGAAGAAATGAGACAGCAATGGAGAGCTGCTTTTCTGTGAATTTCTACTGCAAAGGCTTTCCTCAAGCATCATCAACATCATAGCAGCCAAAATGTTGATGTAGATAAAAAGAGGGCTGCTGTCTGAAAATCGCAGAGAGAGGACAAAAACACGGAGAACTGATGGGTACGAGGAAAAGAAAGTGTCAGGAAAAGCAAAGGCACCTACAGAAGGTTTGGAAAGGGGCTAAACAGAGAGCTGGAAGTCACTGCAGTGCAATACAGCGCCGAGTGTCCATACAGGATCTTACAGTTCTGAAAAGCAAATACTATCCACCTTGGTACCACGTAAGAGGATTCTGATGGCAAGCAGTGAACAACTACGGGCCTCGTGTTAAGAAATAAATTGATACATTTTCACAAGAGCAACAAAAATCCCAGAGTAGTTTGGAAGCTAAAAATAGGAGCTACCTCGTCTGGGCAGCCTTTCTTTACAACATAACATTACAGCAGCTGCTAATTTATTTCAGGTACGAGCAAGAAGAGGTTCAGATGATGCCTCGAGCTAAGAGCAGGTCACTGGAAGTGTTCGTAACAGCTAAGAAATTTAGCTAAGGTGATACTGCCTCATGGCAACGGAATGGTGACTGCACAAATGGCTTCCCAGCAGAGAATGCCCTACTGAATGAGTCCACATGGACTCACACCACAAAAGAAATTGTGGACAGCTTCTCCCCTGCCCTGCGATAGTTACAGATGTGACCTCACATGGGTTCCTGTTTTTAATATCTTTTACGAATCTTTTGCAAATTTAGTAAGCAGAAGCATCTATATTTTCGTTCTTATTGCTCACTGCCATATTCACCTTCCATTTCCCAAGAGCACTCACATCCTAGAAATAGGGTCCAAGCGTTCCACAGCTGTGACTTCCAAGTTCCATCTATTTTGAGAAATGTGCACAACAATCCAAAAAATCTTTAACTTAAAAAACACTACATTTTCAGAACTGTGCATTGTAACTTAAGACAAAGGTCAGGGAACATCTATTTCATGCATGCCCACCCAGAGCTCAGAAGAACGAGATATCAAACCTCAAACAAAGCACTTGGATACAAACAGTTCAAAAACAAACAAAAAAAACCAGCCTTTGGAACTGAAACCAGCAAACCCAATGCACTGCCTTTGAGTTCCATCAGCTCGCTACTTTTAATAAATCAGATCGCATCCACTGCAGTGATCTAATGTGCTATGGAATGGATTTGGTGTGAGGAACAACAGCCAGAATGTGCTTTCCAGCCTGTAAAAGGAGCGGTTCAGGGAGGGGACAGAGCGCAGAGCTCTGCAACGTCACTGAGGAGGAGGAGATTGATCAAGTCCTCAGTGCCTCTTCCCTTATAAGAACCAGACAGCGGCTAACAGCTGCTAGCACAAGGCACGTCTTCACGTAAGATAAGCTGCAAAAGTTTCCTGACACAGAACGCTGTGCCTGCTGGACGCTTACGTGCGTTCAAGTAAATATCAGCAAACTACTCTCCATCAATAATATTCGCAGAGGTACTAAACATGCAGTATTTCTCTGGGCTGGAAAACTCCAGAGCTACTAAGCGCGGAGCATTTGGAAGCAGTACTGCTGATTTTTTGCCTTGCAGCTTCCATGCAGTCTTCTGCTACTCCCCAGGAGCCTGGGCACGCGGGGCTCAACGACCCGGTGTGACTGGATTCGTGTCTCTCCAGTTTCTTTTGGAAGAAACAGGAGAGCAACTCGAACACCTCACACACCGTTCGCACACCTGCACCTCTGTTTATCAGCACATTGAACTTTTCGCAACGGACAACGTGAATATTTTTAAAAAGCTCATTTTTCAAAATCTCATGAACTACTTATTAAAGACATATCAGGAATTAGGATGGTTTGATTTTCTCGATTACGTGTGAACTTTTCTGCACCAAGCTCGGAGCGAGGAGAAGACCAGCCCTCTGGTCCCGCTGGCAGCTTGCTTTTGCTTTACAGTGCTGTACGTTGTGACTCTACCAGGCTTCTGCAAGCACCTTCCCAAACAAACGCTGAATTCCCCAGGCTGCCTTAAGCTCAACCCAAACATCTCCTTGTTTAATAAAACAGGAAATGCATATGCAGCAAACCAGTGCCTGTGTTCCAGAAACTGTGCTGTGACAACATCCTAGCACAGAGCACCCTGTATTAGGCCAGTGGAACAAAGCGTTCAAAAATGACTGTTCATGAAGCTCCTTTCTACCCCTTCTAGAGTTTGGGCACTGACAAGATAGTATTTAATCCGTGATAATAAAAAAAATGCTGAGGTATTTTTCAGTAGCAAAATCTGTGTCGTTATTTTTCAAACCTAATATTCTCCTCACATCACTACTTCTGTAGTGATTTCTTCAGCTGAAAGAATTACTTTTATCTACTTCATCAAATCAATCACCATTCAATTTGGGGAAAACACCTCTACTTCTCCCCATTATAACAGAATAAACACCATTTTGATGCCAAACTGAAATATGAATCCTTGAGGTCATCCAGTCCTTCCTTTTCTCGATAAAGCATCACCAAAGCCCCCATCATCTTTGACAGACATTTACTCCCTTAACCAGTTTCTTGCAGCCTCCAGCAACGGAGACTTTGCAGCTTTCCTCATCAATCTCCATCCCAAGGCATTACGAAAAAAACACACACGTACTTCCTACAAAGCCCCTCACGGCGAGTTCCACAACCTCTTATTGATGAAGACTCTGCAGCCCTCCCACTGTCACTGCCATCTGGGTTACTCCTCCTTTTGCTTATTTGTCATGCAAACCATCAACATGAAAAAAATATATTCTTCTAAGTACATTCCAACTGATTTACAACATCTTCTGCACCACCCCCCTGTCCCACTTCTTAATGAAGTTAATATTTATTTGCTTTCTTAGTAGCAGTGGCTGCTGCCACATAGTAGGCAGCCTGCAAAGACACCTGAGTCTTCCTCCTGGATGGTCACAGCTCATTTACACCCTGCAGTGTACGAGGAGGTGTAAAATTTATTTATGAAAGTCATTGCTCACCCCTTTTTCCATAACTTTACTAAATATTAAACACTCCATATACGTCCTTGGGACATCAGATGTGTCTTTTAACCTATTTTTACTTATTTAATTCCTGTATTAAGTATGTTTACATCATGGTATGCTTTGAGACCCTTCTTTCACTGTACTAAATGCTGTTTCACGTGAGACAGCTCCTCAACTTACTGTCAAACTCTACGAGAGGTGAACAACCACACAGTAAGAATGGGGATCAAAAAAGGAGTCACACAAGTGATGTACGGGTTTGTACACATTAACAGCAGTGAGGTATAATGACTATTAAAGTGTAGAGATTAGCAGGAACCATAAGAAAAGACTTATTAAGGACTTATGTTAAGAGGAAGAGCTTCCCAAGCACGACACAGAGAGCAAAGAACTAGATCCCTATACAAAGAAGGTGATGTGAACTGAGAAGTATATGGTAAATACAGAAAAGACCCAATAGCCAAGAAACAGACATGGTCTTCTATAGGCACAGCTTGTGCACGGAATTCAAAAAGACTCGTTTTGGAAGGAAGAAAAAGCGGGCACAGAGAAAGGACAGGGAAACAGATTTAAAAGGGTCGGAACAACCACACAAGAAAACGAACCCCTCAGCTGCGTGCCGTGTGAAGGTAACACTGCAAAGGCCTCAGTGCGAGCACCAGAGAGGAGAGGATTTCTGCAATTGAGTCGCAAAAGGACACAAGTCTGGGCAAGAGCTTTGACAAAATACACGGATCTTCCCAAGGCTCTACGTGAAGATACCTATTCGAGAAAGAAAGGAGGAAAAAAAAGACAAAGGACAAAGATAACATCCAGTGAAGGGATGCCGACAGAGAGGCTGACGTAGAGCCTCCAGGACAGAAACCGAGGAGCACCCAGCACGAAGATTAATAATTTGGTTTGGGTCAGAAGAGTTGAAAACAACCAGATCCCCAGAGGGAGATGTCATAAAGGCAGCCCAAAATGTCCAAAACACACCAATAAAAAACATAGAAGCGTGCAGGAGGTCATTAAAGCTGTACTTATCCATAAAAGTTCCGGAAATAGAGCAGAGGGGGAAAAATGACAGCGAAGGATGATGAAGCCTGTGCAAAAATCCCTCTTCCCACAGATAGGGTGTGTAAGGCCCTGATCCACAGCCCGGGAGTGAGGGAAATCTAACGAGCAACGGGCAGAAATGCGGCCTTTTGACAAGAAGAACCGCTCAGCAGAGGTGTAACAAATGACTCCGGCAGGACGCAGTGTCACACCTGAGGCTTCTGACCGCTGCCGGCTCTGACACTGCAGAGGGACCCCATCTGCATGACATGAAAGGAAGAAGAGACCTCCTGAGCCGGCAGCATGGCGGAGAACAAAGGCAAGATGGAACACAGGAGAGCAAAGGGCGAAGCGACCTTAGCAAAGGAATTCATGTTTTCAGAAAGATCAAATAAACCCAAAACCCAACAGCTCTCAGTAAATACTGCAAAATTCTCCTTTCTATTTAATCGTTCAAACAGCAAAAATCTTTCTCACAACATTCTGTCTAATACCCCTATTTTTGAAAAATGAGGCAATAACAATAATAATACCTGTAATAATCAAAACAGATAATTTTGCCAAGGAGAGAATAAACAACTAATAATCTGAAGAGGAGATTTTCCCTGACATAGTGGGGGAACAGCCTGATTTCAAGGCATTCGGGAAAAGTTTGCTCTTGAATGTTGAAGGAATTGATTCAGATGCAGACTCGCCGTGCGGTGATGAGACCGCAGTACGTGCGCCCAGGGGAGCGCCTTTATTTCATAGGATACGTAAACAGGTAAATGAAGTTGAAACGTTGGGTCTTTTGTAAGCAATGGAAGACTGACTGCCTCAGCCTGTTTTGATCAAAATGAACCTGAGATCAGGAAGAAACTAGAAGTGAAGAACAAGCATGGAAGCAAAAGCATAACCAAAGGAAATCATCAAGGAGGGATGCAGAGGGTCCTACAAGAGGAGCTCGGGCAAGGAATGCCGGACAAGAAACTCTGTTCCCACTGACAGGCAGTGGAAAGGTAACAAGTGAACAGATGCAGGTACTCAGGCAGTGCAGACAGCAAGTGAGACGCCGCTGGTGGCAAAGCAGCCCGTGCAGACAAGTCAGACTTCTCTAGCATCCAAACAAGTAACGGAAACAAGTTCTGCTGCATTAATTCTGGTATGAATTAACACTGCTCATGCATAAGAGGCTGGCAGGCTCCTTTCATATCTACCCGGGGAAGAAGCAGATTCATCCAACTATCTCAGCAACTCTTTGCGATACCAAAGGAAGAGCAGTGTTGTGCCGATAGAAACCTTGGGAAAGGAAACAGCCTCGCACGTGCACAGCCCTTCCAGGATGCCCACGGTCCGCCCAGCTACGGCCACCCTGAGCCAGACCATCTGAATGAACTCACATGTCCATAGCACAGCTACTGCCACAGATCTGCACACCTGCTTCTGTCGTATCTGCCATCCAGCAACAGACTGCTGATGTACATCGGCACCACACTGCCTGCTCACTGCTCTCAAAGAACAGAATGCCATCTAAAAGTCCTTCACCCTGCAAGCTCATCACAGCCAGGCTCTGCAGGAAACAAGCTAGATCCAATACATTTGGAGCTAGCCTGAGTAATGGAGAGAACCCAGAGGCCTGCAGTGAGCTCCCGAGATTCCTTTGTACAGGAACGCCCAGCAGATGTCTTCAAAAAGGTGTCACAGAAGGCGCCAGAATGCTCAAGAGAGAAAACACGCAGGGACTGTCTCCATCTGAACAACATCGGCATTTCCTGGGTCTTATTTCGTCAAAAGTGTATCAACACAAGGAATCCAAATGCTATAAATGGTGGTCGCTTCCAACCATCAGTCATTTAAAGAACATCGTTTCTGCTGGCAGCAAAACAAGGTTAGCATATCCCCTTAAATGGAGATCAAAGACCTGATTCCTTAAACAAAAGCTGGTGATTTTTTAAAGACCTGAGCGATTCCTTTAATTAAGCACGGCAACCTGGCGTTCCCTCGTGGGTGAGCACCCATCGACTGGCACAGATCTGCAGCGCTAATCTCTCCAAGCCCCTGAAAGTCACCTGTTAAGTAGCCAGAGGATACATCAGAGCCCAGGCTGGAGACGAGAACCAGAGGCAGCAGCACACGGCCGCATCGGACTAGCATCAGAATTGCTTTTCAAAACACAAGTTTGCTTACAGAACAAAGTGTCCTACAAGCCCGTTTGGGTCAGACCCGGTGCAGATCCCGCACCGTGACGAGGCTCAGAAGCATGCCATTCACCAAGCATGGAGAATCAAAGCAGCAATCACAGCACGCAACCCCCCAGACAAAGCCTTATAGCAACGGATCGGTCACATCGTGCTCCGGCAGCCCCGCGGCTCTCGGGCGAGGCGGGGAGCGGCGCCCCACGAGCGCGCTGCAGGGGCCGCTCCAGCCCGGCGCAGCCTCCGCTCTCCACTCATCCCTCGATTCGGAGCCAACCAGCTCGCTAACTTTCCCGACTCACCACCCCATGGACCAGAAACTCAAAAAGTTTGCTTTTCGTAGCTTTGCGAGCCCCTCCTGTAACTTCGTCTGTAGCCATCGGGGTCTGCTCAGCCTCTCTCACTCTCTCTCTTCCTCTTTCTTTCCCTTTTCTGCCTTTTTCTCCAACTCTCCCCTCTGAGTCCTGCTGGGCTCTCACACTTCTAATAGCGCGGAGTGGGGAGGGGGCCCCTTCAGGGCCTTCCTGACGGCCCACTCGCGCTCGGCCTCAGCTGCTGCATTCCTCCACTGATAAGCCAGAAATAGTTTGCGCTGCCGGGCTCTGCGTGTTTACTCTGCGGGGACAGAAAATCCCGCTTTTTAAACCTCTCTGTCCAAACACCCGAGATAAGCGGGAGGCAAATTGAAAACACGTCCCGGCCTTTCGCAGCAGAGCTGCAGCCGCTCCTCCTGGGCGCAGGGGATGGTAAATTCTGGGGGCGAGGGGGAGGGGGCGGCCTCGGCGGCGGCTCCAGCCCGGCTCCGGGGGACTTTTCCCATTAGGACACGCAGCGGGCGAGCGCCGAGAAACAATGGCGCCCCCCGTCCGCAGCGCTCCGCCCGCGCCGCGCTCCAGGCCCCGTCCCCGGGGACCGCCGGCAGCGCGCAAACATTCGCTGGCCGCGATTCGAGCGCGAGGCTGAGAACGGCCCCTTCGGCAGCAGAGGCGGCGGGAGGCGGAGAGCCAGAAGCGGGCAGGGAGGGCGCGGGGGCGAGGGGATGGCGGGCGGGCGAGGAGCGGGGCGGCGGGCAGCATGGCGGCGGCCCCGCCCGGAGCGATCTGTCCGGGGCGCTCCGGCCCCGCTACGACGGATCCATTACAGAGCCGCGTGATCGACGGCCGCAGGCGCTGCGAATACCGCAGCTGCCGTTACGCAGCCGCAGCTCGCGGCTCCTCGGACAGAGCCCCGCGCAGCACCCCGAGACCCCGCGGCCCAGCTGGGGGAAGGGGCCCTCCGTGATGGAGCGCGGCGATGACCTCTCCGCGATGCCGGGCGGCAGTGCCGCCTCCCATGACGGCACGGCAGCGTGGCCGCGGGGCTCAGCTCACCGCAGTGTGTGCGGCTGGCGGGGGGCTGCTGTCTCCCGTCCGTGTGATACAGTGATAGAGATGTTGCCGGGCTACGAGAGGGGTTTGTTCTGTTCCTCTCCTTGAGATTCTTGTCTACGGATTCTGAATTTTCTGGCACGGCTGCAAATAGAAGGGAATCGGGCTGAGTTGAATAAAATCGCTGCCCTCACACAGTGGTTAAAAAAAAAAAAAACACGGGAAAGACACTGAATCGGCCGGCAGCGAAGAGCAGACCATGGAGATCACACGGCATGGTGTGCGCAGGGACCAAGGCACAGCTTCTGCTGATGTTCAAGGTGACCCCAGCCCAGGCAGAGCCGTGCGGGATACCGCAGGAATTACAGCGTTTGGGCGTGCGGGCGCTGTTATCAACGCCCTCCCCCTTCCGCTCGCTCAGACACACCCAGCACAGCAGCACAGCCTCGTTCGGGGCACGGACCAAACCGCTGCGGCTCTGGCCGACCCGAACCGACTGCACGTGGGATCGGGAACCGAGCTGCTGTGTCAGCATGGCGGCGGCGCCCCGCGCCTGCCAGGCTCAGGTCCCAAAAGCATGCGGTGACATCGGCTCCCGTCTCGTGAGCCCTTTTGTGCTCCCAGCACACGACCTGCCTTCTCTTTGCGGACTGCACTGCGCAGGGACGCAGCGGTTCACCCGCAGCAACGCTGCTGACACAAAGCCGTACCCGTCGCTATTCCCGCTCCTAACGGGAGCCGCGTCCCCACCCTCATCCCGCGGCACGGCACCGAACGGCGCTCGAGCGCAGCGCGGCTCTCTGGGGAAGGCTCTGGGCAAAGGCCCGCTAGCACCGCCCGCAAAGGGCACCGCGGTCGCCGGACGGAGCCCGTCTCCGCCCTCGGCCCCGGAGCCCGCGGCCTCCTCAGCTCGGGCCCGGCGCTCTCAGGGCCCGGCTGTGGCGCGGCGCGCGGTCCCCCCTCGAGTCCCCCCGCGCTCCGCCGCCAGCACCGCCGGCACCGAATGGCCACGGCGCGCCCGGCACGGGCAGGGCGTGCGCCAGCCGCGAGCCCGGATGGGCGGCGGGCCGGGTCCGGGCCGAGCCCCCTCCGGCTCCGCGCCGAACCCCAGCGGGCCGCGGTCGGACCGATCGCGGCTCCCGCGGGCCCCGGGCGGCGGTGCGCGTGCCCGATGCGGCTCCGTGAAGGTCAGCCGCGGCCTCGCGGGGACGCGCGGGCGGGGGCGGCGGTAGGGAACGGCCTTAACCCTTTCCACGCCGCGCCCAGCAGCGCCCCGGGGCTGCGACCGCTGTGCGGGGAGGGCCGAGGAGCCGCGGGGCGGCGCGGTTGGGGCGCACGCCCGTCCGAGCCGTGGCGATGGCGGCCGCGGCGCCTCGCGACCCGTTTCCATCATCGCCAGCGCTGCACGACGGGCGGCGGGGGCTGCAGCACCGCGGCAGGGCGCGGGGTGGGGTTCCGTTCGTGTTTGATCCGCTACAGATAAAGCGACGCGAGCAGCTGCTCCTGGCTCAGCCGGCAGCCGGCTACATACTGCAGCACCGGGATGGGGTGGGAAATGCCACCGGATTTCAAGTGAATACAGCGGAATAAGCACTGTCCTCTATCTGGATGTTCGTAGCAGCTCTATAGCGAGAGTTACGAGGAGAACATCGGGTAAGCGGCTCTGCCGCCTGAAAATGAGGGAGCTGCAGACACAATGTAGCCACGCACGTAATGAGACTTCAGTGGCAACAATTACGTACCAGTAGCACTCAGCCCTTACTCAGTACAACTGTAGCTCACAGTCCTATAGGAAGCAGTACAACTTTTTTTCTTTTCTTTTTTTCCTTTTTTCCAAGTGGAAGCCACGGTACAAATGAATGGAACTGACTCAACATCACCTCGCTGAGAACTACACTGAATTCCTGCGATTCTTCCACTCCCCACAATATTGTGAAGGAAGACTTGTGTAAAATGCACTTACATAACAAATGGATGAAGGTTACAGTGCAAGCATGTCTTCTCTCCAGAGAAAAACTCTACAGTTTTATTTGAAATTCTTTTTTTTTTTTCCTATCTCCCCCATGTATTTTCTTTCAAAAGTGTAGAAAATAAATGTGATTTGCTGTTGTTTTTAAAAGCTGCCTGGCTCAACCCAAGTCTCTCTGCTCCCCAGCTGCCCTGCAGCTCCCTGCCACGTCTGGCCCTGATGGCAGTGGCACAGACAGACCCTGCAGTGCATTCTTGGGCAGTGGGCACACAGTGGTTCCATTGCTCCCTTCAGCTTCACTTGGTGCTATGTCCTTAAGTCAGGTTTCAAAGAAAGCTGACATTTGTCCTCCTTATCTGGGCTGTAGGAAGCCATCTTTTCTCCCACAAATTTGCTTAGTTTGTTTTTACTTCTTTGCTATTTTAAACTACGCTGGTCAGGCTAAAAAAGCAGAAACACAAGTTGTGGGAGAGGAAGAATACATTTGCAGCTGCATTCATTTTTTAATCAATAGCAGTTAAAGAAATACATCAGGGTTGCTCTAAAAGGGCCTGGTTTCTCTCATCCAATTGTCACTTGGGTCAGCAAGGTTCAGAAACTTAAAGCACAGACTCGTAGAACATCCAGACTTGGAAGGGACCACGGGGTCACCGAGTCCAACCCCCAGCACAGAACCACGCGCCAGCCAGACCCCGTGTCTCACAGCGCTGCCCAGAGGCTCCACGAGCTCCGGCAGCTCAGGGCTGCGCTGCTGCCCCGGGGAGCCGCTCCGTGCCCACCGCCCTCTGGGCACAGCCCTTCCCACACCCCCATCCGACCCTCCCATGACAGCTCCACGCCGTTCCCTTGGCCCTGTCGCTGTCACAGAGAGCAGAGCTCAGCGCTGCCCGTTCGCTCCCCGTGAGGAGCTGCAGGGCCACGAGGGGCTGTAGGACAGCCACAGAAAGCTTCAGGCTGCCATGAAGAGCTGCAGGCTGCTGTCAGGGAGCTGTGGACCATCGTGAGGAGCTGCCAGATGCCGTGAGGCCGATCCTCAGTCTCCTCTTTGGGCTGAACAAACCTGCGTGATGTGGTTTAGTGCTTGTGGTGGAATGGTGATGAGCAGACGGTTGGACTAGATGATCTTATAGGTCGCTTCCAACCTTGTGATTCTACGATTCTAACCAAAGGACTTCAGCTGCTCTTCTCACGTCTTCCTCTCTGGACCCTTCCCATCTTCACAGCCCTCTTTTGGACGTTCTCGAACAGTTTTATGTCCCTTTAGTCCTGTGGTGCCCAAAATCACACACAGTACTCAAGGTGAGGCACAGAGCAGCGCAGAGCAGGACAATCATTCCCCTCAGCCGGCCAGCAGGGCTGTGCTTGATGCACCCCAGGCTACAGCTGCTGTTCCTGGCTACCCAGGCACACTGTTGGCTCCTGTTCAATTTGCTGTCAAACAACGCCCCCAAATCTCCTGCACTGGGGCTGCGACCCAGCATCTCATCTCCATTATTCTCAACAGTTTTGGAATTTGTGCAGTATTGCATAAAAAAAAGAGACAGAAAATACCCTGAGATGGAGGTTCTGCGTATTCCAAAGAAAAGGTAACCTGCTCCTGAGTTCAGAATTATTCAATATTCTCATTAACAACATACATAACGAACTAGAGAGCATGCTGATTAAATTTCCTAGCAAGATATGGTTTGTAGTGCTCACAGATACATTGTGAGAGAGAATCAGAACTAAAATCCCAAAAAGCTGGGGATGGAGTTTGGAAGAGCACAGGTTTTCAGACCAAGCCATGAATCAACAACTGCATCAAGAGAGAAAACTGATGGTAGTATTTTAGTTGGGTTTTTTGTTTGTTTTTTGCTTCTTCTTTCAGGAAAATATTTGGTGATACAACATCATAAGCTGAATATGAATTAACAGCACTATGCTTACACCAGGCACACAGACACACACACACAAAACCAGGCGAGGATGAACAACGAGTGCTGCCCCACTGCTCTCATCCCCTTGGTGCAACAAAAGCAGGGACAATGGCCCTCCAAATTCCTACCTGTCTCCACTTTTTGTGTGCACTTTCTCCACACTGCTTTTCTGTCCCAGCTCAAGATTTCCCTGAGGCTGCAAAATTAAATTTTGCAAGTATTGGAACCCTTCTGAAGCAATCCTTCTGCTGTGCTACGCACTGTTAGCATCTCAGCCAAACTATTCGCTGCAGTTTGGGGCTCTGTGTGTGACAGAAAATATGTGTGGGAGAAATGAAGATGGTTCAAGGAAAACATAATTGTGATAAAAGCTGTAAAGCCTAAAGAGGGAAAGAGAAGACAACAGCCACAAGGCTGCTGCAAATATGTTGAAGAGCTACTCTGCATATTCATAGTGCAAGAAGTAACAGGTTGTGATTTCTCCCAGGAAGATTCAGATATTAAAGAAGAGTACAGCAGTAAAAGTAGAAATGATCTGAGATTTTTTTTCCATCAGGGATGGATTCAGACTCAAAGACAGTAGATTTAGGTTGGACACGAGGAAAAAATCCTTCACAGGGAGGGTGGTGAGGCACTGGCACAGGCTGCCCAGAGATGTGCTTGATGCCCCGGTCCTGGAGACTTTCAGGTCGAGGCTGGATGAGGCCCTGAGCAACGGGAAGCTGTGGTGCCCCTGTGCAGTGCAGGGGAGATGGACTAGATGGCGTTCAGAGGTCCATCCAACTCTAAGGATTCCTTGATTCTATGACCTCCATAACTGAAGATCATCATGAAGATGTCAGACAAGCATCTGCTTCGAGTGATGCAGCTGGTGTTGATTCTGACACGGAGCAGGAGGGGCGATGAGCCAATTCCCAACGGTTCCTTTTGCCCTATTTGCCTCCATAAACTGCACGGAATTTTGTGAGACACAGATACAACTGTCTCTACCCAGAGTGGTTCCCCTTGACCAGTTTCACAGCTCTGCTTCAAAACAGGTGTAAGGTGATCAAAAAGGGTCCCTTGAAGTTTTGGTGTTGGAAAAAGAATTGTATCTGACTGCTGCCAGCTCCCCTTGAAACTTACCAGGTTTTATATTGCGGCCTTTCATATTTTCCTTGACCTTCAACTACCACTCTACATAACTGCTATAGACACATCACTTCACGTTAGACATTTACATTGGGTTTTCAAATCTATTTGCAATGAAGAAATCCTATGAGCAATTTGTAGCAAGCATAAAGAAAGAAGAGGCTTGAAATAGAGGCAATAAAAAGTAAGTAAAGGCAAAGAAAAATGTTTGTCTTTCTCCAGAGTTTCCAAACATAACTGCAGAGGTAAGGAAGGGGATAATTAAAAACATATGTCCTGATTATCTTAAGAGTAATCACAGACAGCAGCAGGGATGCCAAAAGGTGGAGAAAAAGATCCATAATACTTTAGGATCTACATCTACTGCCCCCTAGGGGAAAAAAAAAGGCAGGTATGGTATGGTAGTTGATTGGAGTGATGGGTTGGGGAGCGTTTGGTAGCAGCACCATGAAGGATGCACCCACAATCACAGAGGGACCCAACACAGAGCAGGGAACTGCTGGACCATAAGGCTGGTGTGTGTAATCAACAGCAGCCACGGCATACGGGATCTTTTCAGACACACATTTACTGCATCGCACTTTAAGCCTTGGCCTTGTTGGAAGCTGCTAAAAAAATAATAGCTACCTGAATGACCTTTTTTTTAAGTTTATCTGGCTATTTGTCATTTGCTCCTTCATCAACTTTGACATCTTTAACATTTCTGGTTTGGGGCATTTACAGACAGCAATCACAGCCTGCACTAAGTCACCCCTTGCCAGGCTAAACAAGTGAGACTCATACTTGGTCTCTTCAAACAGAAATGTCCATTTCTATCATTTCATCAAGTTTTCTTACATAAGCCCCAGTTAATCTACTTAGAACATGGGTAAACAGGACTGCACCTATATTCTCAAAGGCCATGTAACGGCATGGCACTGACACTTCTCCCCAGCAGAACCCTCTATCACATTTTCCAACATTAACAACCACTTTCCCCCATGTTATGACAGTGACAACTCCAAATTTGCTGCAGTTCAGCTGCAGCATACCCAGGGTTGTTCGTCTCACTGCCGTCAGGTGAGCCTTCAGCTCGCAGTGCTGCCTCCTCCTAGCAGCCCTGGAGGGCACAGCCGTGAGCTGCGCTGTCATCGCAGACCGATGTCTACCTGTTGGTGCTCAGAACCACTCAGCTCGGTCTGACAACTCACCCTCTTGCTCCAACAACCCCTGTATAATTTCCATCATAGACGCTTTTCATTTCTGTGCTTCCTGTTATTTGTGCTCTGGCTTCATTTTCCTTACCTGCTTTGCCGTTCTCCTATTATTTCCTGTCTCCTGAATCTCAACTACATTTTCAGACAGCACGTCCCAAAGGCTTCACTGGGGTCCAGTCAAATAAGACCTGCATGCATTCCTTTTTGTTGAAAATTAGCCAGAAATGCATCAAATCAGTAAACTTGCAGAGCTCCTTTTTCCCATTTACCATTTATGTCCTCCTCGTGCTCAGCTATTTTATTTTCCCCTCGGCCACACAGTGACTTAGCACTGCAGCAGTGCAATGCTGAGTGTTTTTGCCCATCTGTAATACAGGAAAACAAACTGGATTTCCTCTTTCTTTATTAGGAAAAAATATTTTTTGAAAGCCCCTCCTGATTAATAATGCTTTATTTATATTCTGGTCTCACTGAAGATCATTTGAAAAGAATCTATAGTTTGAGTAAATCAATAATGAGTACACACTTACTGAGGGATGCATTCATACACAAAAGTATGTGAGACGTGACAATCTTAGAAAGCACAGAGAGGCTGCAGAAGGCACATAACCAAAGAAGGAGAACAGAGCAATCTTGGCGTACAGCAATAAATTCACCTCTCATTTCAGCTACACCAGCAGAACCGTTATTAGGTGAATAAAATCACAACGATCTGGGAGCACAAAGGAGCTGAGAGTGGTAAGTAATACTGGTCATCATTTAAAAAAAACACCCACAAACAAAAACCAAAAAACTACATTGCTAAATGAGCCCGAGTGACTTTTTTAATTATTTCATTTGGCAAAATAATCACAAAGGTACGAAAAGATGACCCCCGAGAACAGGGCATTGTAATCTCAAACAGTCCATTGCTACAGAACACATCAACAGCTTTGAGAAATGGCAGCCAGTGGTAAAATGGCAAAAGCAACTTCAATGTAATGCAGGGAAACGTGTGTGCAATTCTGAGCATCCAACGCACACCACGTCCAACAAAACCAAACCCAGGGGAAAGGTTAGAAACAAAATGTCACAGGTACAACAAGAACGGGTGGAAGACGAGGAGCTGCCAACTGCTCTGGGGATGGCTGCTCTATGCAGGGGTTTGTCTATTTGCAGTTGTTTTTCTTTCTTTTTTTACCATCTTCCGAGGTCTACGTGAGACAATATGGGGAAAGATTCACAGCCATTTGAGTCAATAGAGAACAAAATCGAATGGGCATTAAAATATCAGGAGATTTTGGCTGGAAAAACACAAGACAGCAGTGGAAGATCAGTCCTGAAGGAGCTGCAATTCCCCTATAGCTGCAGGTAGGACATTTTCTAAACCTTCCAGCTTTCCATTCTCCTGGTATATAAATACACATGAAATCAGGCACAGCTGCTCGTGGCACAGGGACATGATTACAGTGCTCAGCTGTAGCTGGACAAAGTGCTTTCAGCTGAGCCTTTTTTTGGGCAGTGGTTTCCCTCCTTGTCTCTCCCAGCATATAATAGGCACGGCAGGTTGGCAGGCTGTGGCTCGCAGCAATGAACTCCATTTGGCACTGAGGTCATTGAGCCGTACAGTAACACCCTGCCCGTGCTCCCAAGGGCACAATGCACAAAAAGGGTGGCACACGTTAGTTGCAGCACACCTCAAAAATGCTGGGGTTAGAAGAAGCATCAGCAGAATCCTTTCGGTGTGCAGCGCTTTGCACAATAAATCATTCACATTGCTCATGCTAACAGTGAGCTGGGAAGGCTCAGACAGAAGTGCTTCTATGTGAACTGCAACGAGCAGAGCTACCTGCTGTAGGTTACATCACTTTGTCACAGTTTTCCCACTCAAGGTAATCAGCTGCATCTCTGGCCCACGATTTCTTGGTGGTACAGATAAAAACAACACGGCCTCCGGCCTTTGCAGTTTACAAATGAAGTTTGCAGATGGAAATAGCAGAAGTGTGCAGAGGAACAGGGAGAGCAGCAGGCACCATGATGGGCAGCGCACCCAGCAGAGCAGCTGTCTTGCTGTGCCTGTTTTGAACGGCTACCAAGTTCCTATGCTGCACACCCCATCATCAGCACCTGTTTCCTGACCAATTTATACTCGGCCTGCAACTTGAAACCATAGAAACAATGTGCTTGTGGGGAATTCTGGCTGCCCTGCTCTCTCTTGGGAAGCAACTGCGCTTCATTCCTCAGAGATGCCCCAGCGCTCAGATGCTTCAGATGGGCCGGACGTGTTGCACAGCAAGGCTGGTTATAAAAGCAAGAGCAAATACTGAGGAGTCAATATCTGCTGATGTACAGAGGAAGGGTTCTACAATTTCATAAGCCCAAAGATTAAAAAATTGAAAATTATTTCTTTAAATTTCTGTACCTAAAATCCCAAATATCAATCTGGAGTATGATACTCCATACGATACCTAATCCAAATAAGTATTAAAAAAGTTAAAAATACAGCATAAAGCTTATGTAATGGAAAGTCAATATTTCATAAGAAATAAGGGATGCAGGCTACTGGAAGAGAAAGAACACAAACATAAAAACAACCTGTCTTATTTCTGCCCTTTAGAAAAGCTTCTTTTGTCTGTAACACAACTGATTCCTTTGCTCCTTCATCTGATTTGTAACAACTCTTCCATTTTTCCAATTGTTTTAATGCTAACCCCCTTTTTTTCCCTTCAGTTTCTCCATCTCCTGCGGCCATTTGAGTCAATCCCTCTTTCCCCCAGCCCCACTCCTGCCACTGCATGTCTCACCACTGCAATTCTATCCCCAAATCCACTTTTTATGCACCCCCTGCTTTACATATTTGATGACCTCACCCCCCATGACAGCTTTGCCATTTGTTTATCGTCACTTAACTCCAACAAGTGCTGCAATCCATCAGCCACAAACCCTCTTTAGAAACAAAGACTCAGCTATAGACCTACAGGCTCACCTTAATGTGGCCTTTTTAAAGGCTTTGCTTTTTGCTATTTCCCCCTTTATACGTTAACTTGATTTATCTATCCACCAGTTCTGTGGATTCTCTTGCACGGTTGCGGGACACAACTCTGATACTTCAAACCAAAGCCTGGAATCCCTTCAGAAAATGACTCCATTCTGTCTGGCAGCTGCTGAAGAATGGATTATGAGCAATGAAAACAGTTTCTAACGGTTTCTAATCCTGTAGCAAACTCCCAGCTAAAAATGATGAGGATCCTGACTGCAGCTGGGACCCAAAGACAAAGCATAGAAGAGAGCAGGTATGAGTGAAGTACTCTTGTGGATACACTTGAGCAGGAAGTGGGAGCAGATGGCCTCCAGAGGTCCCTTGCAACCTCAGCCATTCTGTGACTGTGAAAGGTGCATCAGCTGCGAGCGCATGGGTCAGAATTAGCAGGCTGAGGAGTACGGTGGTGCTGTAGCTGTGTCTGCCACAGAGGCAAACAATCTGAAGAATCCTCCTATTTACAGACCCTTATTCTCATAGGACCTCAGTTTTTTTACCACTTCAGTATCTGAAGAAGGGACAACTCAGAAGGGCACAGGCAGTCAGGGACGTTCCTGGAAAATACTGGTGATGAATTCATAACACGGATGACTGAGGAGCAGACAAGCAGAGCCGCTCTGCTCTGCTCCACCTGATCCTTACGAGAAGGAACTGCCCAGGAGTGAAGGTCAGGGGCAACCTCGGCTGTGCCCAGAAGATGGAGGTGATCAGGAACATGAGGGAATGGAGCAGAGCAGAAAACAGGGTCACAATCCTAGACTTCAGAAGAGTAGACTTTGGCCTTTTTGAGGATCTGACTGGAAGAGCACAGGGGAGGGCTGCAAAGATGGAGCATCTAATGATGGGGAAAGGCTGAGAGCCCTGGGACTGTCCGTCTGGAGAAGAAAAGGCAAAGAAGGATCTGATGAGTACTGATCAATATCTGAAGGGTGGCAGTCAGGAGGACGGGGGCCGGCTCTGTTTGGTGGTGCTCAGTGCAGGACGAAGGGGGACTGGACACAAACTGGAGCCCAGGGAGTTCCATCTGAATGTGAGGAAGAAATTCTGTGCTATGAGGTTGGCAGAGCCCTGGAACAGAACCCAGAGAGGTGGGGAAGTCTCCTCTGGAGATAACCCAAACCCGCCCAGATGCTTTCCTGTGTAGCTGCTATAGGGAACTGCTTCAGGGGGCTGAAGTGGTGAGCTCCAAACGTTCTTTCTGACCCCTACAGTTCTGGGGCTGTGTGAAAATGCTAGCATTTTTTACCTTAGAAGATTGGGATTAGGGGACAAATCAGGATAAAGAAGGTAAATAATAAACTGCTATTTACCATCTCTTGCTGTTGGACCCTGCTTCTGATCCCTGCTAAATCTAAGTTTGCTCCCTTCAAAGACCATCACAATAGCTCTAGAAGAAGCAGTGCCTGCTGCATACAGTGCGTAAAATCAGATTCTTATTAGGTGGATGTAGTACAAGCAGACTCACCACTGTTTTCACACAGCCTTTCTTTTCTCCCTTCTGGTATCAGAAAGGACTGCTGAGATACAGACACTTTGTTTCCCCATTTTCAGTTTTGTCTTCCTGCTTCTTTGAAAGAATCCCTGGTGCTTCTTTGGCTGCTTTCCTAAAGTAAGCTGCAGACACCTCTTCAATGGTGGCAATTTGTGACTGAGGAAGGAACTCTTCAGGTGGAACAACAGTGCACAATTCATTTGTTTACCACGGGGAGCTAGGAGCTGCATCCTGCTATTCACAGCTGGCTCTTGGGAGGCTCCAGGATCAGACACCTGATGTGCAGACTGCCTTTGCTTCAGGTACAACCAAAGAGGAGCCCACAGCCTGTGCTGCTGAGCTCTGAAAAGAACCTTCCCTGCAAAGTCCTCTGCACATTTCCATGGGAACAGACACATGCCTTTCCTGTTGCCGAGGAGATACAGCGCTGCTTTCTGAGCCTGGCAAACGGTCCCCAATGCACTGCAGCATCCTTGAGACAGGAGCAGTTTCACACCACCTCCTCCCATTCCCTTTTTGCACCTGCTCTTAGCGCTTAGGTGCAGTGTCTCCATTCCCCCAAACAATTGGCTTTGATATCAGCATTTAAAATGACACAGCCAACCTGAACACCTCCATGTGCACGGACTCTGTCCTCCCCACCACTGCAATTATTCTCATAAACTGAGCGACCACGCAGCGCAACAACTTCCTTTGGTACCGATCTGCACTTGAAGCTGGGTGGCAAAACCAGCGCATCTCTCCTCCGCCTTCCCTCACTTTCGCTGTTTCTAAACGGAAAATCGAAAGGAAAAAGCAAACCCAGAGGGCTGGCTGAGCACTGCAGGCCTCGGGCTGGCAGCGCCCGGAGGAAGCGCAGATTCTCGCTCTCGGAGCCGCGCCTCAGGCTGCGCTCGCAGCCGCGGTCCCAGACTGCCGCTGTGCGGCCGCCGCCGGCACTGACCGCAGCGCTGCGGGGCGGCCGGGCGGGGCGGCGGGCTCCGGCTGACAGCGGCTCTCCCCCGCGTCCCTTCCTCCCTCAGACAACCTTTCATCTGCCCTTTCAGATGGAAAAGAAAAGGGGAAGGACAAAAAGTAGATCGGCCGGGTGGGGAGCGACAGTGCTGTGCAGCAGCGGGCCCTGCTCTTCTGATGTGGGGAGGCAGAACGGATGGAGACTGCGGTCAGAGAGCCAGCGGATGGAGCCTGCTATCGCGGGGAAGCCTTGAAACGTGGGACCCTTGGCGGCAGGAGGGCTCCTCCTCCCTCACATCTGAGCTTACAAAGCAGTGCTAACCTTCACAGTCAGGAGGAACGAGCTCCAGGCTCCGAGGGAGATCTCAGAGCCCCTGGGCTGCATCGTGCATGAACAGCCTGGGAAAAAGGCACGTTGGACGCCCTTCTGCAGCAGCGCCTGCTTGTGGGATACGCTGTCACCAGCGGTCTGCTGTCAGCAGATCCTGATCATAACGTCTCCAAAGAGCGCTGAGGCTTGTCCAGGCCTTGACCCACCCTGCCCTCATCCACAAACAGCAACACTGACTCAAGAGCCCAACAGACCACGACAATTCTGAGGGCAGGGATGAAGGACGAGGGACCCCAGGTCATCTTCCTGACCTTACAGATACAGAGGAAGGGTTGGATAGGAGCAGATCTATCCTGCATGCTAACTGCTACCTGCTATGTGTATCTGATCAAGAGTTCGTGCCTTCAGATAAAACAAAGCTATTTTCCTCACTGAGGTTCTTCAAGACGAGGACAAAACCCCTCTCTCTCTCTCGGGTAAACCAAATATAGTGAGTCCTTGTGGCCACCCACTATAAAACAGCTTTAATTACACCTTTAATCTTTTCACATGTCTCTTTTGAACACTTTTCCATACTCCAGAAGGCTTTTTGAAGCACAGCTATTTGAAATGGAACCTCTATTACAGTAAAATGTAGTCATGTCCCAAGAACGGCATCCTTCTTGGACCCAGTTTTCATTCCTCTGTTACCACAATCCCAAAGGCCATTTGCACCTATACAAATTTATCCTTGTTTATTTCTCACTATATGATCCTTGCATGTTTGTCTACTAAAAATTATGAGCATTAAAAAGAACCCAATGTATAAATCAACTATCTAAAGAGTCCAAATTGGCCGGTAAAATGTAACCCTACCCAATATTCATCACTGCACTAATTCTATCACCTTACGTATCCTGCCACGTATTTCCACCTGCATCCAAGGGCTCGGATTACTCTGTAACCTCAGTGCCAGCACAGCCCTGCTGTTGATCAACTGATGCAGTCTGTAAGCAAGTGTGTGAACCAGACAAGAAACAGACAGCATCCACCTGTGCACCACACAGCCCCGTGAGGTCCTCAGGGAGTGCACAGAAAGCAGCTTTCCCCAAAGGGAGCTCTGAGCCCCAGAAGTACCTGAGCCTCTGATACCTAAAAAATCTCATCGCTGTCACTGGCTTTACACAGAAAGATAAAAACCAGAAGTGGGTGGTAAATTAAGTGAAAGCTGTAACCATTATCTGTACAGTGTGTTGTTACGAGGTGCTACTTTGAGGTAATACTGGAATGAAAGGTGACATGGTGGGCACAACTATCTGAACCGCATCATCTGATTTGGACTGAAAACAAAAACAAGCAAAAAACAACCTACAAACAAAAAGGAAGCAGGAACCACAGATAGATTACTAGGAAGATAGGAGCCAGTGCCGAGCTGACAGTGCCTCATTTATGTCCTTACAACAACAAGGCCTGGATTTTCAATTATTTTTCACTATCGCTTCCCTGCTGGGCACCCAAGTGTCTCTGCTTTCAAAATGGAGACAGTATTATCTACCTTCCCTACAACAAGGAAAAGAAAACCTGAAGGAATGGGCATCTCTATTCCTGGACAACAGAACTACATTTATCAAAATGAACACATAGCACTATAGGAGCCTTAACTCATAGCAAGTCTGTGTGACATGATAACAAGTGTCTAGTTAATAGCCTGGCCTTCCTATGAAGCGCAAAGTGAAGGAACTCTTTGTGGGGCAGCAGATATCAAGAGATGATGGTAAGGAAATGCCTTTTAAAGAGAAGGATGCAACCACCCCAGGAGAATGTGAAAGTTCTGTTGGAAGTGACCTACAGAGATCAGCCAGTCCTGAGCGCCTCAGGGCTAACCAAAAGCTGCAGCACACCACTGAAGGCATTACCCATCTGCCTCCTGAACACTGACAGGCACGGGCACTGACCATCTCAGCAGGAGGCCTACTGCAGTGCCTGACCACCCTTACAGCACAGAGATTTTCCTCATGTCCTGTGTGGGGCAGCTCTGTGCCACCCCTGCACATCCTGTGCCATCCCTGCACATCCTGTGCCATCCCTGCACATCCTGCCAGTGCTTCCAGGAGCAGAGCCCAAAGCTGCACACAGTACTCCAGGTGTGGCTGCTCCTGCCCCGACCCCAGCAGGACAACCTTCTTGTGACAGAAGGCCGGCTGAGTTCAACGCAACCCAAAATGCAGCTGGACCTCCTGGAGGCCAGGGCACGCTGCTGGCCCACGGTGAGGCTGATGGCAGCACAGCCTTCTGAACGCTGCCTGCTCCTCCCAGCTCAGGACATACACAGATATAAATACCAGGCAGTAGTGCCTGTGCGTTTGCTCTTTCACTGACCTCAAGTAACATGACTTCCATACACACGTGTATCCTACAAGTATGAGCAATCATCATGAAAATATGCACAGCACTTTTCTTTAAAGAGCAAAGTGCTCCAAACTGAAAATACGACATAGTAAGTATTGATAACACTTCCAAGTCGCTTATGTTTAAGAAAAATGAGTGACACAGGGGAGCTCATCAGTTAGGGGCACATACTGGAAATTAAATAAAGGAAAAACACAAAACCACAACAAACAATAACAAAATCATACCAGATTCTTCTTTTAGAGTGAAGTAATGATATAATCAAAATAGAGGTGAGTAAATAAGTAATACAAATGACATGGACAGTGTTCACGTTGCAATCTCTGCTGTAACTCGCTCTCAGTTGAAGAACTTAATGTAATTGACTCAAGACCAACGATGATGCAAAGCTGAAAGCAACAGAAGAGTTTTACACAGTGTTTCAGTAACAAAAATGTCCCAGAAATGATTATGATTCAGATCTCATTCGATAGATATGAGAACATAGGTAGTTGTTGACGCTGAGCATTTCTGCTAAGTACTTAGAAATAAGTCACAGGAGATGCTCATGGTTTATGCAGATGACAAAATAAAGACATGTTGATTACTACAACCACCCCTACAGAAAGGTGCTAAAGTCAGAACTCTTCACGTTGGTGGTGAGGCCCTGGCACTGCCCAGAGCAACGGGTGCCTCATCCCTGGAGGTGCCCATGGCCACGGATGGGGGCCCTGGGCAACCTGAGTGGGTAGGGGACAGCCAGCCCACGGCAGGGTTGGAATAAATGATCTTTAATACATGGAATAAATGATCCCATCCAAATCAACCCCTCCACAATCCTCTGGTTACTGTGAGATCCAATCTGCTCTTTATATCACAGAGAGGTGAGAAGCTCTCTTCTCACTGTAAAAGGAACCCACGGGAGCAGTTCAGATGCAGACACCTACAGTCAAACAGACAAACCAGGTCTTCTTTATACACTGGCAATGCAGTGTCAGAATTGAAACTGCAAAAGCATTTTGTGTAACTATTTAACAAGCACTGAAATGTACAGCTGCAAACTGAATGGTGTATGCAAGCTGCTACTCTTCAATTAGCTGCTGTGATAAAAAAAACTGCTGAGCACATTCCAGACACAGAGATCCTATCAAGAGCTGCACACGCTGAAGAATGCTGCCTCGGTGCTTCAGCTGGGCCGATCAAACTGTATTTAACTCAGATTTCAAGAATTTCTTCACAAGACGGATATGACAGAGGAATTCTGTGACTGAACAGCGCTCAGGCAGAGCCAGTCTTAGCCTCACACACAGGTCCCACGAGGGCTTACAGCAAAGCAGTGGAGGGCAGAGAAACCACCACAAGAACAGGAACAAGCAGCCAGGACAGAGCAGAACTTGTAAAACCAGGACTTCAATGTTTTCAAGGATAGGAAGGAAGCAGAACAGTTGTGATGGTTTACAAACAAAAACGTAAAGAATGTTCACAATTAAATTCCCTTGTAACCAGTTGCATTTGTAGGCATTTGAAATAAACGAATTTTGGTTATGAGGAAAATGACAGCAAGACTGCTAAATATTGCAGCTCAGCGTTGGCCCTTCAGTAAGAGTGAATTTTGGAAAGGAAAAAAAAGGATAAAGAAAGCGCAGGGGACTTCTCAGAATGTCAGCAGTTCAAATGCCATCCATGTTAGGACACTGGAAGCTCTGACTCAAGGCCAGGCTGGATGGGGCTCTGGGCAACCTGATCTGCTGGGTGGCAACCAGCCCACAGCGGGAGGTTGGAACTGGACGATTTTTAAGGTCCCTTCCAGCCTCAATTATGCTGTGAAGCAAATGGTGTCCTGGGCTCCATCAGCAGAGTGGTGGCCAGCAGGGACAGGGAGGGGACTGCTCCCCTCTACTCTGCTCTTGTGAGGCCCCATCTGCAGCACTGCATCCAGGTCTGGAGCCCCCAGCACAAGGAAGACAGGGAGCTGTTGGAGAGGGTCCAGAGGAGCCATAAAGATGCTCAGAGGGCTGCAGCACCTCCCTACAAAGACTGACTGAGGGAGCTGGGTTTGTTCAGCATGGAGAAGCTGCGGGGTGACCTCAGTGCAGCCTGCAGTGCCTAAAGGGAGCCTGCAGACAGGAGGGGAGTCAGCTCTTGGAAAGGGGAGATGGCAGCAGGACATGGTTTGGAGGGAAATGGTTTGGAGCTGAGGGAGGGCAGATGGAGGTTGGATGTCAGGGGAAGTTGTGTGCTGTGAGAGCGGTGAGGGGCTGGAACAGCTGCCCAGAGAGGCTGTGATGCCCCGTCCATCCCTGGAGGTGTTGGAGGCCAGGTTGGATGGGGCCCTGGGCAGCCTGGGCTGCTGTGAAATGGGGAGGTTGGTGGCCCTGCATTGGTGGGGGGTTGGTGCTTCGTCATCCTTCAGGTCCCTTCCAACCCAACCGTTCTGTGATTCCAGATAAGGACCACTCCAAAACTAGTGTCTCCTATTTTATCACGTTGGTCCGTGGTGGATCAGAGGTGGATGTTGATGGTTTGGCTGTAGAGGTCAAACCGTCCCAGTAATATTCTGTGACATTCCATTGCTGTGTTACAGCTGGCAGCCTGATAAGATGGAACCTGACATGGAAGTCTGTATGAAGCAAAGATGTGCCATGAAACAATGGCACCCATGGACATCCATCAACACTTGTGAAGACCACAGGGGATGTGAGCGCAGTGAAGGCTGGGTGGATTTCAGCAGTCAAGATGGTGGCAGCGAGTCACTTCCACTGCTGCACATCGTTAGGAATGCAGCACACAGGTCCTCATTCATTAGCTGGCAAAAATGCATAGCTAATTGTAGTCTCTGTGCTGAAAAATAGTAGTCTGTAGCTGAGGATGTGCTCCATCAAACAGTGTCATTGTGCTTTGTAGCTGTAGTAGTTTTCATGGAAATAATTAGAAGACATTACTTTTGGAGCAACTATATGCACTGCTACACTCTGTAACCTTTATTAATAAAATACTCAACCTTTTGCAAAAACAATATAGCACATCCTTAATATGTGTCAAAAGAGAACAAACCCTGAATAATAACAGCTAAATGAAGAACGAAGCTCAGGGAGGAGCTGTTGTAAGCATAAGTGAAAACATCATTTAAAACACATCTGCGATTCAGGAGAAAGCACAAAATTTAAATGAACATTAATTTAGATTTCATAAGTCACAGAGGGACAGTGACAGACACACAGATGAGTGACAGACTCATTTATACTGTTATCTGATCCACCTGGTGAACAGGGAATAAGAACTACACATAAACCAGATGAGGTTTAACAGAAGCAAGTGTAGAGTCTTGCATCTGGGGAGGAATAATTGCATGCACCAGTACAGGTTGGGGGATGAGCTGCTGGAGGGGAGCTCTGCGGAGAGGGACCTGGGTGTCCTGGTGGACGACAGGTCGGCCATGAGCCAGCAGTGTGCCCTTGTGGCCAAGAGGGCCAATGGCATCCTGGGGTGCATTAAAAAGAGCGTGGCCAGCAGGTCGAGGGAGGTGATCCTCCCCCTCTGCTCTGCCCTGCTGAGGCCTCATCTGGAGCACTGCGTCCAGTTCTGGGCTCCCCAGTACAAAACAGACAGGGAGCTCTTGGAAAGAGTCCAGCGGAGGGCCACAAAGATGGTGAGGGGCCTGGAGCATCTCTGCTATGAGGAAAGGCTGAGTGAACTGGGTCTGTTCAGCCTTGAGAAAAGGAGACTGAGAGGGGACCTGATCCAGGTCTATAAATATCTAAGGTGTGGGGGGCAGAATGGCGAGGCCGGACTGTTTTCAGTGGTGAGTGGAGACAGGACGAAGGGAAACGGCCGGAAACTGCAGCATAGGAAGTTCTGCACCAATGTGCGCAAGAACTTCTTTACAGTGAGGTGACGGAGCACTGGAACAGGCTGCCCAGGGAGGTGGTGGAGTCTCCTGCTCTGGAGATGTTCAAGACCTGCCTGGATGCCGACCTGTGTGACCTGGTGTAGGGAACCTGCTTTGGCAGGGGGTTGGACTCGATGATCTCTGGAGGTCCCTTCCAACCCCTACAATTGTGTGATTCTGTGAAACAAAGGCACATTCAGTGAACCTAGAAGAGGAGACAAGGTGCATATTGCATGGAATGGGAAGCAAGAAACTGAGAAAGGTCTTCAGAAACATGGAAGAAACAGCACAGCAAGCTGCCCCACAAAGTAAAAGCTGAAGAGTTTGCACAGCCCCAAGGGCAGGAGCCAACACAGCATGGCAGCAGAGCTAATGCTCACTTTGTAGCAGCACGTACAGCCTGATGTGCTGCAACAGCCCCAGGGACACAGACAAAACACAGGTGTAACGGTATGACAGGAGGAAGGG
The DNA here is from genome assembly GCF_951394365.1 of Tetrao urogallus. Classification (NCBI taxonomy): domain Eukaryota; kingdom Metazoa; phylum Chordata; class Aves; order Galliformes; family Phasianidae; genus Tetrao; species Tetrao urogallus. The sequence continues at coordinate 51,503,337 of NC_136820.1, read as the reverse complement.
AAACAGCAACAGTGTGAACCAAAGTGAACCAACTGAAGCCTCCTGTACTGCCTGTGACCCCACCTGCTGTGCCTGGGTTCGTTAATTTTCTTCACAGAGGCCCGTGGGGCTGTTTGGGCTTGGGCAGGATGGTGCTGACAGCACACGGATCTTTTGGTGTCTGCCAAGCAGTGCCATGCAGAGACAAGGACCGTTCCGTCCTTGTGCTGCTGTGAGGGGCTGGGGGGCACAGCCAGGAGAGCTGAGCCAGCCTGGTCACAGGGATGTTCCTTCCCTTACGGAGTTGTGCATGGTGATAAAAGCTGGGGGAAAGACGACGGACATCGAGGGAAGCGATCTGTCCTTCCATAGGGCCTCACGAATGACGAGCCGGCTTTCCTGGAAATGGATGGCCACCTGCCTGCCAGCTGGAACTAGTGACTGGATTCCTTGTTCTGCTTTGCAGCTTTTGCTCTACCAGTTAAGCTGTCTGTGTCCCAATCCATGAATTCCCATGTTTTTCCCTTTCCAATTCCCATCGTGCTGTAGGGCAGTAAGAGCAGAACTGCATGAGGCGGCGAGTGCCCAAGAAAATACAGACGTCAAATGATACAGATTTTGTCAGCCACAACCACCCACAGCATGAGCCCTGTGCTTTCTCCTACAACTGCACACAGTGGTCACTGCTCCTCTGTGGGCAGAGCCAGCCAGGATGCTGATCCGACTGCACGAGGTTATTTCTATGATCCCAAAGAAGAAAAATGTAGGAATAAAAGAAACTGAAGTAGTAACCTGTCCTTTTATACCACTGAAATGGAAAGCTTCACGAAGTTCTCAATGACTGATATTTAAAAATGATTCTCTGCTGACCCAGCAGGTACAAGCACAGCTCTTGGCTCTCCACCTGGACATCACCAGTAACAACAAATTCTTCAGTCTCCACAAATTATACGTATTTTGCCAGGGGAAAGTGTTTGCAAATCTTTAATACTCACAAATTCATACACTGTGAACGTCAGGCCCTGCACTTTCTCCACAACACTTTCAATTTCTTTAATACAATTGAAAGCACATCTGTAAATCGAAGGCTGTGTGCACATTAAAACTCAAGGTTATAAGTTTTCCCACTTCAGTACAACTAAAAACTATGGGCATGTGGTTGGTAAGCTGTATTTTCTTTGCTGCAGTTTAGGATCTTGATAGGAGCTGAATTACCTTTAAACAAATTACTTTCAGAATGCATTTACAGGCAGAGAACAAGTCAGCTAAATTTCAGGGTAAAAATAAAAGAAATAAAAATAAAAGATACAATAAAAGAATGGCCCAGGTTGGAAGGGACCTCAAGGATCACGAAGCTCCAACCCCCCACCAATGCAGGGCCACCAACCTCCCCATTTCACAGCAGCCCAGGCTGCCCAGGGCCCCATCCAACCTGGCCTCCAACACCTCCAGGGATGGACGGGGCATCACAGCCTCTCTGGGCAGCTGTTCCAGCCCCTCACCGCTCTCACAGCACATAACTTCCCCTGACATCCAACTAAGCCTTTCTTCTTTGAGCTTAAAACCATTCCCGCTCATCCTATCACTGTATACCTGAGTAAAAAGTTGATTCCCCTCCTGTTTATAATCCCCTAGGTGTTACCTCAAAGAAGCATTTTGCCACATTTGCTGCCTTGCATTCAATGGACCTTGATCCCAACCATACATGAGTAAGAAAATCACAGGCAAGCTTCCAGGGATTAGCAGGTTATTATTCTCTTTGCCAGTACATACAACTTCTTTTGGGATGGACCTGCAGATCTCCTCCTTTTGGTCTGGTCTCTGTTGCTGCCAAGTGGCCCCAGTCTTCTACCATTGGATCCCAAATAACAAGAACTACCAAACTGCCCTTCCAATGGGCAAACCCTTAATCAGCAACAGCTGTGAGCTGCATTCGGCTGCTCAGTGCCTTAAGGGATAGGCAAACTAAACTGTCCCACAGTGCTCCCTGGACTCAGAATCCCAGAGAAAGTTCAGCTGAACAGAAAGGGACAAAACAGTAACAGAAAACATAATCACAGGGAAGTAAATGGATTGAAAATGTGGCTAGAATAGTGCAGTCCAGTAAAATGGAAAGACTCCTTCCAGAGAAGGTAACGCTGAAACAGCAGACCTACAAATTGTATGATTTGTAAGAATCAGACAAGAATTTGTATGATTTTGTAGGATGTAGCCCAAAGTGCTGATTCCATCATTAGCTGAATTGAAAGGCATGTGGAAATCGTTCTGTATTTGCTTTACTTTCCTCTTCTTTTTTTTCATAATTCCACTAGGATGGATGCAGTCCATAGCAGCTCTGTGCTCCATGGAAGCCACGCTCAGTAAACCACCACGAGTATCTCCCTGGACCAGAGCTCCCCAGCTCACCAGCAGCAAAGAGCCACACATTGCAGGCACCAGGCAAAGTCCATAGCAGCGCTGCAGCAGCTGAGCAACATGGTTGTTAACAGGCCAAACCAGACAGTGACAAGCCCAATGTCTCTTAAAACCAAGAAGTTATAAGCCAGGCTATTTAATTCCAGAGCAAAACAGGCTGCATTTTCTCACTTCACCAGTGGCAATTTTACTAGTGAAATGACCTGTGCAGGCTGCGAAAGACAAAAAGGCACTGAACCTTACAGCCATCCTGCATTGCTGACCGAGAACAGATGCAGCTGGACACTTAAAGTGGAAGCAACAAGAGCAGAGGAACTAACGTTAGAAACTAGAGACCTGAGAGAGGGGGATTTGAGAACCTTACCGTGGAGATGACTGACACCTTCCAACAACAGCACCAGGGAAGCCTAATAGCAAAGAGTTAAACATGCTAATTTAAACCTGCCGTGAAAAGTAGTGCAGCCTACAAATCAATGACTACCACACGAGCTAATTGCATTTACTCGTAGCAGCTGAACTAATAAACCACCACAAGGAACACTTGCTATCGCTCTTCCCCCACAGCTCTTCCCCACTGCTCTTAGCACCGCATTGGCTAACAGCACTTGTTCTGAGCCAGGTCACTCTGCCGATCATCCCCTCCCTGACAGCACCAGCAGAACCATCAGAGAAAGAGCTGTGCAACCAGAGGGCGGCTGAGGGCAACAGCAGCAAGCAAGCAGTTCAGGGCTCACTTCAAGATACCGATACTTTCCAGATATCCAAAGCAATATATCTTCCAGTCCCACGTCACAGACACATTCTTCCCAGCTGGAACATGTTGCCTTTTAAAGGACTAACACCTACCTGTGCCAGACTAGGCAGACGGCGAACACCTACAGTCACATGTGTGCAGACCAAGAGGGAGCAACAACCTTATCCACAGCAGGACGGGGCAGGAATCCAGATATTGTATCATGATGAATGAGCAGCAGACATTCTAATTGACCTGAAGCAGGAGTAGCTCTAAGACAGCAGGTGGAGGACACATTTGGATCCAGCTCTGAAAAGAGAAAACAAAATACTGAGTGATAGAAAAGAAACATACAATATAAATAAAAGCTTTCTAGAACAGACCAACCCATGTGATACTTCATAAGCAGCACAACTTGAAAGGAAGGATGCAACTGACAGTGACTAAAGCCCTCCCTGCACATCCATGTTGCCTGTAAGGTACTTCTGCCCAGGCACTGCACCACACCTGGATAGCTTGTAAGCTGTTCAGCTGTCAGTCTGTAGCCAGCTTGTGACTGAGCAGGTTGGAGATAAGGTGAAGTATACTTTCCTGTAATGTGTCGACATGTTGAGGCTTACGCTGGTAAGAATCACAACATGGTAAAGTTTGGAAGACATCCCTGGAATAGGCCTGGTCTAACCAAGAAGATGGGGATGCTCATGAATCTCACATGAATGCTCTCGGTTCTATTTCTGCCATAGGACATCTCCGGTAACTCTGGGGAAAGCAGCCCAGTCTGGGAGCTGCTGACCAACCAGCCTGCTTTCATGCTTCAAAAAAGTACCTCTAAAGGCTCTCGACCTTCCTGGCATTTCCACAGGAACTACTGGCTACCCTGACAGGCTCTCAGTGCTGCAGACAGGAGAACGACTGACTCACAGACTCAGGGTACAGTCAGGCAGCTTCAGTGGCTGCATGTTCACAATAAGGTCCAGAATCGATGGGCCTGAGGAGGAAAAGGCCGCTCCTTGGAAAGGAACATACGAGAGCATGACTTTAACATCCACTGCAGTATACAACAGTATAACATCCACTGCAGGTGATGAAGGGCAGAAGCATTACAGCACAACAAATGTGCACCCACAGCACTCACAGGTGTGAGCTCACACCCAGCCATGCAGTTAGAAGCAGCTGTTCAGAGAACAGACAGACAAGAAAGGAAACACGAGCATCACGGTGCCAGGCTGGGCAGTCCAGGGCAGCAGAAGAGCAGACAGCCCCAACAGGGCAGTAAGGAGTCTCAGCTCAGCAGGGTTGAAGCAGGGCAAGAACAAAGGGCAGAAAGACTGTGGTGAATTGTGCCAAAATAGAGTTAAAGAAGGATAAGGTCTGGGATAGCAGTGACTGAGCACAACAAAGCAACAGAGGCAGTGCAGGTCAGAAGGACTGGGCCAAGCCAGCAAAGAGCCAGAGCACGAGGTACAGAAACAGCACTGCCACGCTGTAGAACAGGAGGTATCAGAGACTGACAGAGCAGCAGCCTCACGCTCACCATGCCCAGGGGCCAGGCTGGGAATTCCTCCCCTAGTGCCGACGGGCAGGAATCCTGCTCAGAAAGGAGGTCTGGTTCCTCGTGGCAGTGCCCCTGTGGTGAACAGTTGGGTGTCGACTGCTACTGAGGCAGTACCAAGAAACCGGTTCTTTTCAGAAGGTGCACAACTCCTCCAGGCACGTCGTACTTTGAAGTCATTCTCCAAGAAGGGGGCTGCCGACAGCCCCAGACCACAGTCTGAGGTTGGACTGGTCGCTGGACATGACCTGGTTTCACTGCCAAGCAGACAGCACCTGAGAAATTGGGCAGGTGTGTCCCACAGGACCTGGCAAAGGGGACATCACACCCCAGGGAGTGCTCTCCCAAAGTGGGTATTTGTCCTTCCCAAAGGGGAGGAAAGGAGAATCAAAGCAGCTCCTGCTCCCCACCATCCTGAAGAAGGCAAGCAATGCAGATGCTCTCTTGCAGGTTGGATGGTGGTATCTTCCAGAGTAAAGTCTGAGGAGCGCGGGGTGTCTGTCTGCATGAGGTAGGAGATGGCCAAAATCCCCATTCACCTCAGTGTGGTGCTGGAAGGGTCCACCTCTAATGAGGGATCCTGGCTTCTCACCAGCACAGAGGGATCTGGAAGCATCAGCAGGGGTAGATGTAACCACCACCAGAAAACCAGGAAAAAAGTCCCCAGACCACGACAGCTGGTGAAACACCTCACCTTCACAGAATCACAAGGTTGGAAACGACCTGCAAGATCATCTGGTCCAACCCCCCTCCCATTCCTATCAGTACCACAAGCACTAAACCATCTCTCGCAGCTCCTCATCCAGGCGCCTTTTGAACACCACCAGGGACGGCGACTCCACCACCTCCCTGGGCAGCCATTGCAGTGCCTGACCACCCTCTGAGAGAAAAAGTTTCTCCTCATGTCCAACCTAAACCTCCTCTGGTACAACTTCTGGCCGTTTCCTCGGGTCCTACTATTTGCCTGGGAGAAGAGGCCAGACCCTTTTGCACCACAGCCTCCCTTCAGGAAGTTGTACAGTGCAGTGAGGTCTGCCCTGAGCTCCTCTTCTCACACTGAACAATCCCAGCTCCCTCAGCCGCTCCTCATAAGGTTTGTGCTCCAGACCCCTCACCAGTTTCGTTGCCCTTCTCTGGACACATTCCAGGGCCTCAATGTCTTTCTTGTAGTGAGGGGCCCAAAACTGAACGCAATACTCGAGGTGCGGCCTCACCAGTGCTGAGTAAAGGGGGATGATCACCTCCCTGCTCCTGCTGGCCACACTATTTCTAATGCAGGCCAGGATGCCGTTGGCTCTCTTGACCTTCTCATCCCTCTCACATTTAATTTGCGCTGGCCTTTCCCAGCAACTTGACCCCGGGGTCCCTCCGCAGGTGGTGCCGAAAGAGGAACCTCAGGAGAGAGCTCAGGATGCAGAGAACGACAAGGAGGGAGAACCGCCTGCCGAGGCAGCTCGGCAAGGCCTGCGCTGAGAGCAGCGGTCAGACGCGGCGCACTTTGTACTCGGCAAGCACCGGGCGACGCGTCTCCCTCTGCGAACACGGCGGGTGCAGCCCAAAGGCAGCGCCGGAGACGGCCCGCAGCCGGCTGCAGGACAGCACCGGGTGCCTCGGGGCGAGGGGACGGGGATCTTTCCGTCCAGGCGCCGTCAGACGAGCGCTCCACGCCCCCGGGAAGCTCAGCCCACGCGGCAGGAAGGGCCGCCGACGGCTTCTGCAGCCCACACGCGGGGCGGCATCCCGGGACGACGCCCCCCGCTCCGCCCGCCTCAGCGCGACGCGCCGAGCACCGGAGCCGCCGCGGCCCGTCCCGGGGGTGTGGGGCGCGCGCCGAGAAAACGGCGGAGGCCGAACGGGCGGCACGGCGGGGCGGCGCCGCGCCCGCGAGGAACGGCGCGGGGCGATTCCCGGCCGGAGGGCAGCGCCCGGCGGAGGCGTCCCGGGGCGGGGGGCAGCGGGGCGCGGCGCTCACCGTCCCGGCCATTCTCCTCCCGCCGCGCCCGCGCCGCTCTCCCGCTCGCACCGGAGCCGCCGTCCCGGCGCTGAGCGCCTGCGCGACGCTGCGGAAAGCGGCGCAGGGACCGTCTGCAAAGTGCGCGCCGCGCGGTGCGACCTGCGCAGGGGCGGCGGTGCGGAGCGGCCCTCCCGCAGCCCCCGACCGCCGGCGAGGAGGCACCGCGCGGGGGCGGCCGCTGCCGGCGCTCGTGTTTTAGCGGCGCTTCGGGAGACGGGAAGGCGGTCGCTGCGCGGTCCCCGCGAGAGCCTCGCGGGGGCGGCGCGGGCCGCCTCCTGGAGGCGGGGGCCGGGGCCGTACGTTCCCGGTCCCCGGGGCGCCCCTGCGGACGGTTTCCGTCCGCCGCGGGGCTTTGAGGCGGCCGCGGGTTAAGGGATGGCCGGGCCGCCGCCGCCGCCTCCTCCTCCGCCGAGCCCTGGCGCCCCGGGCTCAGCGCTGCGGCATCTCCTCGCGCACCGCCGCCGCAGCCCCCGCGGCGCCCCTCACCACGCCGCTGTCGTCGCCGCAGCCCATCGGTCGCCGCCGCCCCGCACCGCCGTCGCGCCCCTCGTACCTGAGCGCCGCCGCACCGCACGCAGCCCCCCGCCGCCGCCGCCGCCGCGCCTCCGCCCGCCGCCACCCCGCCCGGCCCGGCCCTGCCCCGCCCGCGGACCCACCTGGCAGCGGGGCTGGGGCCGGAGCTGAGGCTGACGCGGTGCCGCCTGCTTGCCGGGTGCGGTGCGGTGCGGCTCCACCGCGCCAGCAGCACCCGAGGGAGCGCTCAGAACCCATCTCTGCCCGGCGGCTGCCGCGGGCGCTGCGGGGACAATCGCTTACCGCGGCTCAGCGAGACATCGGAGCTGGTGTGGCACCGACTGCGGTCGTACTCTAACAGCGAACGTGGGAAGAAAATGGCTTTGAATCGTGTCTAATACTTCGAATTCAAAACCGGTCTCTGCCGAGAGTCGTTATCCCGAATTTGCTGCTCCTCTTTGTACCTGCCCTTAAGCAGCTATGGGGTGTGAGGATGCTGTGCTCGGGGCCGTGGGTCTGATCTGCTGTGCCGGGCACTTTGGGAAGGACAAGGGATGTTGTTCAGTGAGAATCCAGTAGGAGATATTTATGCAGTACGCTTTCAAAGAATAATTTGAGTAAGCGCTGAGGGAGTCTACTGTAGGTTAAAGAAGCACCAGGAACAATGAGAGATGAGTGTTGCTATAGGAGGTGTAGTGAAGGTGGTATCCGAGTGCTGCGCTGAGGGGCTGTGAAGGCAAACAGCTCAGGTTAAGAGGAGAAACAGATGAGCAAAGACAAGCAGATCTTCCAGCTCCAGGTGTTCAAATATGGCGTAAGCTTAAAAACTAAATAACATCTTGTAAAGATTATGAAGTGGATTTATATCTCTTATAATTGGGGCTATACATTCTGCCCTAAGTTTGCACTTTTTCTGCGTGGTATTCTCAAGCTTTTTCACAGAACCTGAATCACAGAGAGACCAAGGCTGGGGGCACCCAAGGCTTCCTCTGGTCCCACCTGCCCCAGCAGGGCCACCCAGAGCAGGGTGCTCAGTCCCACGGCCAGGTGGGGCTGCAGATCTCCAAGAAGGAAACTCCACAGCCCATACGAGAAGGCTGTGCCAATGGTCCAGCATCTGCACAACTGTGCTTCCTGGCGGGCAGGGCAACTCCTGGGCCCCCATTTGTGTCCAGCACCGCTTGTCCTGGCACCAGCACCACTAGAAAGAGCCCAACTTTGTCCTCTCTTCAGGGATTTAAGGCCACTCACCACAGAAGACCCTCCTGAGCCTTCCTCCTGCCCCATGCAGAGCAGCCCCAGCTCTCAGCCTCTCACAGCAGAGGTATGCTGGGTCCTTCGCCATCTCTTTGGCTCTGCATTGGACTCTGGTGTGTCCAGATCTCTTTTGTACCAGGGAACTGTGACCTCCTGGTCACACTTTGCCTAATGCAGCCACCAATAGTGTTAGCCTTCCTTTTGCCACTGCTATGTGCTCTGGTATACAATTGTAAAGGGAAAAATAGTTTTTGTTACCCATAATCCAGAAACTCACCTTCGGGTACCTTGGAAGGAAAAGTTTAGCATGCATTTTGTAAAGATCCGTAAGTGCTGTACTCATCCAGGAAACACAGTCTGAAATAACAGTGCAGCAGATGGTACCTGCCTTGCCTGAGGGACAAAGCCGAGCCCCAGGTGTCACGGCAAGAAAGCACTGCGTGTTGGTTTAGGCTCAGACCGCCGGTGGGAGGCTGCTCAAGTGAGCGAGCCTGGGTGTGCTGTAAAGAGCTGAGAAGCGTGTTTCATCACAGCTCTGTGACTGGGTGATGCTCAGGGCCAAATAGCAGGGGCAAAGCTCCCAAAAAGTAAGTCATCCCTGTAGAGTAAGGAATGGAAGAGCATGCAGGGAAACAATACTTCTGTTCTGATAGGGCAATGCTCATCCGTTAATGAGATTGTCTTCTGTGTCCAGACATCTGATCTCAGCCAACCCCATACCTGGTGTTTGTAACCCCATACCTGGTCTTTGGGACATTCTGGATGGTCTGCACACCATTTTATTGCACCCTGAGTGCAGTTGGCTGTGAATCACTTTGGAGTGAGAGAATTCAGCACCCTGAGGGCTGTGACTGATACCTGCAGTCATCCTGGGGATTGCACATGCAAACAGCTGAGCTGCTCAGAGGCAAACCGTGCTGATGAGTTGGGCTGCACATGGAAAGGTCACATTATTTATATTCCAGAGCCTTGGAGAAGATTGATGGACACCTTGATCAGATGCACTGTTTTTCACAACATTTGCATCTTTAAAGAAAACAAAGTCTTATTAGTGAAGAGCAGAGTGGTAGCTCCTTCACAGGACAGGAGACGAGGACTATTTTCTTCTGTTTCTTAAAACTAATAGCACAGCTGGGACAAAAGCTGCCTGTGTTTGTAACGTATTTTGTACTTTTTTTCTCTGTGATCAGAAGTAAACTGTTTCAACAGGATAAGGGTTAAGTAATCCTGCCCAGGAGATCCAGAACAGTGAGTTACCCTCGCTGCAATGAAACAAGAAAGAATATTCAAGTGCGTGGAGCCAGTAGGAATTGAAGAATGTCTTAGGTTGGAAGGGAGCTTTAAGATCATCCAGTTTCAACTCCAAGAGAAGTGCACACAAACGTGTGTGCAACTCATGGCATGGGTCATGGCAGACTAAGCAGAGTTGGAGGCACAGCCAATGCCCAAAGGGGGCATGCACTGTGTTATAAGCTTGATTATGACACTCAGTGATTTGGCTTCTCAGTCAGCCTGTGATCCCCAGTACAGTCCAAGAATTCTGTACCACAGTCCTCACGCAGCTTATCACTTCTGGCTGAGTGTCCTTGAAGGTCGGTCCTTCTTTGCAGACAGTAGCATAAAGATGGTGGTACAGGTTTAAGTCATAAGTGCCACCTGACTCATTTTGCCTGTTTCTGCCAATGGCCAGCAATGAACACCTACAGAGGATCCTAACAAGGCAGACACACAGTGATTCCTCCTGGAACCCTTTCCTAGCTCCAGTGCTTTCTGATTCAGACCTACTGTGGCCGAGGTGTTGGCTCAGTGCCTCACTGCTTTAAGTTGCTCTTTTGTAACTTTCCTCAACTTGTACTCAGTTGTGAAATTAAAGGCCACTGTCTCAGTTGCAGCTGGGTTGGAATTGTTTTCTTCAGCGTGTCTGCTAGGATGTAACGCTTTGGTTCTGGGAGGAGACCAATGTTGGTAACATGCTGATGTTCACAGCTGCTGCTTAGCAGTGTGGCACAGAGGAAAGGCAGCAAAGGACCCAGGAGGGAGCAGAATTAGAACAGCTGTCTGAAACCGGCCAGAGGAATATTCCATACCATATGGCATCACGTGGAAGGAGTTTTGAAGGAGATGAAAGTTGATCTTTCCTTCTCTTCCACTGCTCAGGGGCTAGCTGGGCATTGCCCCAGAGTGGGGAGCAACTGCTCGTGCATCACTTGTTATACACATTCATATACACTGCCATGACTATTATCCTTTCCCTTTTCTCTCTACTAGTAAACAGTCTTATTTCAACCTATGAGTTCTACTTTCTATCCTGTCACCCATCCCCCTGGGAACAGAGGGAGCGATGACTGCGTGATGCTGAGCCACCTGCCAGGGTAAGACACAACAGTCAATTCAGCACCCAGCTCATCAGAGGGATTCTTGTGACCACAGGGCTGTGGTGAGGGCTGTGGCACCGTAGGGTCTGCCAGAAGGGTTGGGGTAACTGCAGGCTCAGTCAGAAAGGCCAGAGCAACTGTGGGACCTGTGACAGAGCTCGGGGTGGCCGCAGGGCTCACAGCAGCTAGAGCAACTGCAGAGCTCACATCAGGAGCTGGAACAACCACAGAGCCCATTGCAGGAGCCACAAAGGACACGACTCTGTCTGCATCCATGCGATCACTTCATGTGTGCACCTGCAAGGGAGCTGCTGAGTCACGGCCTGAACCCCTGATTGACCATCTGAGGCCGGCGCTGGGTCGGCCCTGGGGCACAGCGAAGGCGATTCACTGCTGCAGGAAGGCTGGAGCCTGGCTGCTCCCCTCCCAGGCCCATTTAAGAGCTGACTGCAGGGGGGGAAGGATCTCTGCTGGAGATCTGCTCCTCTGAAGTGTCATAGCGAGCCCAGGACACGGGTAAGCATTCCATCTCTTCTGTTTTGGTGTAACAACTGCATAGCCAAACTCTGGTATATTTCATAACTGTAACGTCTGTACATTCACTGATTACACAGCACCCAAACCCTCATTCGCTGGAAAAGCATCTGCTCTGTACCTCACTCAGGACAGTCACTGTCATCACTAAAACCATAGGCCTATTTTCAGCTGAAATTATCTTTCAGTTTGAAGAATTAATTTGTTCCAGCTCTGCTCCAACAAGGACACGCGCAGCAGCCCCAGACCAAATCCAGGCAGCTTCTAAGCTCTCCACAGAGGAGGCTCCACAGCCTGTTCCTGTGCAAGAAACCTGCACCAGTGCTCCATCACTGACGGCACAGAAGTGCTTCCTGATGTTCAAGTGAATCTCTAATCTTATTGCTGAAAAGCTGAAGCAGTGCATGAAATCAAATGACTGTCAAGTCCATAACGGCCACCTCATCATCCTCAGCTTGACTTGTAAATTTAAAGGCTGAAGACTTGACAGCACTGTAGCTTATGTACTACACAACAACCTCACTAGAATCCGTCACGCAGCAACACCAGCTACACTAAGCTTATCTGCCAGCATTTCTGATTTCAACTGCTTGTAGTCTTACAACAGCAATCAGTGCAGACTAATAAACCTTCCTGTTCTGTATGACACAGGATCAGCTCTTCAACTTTTTGTTTTCTTTCTTCATTATATCATTTGCCTTATTGCATTCTTAATTTACCATTTCCAATTTGCACCAGTTAGAGCTTAACTGCAAACCTGCCTGCCTTGAAGATGCAATAGTTGCTTTCACTAATCCTAACCTCACCTTGGAATGCAGACATTTATCAACAAGCCAGAATTTGCAGACTCAAGAGTCTGCTGACAGAAGACCTCTCCCCCAAAATGCAGCTCCCAGCTTCCTTCGATTTCCAAAGACAGGAGGTGCTCTTAGGAGTCTCTAGTTCTTTTTGTTCCAAAACACAGTGACACGTTACATAATGATTCCTTCAAGTTTTCTGGTTTAGCTCTTCATTTTGCTTCTTTGGCAATGCACAAGATCTCACTGTCCTGTCTCAATGCCTTTTCTCCTCTAAGGAGGATTCACTAATAACTCTCACCTGCCCTATGTTATTTGGAAACCTTTTTCAGTAGCAGCTTGTTTTACATCACAGCTATACCCAACAATTACATTTCCTGCAGGTTTTTGTTTCACCACCAGATTTCCTGACAATTGACTCACTGCATCTTTTTCCATGCTTAATATTTCAGCTTGATTGTATGACACCTGTTTTCCTCTCATTCATTGCATCAGATTGCTTGCTTTGCTTACACTTTTATACATCCAAATCCTGCTGTCATTCATTCAAATGCGTGATTCAGAACAGTGGCTCAGAGAATCCTTCTTCAGCATTATATCATGTTGGAACTTGCGTTTACAAACACCTGGGAGGCCTCGACTTTGACTAAAAGAAATTCCCATTAAAATATCCCTTCTGTCTGGCAGTAGGAATGATTAACTCAGATGCAGTGATCTTTTTGTTGTTTACTTCTCATGCGCACGTGAGAGAGAATACTCTAATAGCTGCAACTGCCACGGTGGAAGAATCTGTGCTACAGCTGAGGTCTACTTGCTGTGCTGCAGTGGACTGGAGGCTCATTCAAAGCTATAGCACTCGCTGCTCGCAGTATCTAAAGGAACGTAAGATATCTACATATTCTCTGAGCTCTAAAGCACAGTATTTCAAGTATTACTTCACACTGAGTACATCTCCTATTAGGATCGTAGTGCACCAGCAAACAGTGGTTACTGTAAAGCAGCCACAGCAATGAAGTTCCCATCAGCTTCTTTAGATCTCGCTCCGAGGTTCACTTAGCGACAAACGCCCCGATAAGAGGCGCACAAGAGATTCCTTCTCCCCATGTCAGCATCAAGCTCTCTTTCTTTTCAAATAAACGAATTTGACTTTTTATCCCTTTTGTTGCAGGCTGAGTACTTTCTTTGAAGCTTTTCAGATCTTTCATAATCTGCTTGAAACTGATACCAGAGCTCCACCTTATAATCATAAGTAAAGCAAATACAATCGTGTTCCTTAAATACTGCATGTGTAGCCATGACGAAGGGTAGCCATCCCCCCTGGCTCAACATACTGAAATTGAGATTGCTCCCAATTCCAGAAGAACCCAGTATAATACAGTGGTGCTCCACAAGGCTGGTGTTTGACAAGGGCATTTTCAGTTCCTTTACCTTCCCTGATTACATAACAAAATGAGTGTTCTGCAATTGCAAACATAGCAAAGTGAAAGCACACTGAACAGTCCTGTCCAGCAGCAAACTAGGTCAGTCATGTCTGTGACTCCTCAGAATTGAGTGCATGCAGAGAAGAACTCAGGATGTGCAATGACAGCACTGAAGGTGGCAAGGCCAACATAATCTTGTTCCAGAAAGTACCTCATATTCTGTCTCTACCCCACTCACCAGAATTGCATGGCTCAAAGATCACCTGAACAGCTCTTCTTACACCCCTCATCCCAGAGCCTATAAAGTTTACAAGTAATCACATCAGTCTGCTTGAAAAGAGATCTATTTGTTTAAAAAAACGAACAAAAAAAAAACCCAGTCAACAAAAATCAAACCAACCCCAACCCACGCAAAAGCAAAAAAGTAAAACTCCAGAAAAACAGCCTTTCCACAGCTCCTGCTCGTGCTGCAGAGCAAGGCTGAGAAAGCCTCTCTCCTCCCTTGACCTCACATGCCCTTCAACCACGGCCAGGCTCGGAAGGGGATGGAAAGTGCCAAGTGTTAAGGTGCAGCTCAGCTCTCGATGCTCCCAGTCTCTCAAGTACTGTTGGCCTGCTCCTGCTCAAACAGTGCCATGGCTAAATGTGAGCGGGACGCAAGCCCTTCCAAGTTACTGAGGACGCAGCGGTGGTACAGCTCCTCGCTCAGCCGGGGGTTGCAGCTCCTCAGTGCATATTTCTGCACTAACCCAGGCTCCACGGCCCGAAATAAGTGCAAACCAGAATAATGGAGGAAGACATCAAATACCTCCATGCTCTCCAGCACTTCATCTCGATCTAGGATATCAGCTGCTAGCTTGGTACGTGCTGTCATATAGTCAGAGTTATAAAAGCAGGCCTCAGCGAAGGAATGTCTGTCAAAATGTCCATCCTTCAGGAAGTCAGTGCTGGAGGAAGCGGTCTGCTCGCCACGGTATACCAGTGCAGGGTTGAACTCTTGAAAGTGCACTGGGAAAAAGACCTGCCAATTGCTGATCGTATTCATGCGGCAGCGGTTCAGGAACTCCATGTTGATTTCCGTCCAGACACTGGCCAAGAAGAACAAGGTGTCCACGGGGTGCTTCTTAGAGACTATATCCATGAGCTTCACTTGTGACGGCACCTCGGTTTTGACACTAATCCAGGGGATTTTGACTTCTGCATAGCGTTTCTCCAGCTCTCCTACCATGGCCTTGACTCCAGCAAATACATCTACCTGGCTGACTCGCTGGGCATCATACGGATGGTAGATGAAAAGCAAAGTCAACAAGGCATTATCATGTGTGTCCAGCGTGTTCATAGCATACATATCCAGGAAGTTTGACACGAAATCCAAGTCCTGCACCGTCAGCGGAAGCACCAGTTGCACACGTGTGGCCTCTGTTACGTACGGCATGGGAATAATTTCTACCTTACTCAAGGGCCGCACTAAGCTCACTCGCTTAACTAGGACGTGACTGTGGCCCTTTTGGGTCACTGCCTCCAGCAGCAGGTCCAGCGTGTATTCCATCCCTCGGGTGGGGTCGAAGCGCCGGTAGCCGTTCAGCAACTGCCGCTTGCTGAACCGGAGCAAGGGCTGGTAGCGGCTGTTAAGCTGCTCCAGTGCTGACTCAATAATGTCGCTGACGTCTGCTTTGCTGGCTCCAGAGAGCTCACACTTGGGGGAGCCATCAAGGCAGGAGAAGAGGTGCTGCTCGGTGAAGTAGTCCCAGCTGATGACCTCAAAACGCGACTTTGGAAGAAATGGAGAATTGATCCCCACAGGCCACGTCAAGCTTGCCTCGCCCGCAGGAGTCAGCGAGGTCAGATTCCTGATCTGCATCTGTGCAAAGAGAACACACACTGACTGATCACTGACCCTTTCTCACAGGTACAGGCCATGTCCCGCTCAGACCTGCTTCGCCATTAGAGCTGTATCTCCGTAGTTTTGAATTGCGTGGTATCAGAGTGCTAAGTCTGAGAGACAGGACTATCTCTTGTGTTTGGCTGATGGTCATATACAAATAGAAACGATACCCTCCTATGACAAAGTTGGAAGAAAAGGAAATTTGTTCGGACAGTAGTTTTTGCAGATTTCCCTTACCACATACCTGCAGTTCCTGGATCTCCTCGTAGGCTCTCTCCAGCTGGATCCTGCTGAAGTGCTTGTGCAGCCGGTACATCAGGGTCACGTCAGAAACGGGGTGCACAGCAATAGCTGCTTGGAACTCCTCTTCCTCCTCCTTCTCTGGATCAGCGTTTTTAGCCAGTTCATACGTATGGTAATACTGACCCTGAAAAGGACAAAAGCCAGTAAGACTGGTATGGAACGCTACCACTCACAGTGAAGCCTTCCCTCACCCCAGACATGCATCCTCTCCTCCCTCTAAGCTGACTGCAGGACCCAGAGGTAAGAACACAACACAACAGTTCTCATTCCAGATGCTACCTCTATATACCACAAGCCTGTTTACTTAATGCTGCCACAAGAGACAACTCTCTCCTCCTCTATGTTACATCAGAATCAAGAAGAAAAGCCCTTTTGCTGTACAGCAGGGACTAGTAAGAGCATGGGGTCCATCCAACATAGCTAACACAAAACCCTCGGGAGAGAGGTAGTACCTGGAGCTGGGACACACAAGGGATGCCAAGGAAATCGATGATGCAACGTCCCAGCCACTCATCCGGGCGCACGCTGAGGATCTCGTTGCGGCAGCTGTCCAGGTGTGGATGAAGTTTCAGCAGCAGGCTGCGGGACAGCAGGTAGCCAAAGCCACCATGGCAATAGCGAGCCTGCTCATCTCCCCCAATGAACTCCTCTGCTCGTCCCAGGTAGACATCTTGGTTAATACTGAGATGCGTCACCAGAGCCTTGACTTGCTCAGCCTGGGCATAGGTGTCATCCTGCATGATGTAGAACCAGTCATAGTCAGAACCAAAGTGCTGGTGGATATAGTACATGGTCTCATACATCAGCCAGATGGGTCGCTCGTCCCCGTGGGCCACCAGCACCATGCCATGAGGCACCTTGGCGCTGCGCAGCCCTGTGAAGTACAGCAAGCGCGAGAAGTGATGAGCGATGGTCTTGTTCACAGCCACTGCCAGAGTATTCAGGGTAGCCCTGGAAGTCAGCACTGCCACAAATAGCCTCTCATGGAATCCCAGCTCTGTCTGGATGTAGCGAGTTCTGCAAAGAAAGGACAGAACCACATCGCAAACTACTGGGTGACAAAAACCAGAAGATAACTCAGTGCCAGAACTTCCTAACTGCTGGCAGGACACCTCTGTAACTTTCCCCACCACCTGGGATAAATCTTTAATTGCTGGAACTTAGAAACAGTGAAGAAATCAACCTTAAAAGTAGAGTTTTAAGACCAGACTCACTAGGAAAGATCCCATTTAATAAAAGCACAAGTTTCTTTCAATCTGGCAGTACTTAGTCAAACTACTGCAAGTTAAAACAGTGAATTCAGAGCCAACCACTAGCAAGCCACGCACATTGTTACTAACAGCTTAGAACTTCCCCAATGAATAGGGTAGTTAATAATTTTGTAAGAGCCACTTCACACGTTATTAGCCACAAGTAACAGAAGAGGGAATATTCCCAGCCCTCCTGGGTGTTTTTTTTTGTTTGTTTGTTTGTTTGCTTTGAAAAGCTCGCTACTGCTCCCCTTTAAGAGAGCTATCTCAACACCGCACCATGCTGTTACAACCGATGTTTTTACACTACGTCACGTATTTCAAACCGCGCATCTCAGCTTGAACACGTTAACTCATTAGAAGCCACAGAGCTCCGAACACGCAATGCGCACGACCACCTTCCTCCAGGAGCAGCCCACCCACCAAAGAACAGGTTTTACCTGAGCACCTTCTTGTAAGGCTTATTGGGGTCCCGGTAGTACGGCACGATCCGAGGCCGGAAGTCCTCATGGCCCGGGCCCGGCCCGGCCTCAGCCGCCTCGTGCCCCGCCCCGCCGCGGAGCTCGGCCCGGCCCGCCGCTCCCAGGCACAGCTCGTCGCCGCCGCCCTGGCTCCAGGAGGCGCGCAGCAAGCTGAGGCTGCAGCCCAGGGACAGGCCGAGCACGAGCGGCAGCGCGGGCCGCAGCGCCGCCAGCAGCGCAGCTAAGCGCATAGCGACGGCGGGCACCGCGCTCCGGAGGCGACCGCGGTCCCGTTACGGCTGGGCTGCGCTCACGGCGCCGCGGGACATGGCCGGGCAGTCCGCCCGGCAGCTGAGCGGAGCGAACCCTGCAGGGAGCGTGACGGGCTCGGCCCGCGCCCCTCAGCGGCCCCGCGGCGCGGCCCGCTGCGGGCAGGGCGGTGCAGCGGCGCGGAGGCCTCGGACGGGGCCGGCCCGGAGCGCTGTGCCGGGGCGGGGAGCGGGACCCAGCCGGCCGCTCTCCCACTGCTGCCACCTCAACCGCCTCATCGCCACCCTCTATGCTTCCGCTTCCTCTTTCCTCTCTATGGTGCCTCGGCAACCGCTCTATCCGCCTGCCGCCTTACCTCTATGGTAGCGCGAGGCGCGGCTCCAGAGGCACATCCGGGGCGGGGCCTGAGCCGGGCGGCGCGGTGCACGCCGGGATGCACAGTGCCCTGCCCGGAGCGGCGCGGCCGCCCGGCGTGGGTGACGCTTCGCGCTCCGATTGGCCGCCGCGCCGGGGGGCGGGGCATGCGCACGCGGTAGCGGCTGTCCTGTTGCGACAGAAGGAAAGCGCGGAGCGGCCGGTGCGGGTTGATCTGCGCGGGCCGGGCCGGGCGCTTGCGGGCGGAAGGGTGCCGGGCGGGGATTGGTGCCGCGGGCGGCTCTCGACCCGGTTCGGTGGCGCCGCGTGCTCCGGGGCGGAGCGGGGATCCGGGGCGGGCCGGGGCGGCGCGGCCTAACGGCCTCTTTCCCATCGCAGCCGCTTCTCCCCGCCGCGCCATGCCCTCGGACCTGGCCAAGAAGAAGGCGGCCAAGAAAAAGGAGGCGGCGAAGGCCCGGCAGCGGCCCCGCCGCGCCCCGGAGGAGAACGGCGATGCCGGGACGGAGCCACAGGAGGTTCGGGCACCGGAGGCCAACGGAACGCCGCTGCCAGGTGAGAGGCGGTACTGCCCGATCCCGGCCTCGCCGCTACGGTTGTAGCCCGGCGGCGCCTCGTGCGTCCCGGCACCGGAGCGCCCCGAGGGCGCCGTCAGCGGGCGGCAACGGGGCCAGACTGCAGCGCGTGGGGCCGGCTGTGCAGACGTAGTGCCTCAGGGGCCGCTCCCCTCCGTGTACCGACGGGGCTCCGTGATCGTCTGTACGCGGCTTCGTGCGGCTGTGGCGTTCCCTGGAGTCTCCTTTGGAACTGCCGGATGAAGGCAGAGCGCTGCCGGTACCCTCAGGCAGGCGCTGTCTCGAGCTCTTGGCACTTGAAGCCCGGCCCCGCTGGATTCGTGCTGCAGCAGGCGCTGCGTTCCTTTTTTCACTGTTAAAGTCAGCGCTGCTGCGAACCTCCGTCCGTTTCTCGGGGCTGTGCCTGGTCTGCAGGGGCCGAAGTCTTGAGGACCGCGGGTGAGGTGAAGCTTACCGGGGCGGCGCTCCCCCTGCCCGGTGACCCGCGGACTGCTGGGCACGTGTTTTCCAGGAGCGATAGCTTCGGGCCATGGCGCGATGTTTATGAGGTGCTTAGCGCGGGACCCCGGGCGGGCAGAGGCCGTGCTGCGGGGAGCGCGGTGGAACCCTGTGCCGAGATCCCGGCTCTTGGCCGCCCCCGTGAGCCCGGCGGACCCCCGCCGTCCTGCGCTGCCCGAGCCCCGCTCTCGTGCTGCGACCGCGGGCGCCGCGTCCCGAGCCGCCGGCTGTGGGCGGGGCCCGGGCGCCCGCCCGGTCCGAGCCCGCCAATCGCTTTCAGTCGTCCTGGGTCATTTGCATGTCGCGCTCCCATTGGTGGAGGCAGGGCGGCGCGGGCCGAGCGCTCTCGGAGCGCTGAGGGTTCAGCCGGGCGCGGGGCTGCGCGGCGGGCGGCGAGTTGGAAAAGCGACGTGTTGGTGTCGGCCCCTGTGAAGGTGTCGCTTTGTGAAGGTGTCGCTTTGTGAAGGTGTCGCTTTGTGAAGGTGTCGTTTATCCGGAGCGGAGCTGCTTCGTGCCTCAGCCGGGGTGCCTGCAGTGCTTTCACAGGGACTTCTATGGCGGCGCGCTTTGCGGCGCTTCTCCCCGTAGGCAGGGCTGGCTGCGGGGCCGCGGTGCTGCCCGGGGGGCTGCTGCTGGCGGTCGAGCCCAGCGGCGTTGCTCGGTGCCGTAACGCGGGCGGTCTGAGCGGCACGGCTCCGCTCTCCTTAGCTGAGTGTTGTGAGCGTCCTTGGTGCGCTTTCCTTCAAACGGCGGATTGTCATCGGGGTGAGAATGGAGCTGTGAGCGCAGCAGCAGCAGAGCTATGGCTCTGTCTGACAGCACGAGCAAACAGATGGGCCTGTTGTCTCCTCAGAAGTTGGTGGGGTCTCTTAAGATGGCGCTGCTTCTCTTATCTTTCCTGTTATTTACTTCCTGCCCAAGGTCCCTTGAGGCCAGCCATGTCCTTAAACAAAAGTGCGGAAGCCTTTTCTCCATCACAGCCCTTTGTGCACAGAATGGCCTGGGTTGGAAGGGACCCCAAGGATCACGAAGCTCCAACCCCCACCACAGGCAGGGCCACCAACCTCCACGTTTCATAGCAGCCCAGGCTGCTCAGGGCCCCATCCGACCTGGCCTTGAACACCTCCAGGTGTTCAGCCATAGAGGGCCGTCCACCACTTGGATCCCAGGCCAGCTGCTCTGGCTGCTCCCTGCGTTGCTTTGGTCAGCTCATGTTTTTAGAGCGGCTGTAAGTCGTGTTAGATTGCTACGCCTCCATCTGCTAAACTGCAGAACAACGCTGTTGCTCTAGGCCTCCTCTATTTCTGTAGCAGTGGCGATGCTGCTTATTGTTATTGTCCTGGTCTTACTGGTTTAGGGGCTTACAGCTTCCTGTGTGTTTGTGAGTCAGCAGCACTTCTGATTCTTCTCTCCATACAGAAGTGGATGCTCTCACGAAAGAGCTGGAGGACTTTGAATTGAAGAAAGCTGCTGCTCGTGCTGTGACAGGAGTACTGGCTTCCCATCCCAACAGCACTGATGTGCACATCATTAACCTCTCGCTGACCTTCCATGGCCAAGAGCTGCTGAGCGATACAAAACTTGAGCTGAATTCCGGGAGGCGATATGGCCTCATTGGACTCAATGGGATCGGTGAGTTGTGGGCCTCCTGGTGTTCAGTGAAGGTTCTGTGATGCTGAGAAGTTGGATGGATGTGTGGGGTAAATGCTGGAAACCAGAAAAATGGCTTGTAGATGTGGGTGGGACATGGCACTGTCATCTCCTGCATTTCTCCATACGTGAGCAATTGTTGGCAGGAGCATGAGGTCGCATCCTGGCTTTGGATTGTGCTTTTGGACTGGTTTCTGTGGAGAGCAGGGTGAGATGCCTGGGATCTGTGAATCTGATTCCTTTTTGCAGGCTTTGTGTAGCAGTCAGCCCAACACTGCTGCTGCTGGCTGAACAAATGTCACAGTATGGAGTGGTTGGCAGTGTGTATGATTGCTGGGGAAATAGTGCTGTGTATGGAAAGGTGCAGAATATGGGTACAGCTGAAGAAGAGCTAGTAAGAGTGATGAGCTGTTTAACTTCCAGGCTCTCTCATGATGAGTGTAACGTTTTCCTCTTATTAGAAGAGTCTTTAGAGGCTGATGCCGTGGTAACAGATATTAGATCTGATTAGGCAGCAAGAAGTATACAGCAGAGATAAAGCTCCCTATACCTGAGCGAGTGCTGAACTGCAGTGGTGCTGCTGTCTCCCTGATTTCTTATGGGCAAGAAGTTGTCAAGGATTTTCTTGGGTTGTAAAGAGAGAGAGTAATGTGATCTAATTGTATCTCACCTGTGGGTTGTTTGTTTTTTTTGTGGCTTATCTAACTGAACCCAGCAGATAACTGCGGAGTGTCTGTCTGCACACAGGGAAATCCATGCTTTTGTCAGCTATTGGGAAACGAGAAGTGCCCATTCCAGAGCACATCGACATCTATCACCTGACCCGAGAGATGCCTCCCAGTGACAAGACCCCTCTGCAGTGTGTGATGGAGGTGGATACAGAGAGGTCCATGTTAGAACGAGAAGCAGAGCGTCTGGCTCACGAAGATGGTAAAGCTTTTCAGAGTCCCTGTGGACGAGGGCACTTAGTCCACTTTCCCTTCCCACTGAAGAAAAGGTCTTACCTGGGTTCCTTGGCAGTTTTTACCATACCTCTGTCTCCCAACTGCCCTGTAGTTGAAAAGTCCTGTAGGATTCCACTTCTTTAGGTAATAATCCTATGCAGCTGCTTAAGAAGTACCTAAGGCGTGCGAGTGGAGAGGTCAGAGTAGTGGTGAAGCAGATGGACTTTGGACTTTCTCAGCTGTACGTACATGCAGCTGAGAGCCCATTATTGCTGAAGTGCTGACAGGCAGGCTCTTTTTCAGCGGAGTGTGAGAAACTCATGGAGTTGTATGAACGTCTGGAGGAGCTGGATGCTGACAAGGCAGAAGCGCGGGCCTCCCGTATCCTACACGGCTTGGGGTTTACGCCAGCCATGCAGAGGAAGAAGCTGAAGGACTTTAGTGGTGGCTGGAGAATGAGGGTGGCTCTTGCGAGGTGAGTGGTACGGTGCCTGCTGCCTCCGGGGAGAATGCCTGACTGTTCCTCAGCTCAAAGCCACGAAACAGTTCCGAGAACTTAGAGCAGAGCTCAGAGGCTTTGGGTACCGACATTTACCTTATGCTGTCATCTTCCCTCTCCTTTTAGAGCCCTCTTCATTCGGCCATTTATGCTACTGCTAGATGAACCCACAAACCACCTTGACCTGGATGCCTGCGTGTGGTTGGAAGAAGAACTGAAAACGTAAGCATGGAGAAGTGTGCAGCTTCCCCGGGCTGTGGTTGTCTGCACAAACATCTTGTCAGCACGTGAAGCAAGTGCTACAGAAATAATTGTCTATAGTTCTTGTGGCTGCATGACTATGCTGCAGCACCAGTTATACCCTCGTGTAGCTTGCTGGTACGTGTTTGTTACAGAGGGGTTCTTGACACAAGGGCAATGATTTCAAGACAAGCCTGTCTCTTTCTCAGTGAAGAAATAAGAAGTACTGGTTTATACTTACCTATAGTGGTTAAACCTACTTCCTGAAGGCCAGGAGCAGGCCCTGGCAGCTGCGTGCTCTACCAGTAGTGTGAGCTTTCCAGACCTGGCTTACAGCTCAACTTTCTGCATATTGTTTTTCTGTTGTCTGTAGTGTCTGAGTCTCAGTTTTATCTTGCTATGGTATGTCAAGGTAACTGGGTGTTGTAAACAAAGTTAAAATGTCAGTGATTGGTTAAAATGTTCAGGAATAGCCATGAAATTTGATATCTGGGTTGTGCATTAAAAACACTGTGAATGCAAGCATGTGAGAAGGGCTTTTCTTTTGCAGAGGTTATTCCATCAGCTCTGTCAGTTGAACCTTCTGCATGTCTGTTTGATAAATCAGATGTTTTAGGAAAGTAATCAGAACCTCTCTTTTTGGGAGGATGCGTTTACCAGTCATTGCACAGATTTGGAGTCAGTCTCAGTGTGCCTAAGGGATAGCAGTCAGTAACAAGACAAAAATGAGAAGCAAAGGTTGGAATTTCTAAGAAGTGTGATAGCAGTGGAGTTGTGCATCAGTAGCACTGCTAATCCACCACACAACTTTTAACTCTTTGTGAGTATGGGGGAAGAGTGCTGTGCAGTGGAGGGCGTCTTACAAAGCCGGATGCAGCTACTTACTGCAAAATTCCTGAAGCATCTCTGAGGCTGTTATCTTTTTGCTCTTCGTTTGCCTATAGACGGAAGAGCTCTGGTGCACATAAATCCCTTGTCAGCATCAGGGCCAGTGAGCAGTTCTTTTTATTAAGTTCTGTGGTGTCGCAGGTTCAAGCGGATCCTCGTGCTGATATCCCACTCCCAGGACTTCCTGAATGGCATCTGCACCAACATAATCCACATGCACAACCGCAAACTGAAGTACTATACGGTGAGTGAGCGGTGTTCTGCCAGCCAGCAGAAACAGGGTGCTGTCCTCTGGGGTCTGTCTGATGTTCTGTGCTCCACCTCTTCAGGGAAATTATGATCAATATGTCAAAACTCGCTTGGAACTGGAAGAAAACCAAATGAAGCGTTTCCACTGGGAGCAAGATCAGATTGCCCACATGAAGGTATCTGCCTGCCTGCACAGACGTCTTTCTGCCCAGGCCTGTGGGCACCTCAGCCATTTTGTCACGGCTTTTGGCTAACTGTATTTTGTTGCAGAATTACATTGCACGATTTGGTCATGGCAGTGCAAAGCTGGCCAGGCAAGCACAGAGCAAGGAGAAGACCCTTCAAAAAATGATGGCTTCTGGCTTGACGGAGAGAGTGGTAAATGACAAGGTGAGATCTCTAATAGGATTGCATCTAGAGATCAGTACAGGAAACTTGGGCTGGATAAGCAGAACGAACTTTAGCTGACAGCAGGAATGGCTGACACAGCAGAAAGAAAGAATGGAAACCCCTTCTTCATGACAGAAGGTTAAATTTACTGAAGTCAGTGTAGTGTTGAGGAGTTAAAGAGGAGAATTAACTTTTTCCAGTTGAGAGAAAGGGATTTGTGATACCAGTAGGGGCTCTTTTGCAGACATGGAAATGAATGTCTAAAAAATTAGAGATCTGGGAAGAAGCTCAGAGTAACCCCTGCTTATTTGAAGAGTTTAAGCCCCCAGTTGCTTCAAGGGGAAAGAAACAGGGAATTGTTAGGCAGCAGATGAGCTTGCATGAGTTGTTACAGGGCTCTTAGAAAGGTTGTGTTTTGTTACTTTGGTTTGAAGATGATGCCTGTAGTGAGGTTGTACTGGAATAACAAGGCTAGCTTGTGCTCCAGGTTGTCTAACAAGTGGATATTCTTTCTTGACAGACTTTGTCATTCTATTTCCCACCCTGTGGAAAAATCCCTCCTCCTGTCATCATGGTGCAGAATGTCAGCTTCAAATACACAAAGGATGGCGTAAGTACAGAACGTGTGCAGGTCGTGTGAAAACCACGTGTATCTGTGCTTTGTTGGGAAGTGTGAGGCTTCTGGAATCAGACTTCTTGGCAGTGCTGATACTGACTGCTGGGGACAGAGCTGTACAGTTACATAGAGATTCTGGGTAGTAGTGGAAAGGCGTATTGTGTGTAATGATTTGTGTGGCTTGCAGCCGTGGATCTATAACAACCTGGAGTTTGGGATTGACCTGGATACCCGTGTCGCTCTTGTTGGACCCAACGGAGCTGGAAAGTCAACACTGCTGAAACTGCTCACAGGAGAGGTATGCCTACAGCATCGTCTTCCCTGTTTTGGCCCTTTATTTGGGTAGTCTTCAGTGGGTCAGCACTTGTTCATCACGGTACTCCATCAGACTTTAGGATTTCCAAAGGGCTTTCTCTGTCACGCTGTACATTCAGACTGCATCTTCTGCACTGGGGAGGAGACGGATAGATTCTGTTCATTCTGGCATAGAGTGAAAGGAGGGATTTCATGGTGAAATAACTTTTATCTTCCCCTTGTAGTTGCTGCCCACAGATGGGATGATTCGCAAGCATTCACATGTGAAGATCGGCAGATACCACCAGGTACTCCCTGTGGCAACCATCAGGAACATGAAATACTGGGGAAAAAGCTGCCAAGAAAGAGGAATGTTTATCCTCTCCACCTGCTTCTAAGGCCCATCTCACTGCTGTTCTGTGCCTTGAGCTTGGGGAGGAAACTGTTCTGCTGGCAGAACGGGCTCCACCCGATGTTCTTGTCCCGAAAAGAGGCTTGATGTAGTTCTTTCTGTTTAGCCTCTCACCTTGTACAGGAGAGATGGTTGCCTTGTGCTTGATATTGGACAAATCTGTTATTCTGAAGCAGTACACTGCTCCTGGAAAGGAGACTCCTTCCCTAACAGTTCAGCACAGTGAATACACTGGGTGTGAGATTATAATGTGTTCTGCTGCCTAGCTGGTACCAGAGAGATAGAAGGGGGGGAGCTACTTCTGACCAGGAGGTGGGTGGCATGCACAGGCTGAAGCTGGCTCTTCTTCTCTGTCAGCACTTGCAAGAGCAGTTGGACTTAGACCTCTCACCCCTGGAGTACATGATGAAATGCTACCCAGAAATCAAAGAGAAGGAGGAGATGAGAAAAATCATTGGCAGATATGGTCTGACAGGGAAACAGCAGGTGAGTATAAGCTGTTGAAGTTTTCTTTACTCATTGGGGATGTAGAACTGCTGCGTTTTCCGTTGCTCTGCTGATGTCTGTCAGTGTGATGCAGTGTGAAGCACGGCATGTCACAGATTCTGAATGCTTTTTCCATCTCTACTTTTAAAATTGGAGGAAAATAACTCGTGGCTTAGAGGAACTTTGTTGTCTTAATTTCAGCTGGGATGGAATTGTTTTCTTCAGAGGCCTGGTATGATGCGTTTTGGTTCTAGGAGAAAAACAATGTTGTTAACACTGTGATGTCCATAGTTGCTGCTAAGCAGTGTTGTGCAGAGCCAAGGCCGTTCTCAGCAAAGGGCCCCAGGAGCTGGGAGGGAACAGAATCAGAACAGCTGACTTAAACTGGCAAAGGGATATTGCATAGAGCATGGCATCCAGCAGAAGGAGCTTTGAAGGGGGTGGGAGTTCATCTCTCTTCAATTTCCTGGGGGCTACCTGGGCATCAGTTGGAGGGTGGTGAGCAATTGCTTGTGCATCACTTATTATATATGTTTTTTGGTCTATGTATTTGTCATAATTATCATCCTTTTCTTTTCTCTCAATAAATAGTTTTATCTCAACCCACGAGTTCTGCCAGTAACTGTGTAGTGCTCAGCGACCTGCTGAGTTAAACCACATTTCTACTGAAGCAATGTGTTTTTGTGTTGAGGTGGGTGACCCTCCTCGATCTGGGTTGAAGAACAAAGACAGGCTGTGGAATAGTGCTAGCCTCAAACGTGTTTTAATTGTAGCTTGAACTGGCTTGCTTATTTCTGTTTGCGAGGTGAATGCCGGTAGGAGGGGCAAGAGTAAGTTTAGGCTTGTGTCAGGATGGAATGAACAGACAGCTCGTCTGACTGCCCTCTGGACCTCTAACAGGAGCTGGGTCTTGGGGTGGACCCCCCTTTTTCAGAAGCCCCTGGAATCCCCTTGTTTTGCTGATTAAGGAAGCCTAGGCTAGGTGTACTCCTGATGTGCCTCGCGCCACGCATCTGCTGCAAGCACAGTTTGAGACGTGAATGTTTCCTGATCAGCGTGGCAGAGCAGGAACTGGTGCTGTTCAGTTCCCTGGCGGAGCTGCAAACAGGGTCTTTGTCTGACAGGTGAGCCCCATCCGGAACCTCTCCGACGGGCAGAAGTGCCGTGTGTGCTTTGCGTGGCTGGCCTGGCAGAATCCCCACATGCTTTTCCTGGATGAGCCCACCAACCACCTGGACATCGAAACTATAGATGCTCTGGCGGATGCTATCAATGACTTTGAAGGAGGAATGATGCTCGTCAGCCACGACTTCAGACTCATCCAACAGGTAAAGAGAGCAGCGAATTTTTGCGAAGCACCTTTCCAACGTTCTGAGTAATTAATCAGGGGGTTTTCAGTTGTCTGCTCCTTATCCCAAAAAGATATGAGTGGAAAAAGTCACGATTCCTTTGCCATGTTCGTGTCGAATGATTACCCGGCCTTGGAGAACACTTGAAGGAAGAAACAAATACTAACAGTGAAGGATAAGTTAAATAGAAATCATGACATGCTGTGGGAGCTCTAGCTAGGTTGTTTGAAACAGCGCTGGAATAATTTTAGCAGAGTTTTCTTTCTCACTTTGTCTGCACCGGTGAGGGAAGTTGCTTCAGTTGCACATAAATGTCAGTTGCTGATTTATCAGCAATAGATTTGTCAGTAAGTTCAGCTGTGACTTTGTTTTCCAGTGCAGCAAATCCAAGTAGTTCACGTCAAGAACCACCTTTCTTCAGTTCCCAATTTAGCAGGCAATTAATTTCTTTTTCATCTACAAACAAACAAAAGAAATGTTGAGGAGTCAAAGACTGTTCTAAAATCTTACATCCTTTGTTCAGAAAATACCAGATAGGTATTTCCCTGCAGATGTTTTTCTTTGGTAACTGAATGTATGAAACCTAACAGGCTCTTTCCTCCTCGTACTTCTAAGAGTGGGGTCTGGTTAATTTTATCACGTTGGTAAAAAGTAGAGAATGCTGCAGCATGACCTGTCCTCCGTCTCCTCGTGTGCTCCCTTCAGGTTGCTCAGGAGATCTGGGTCTGTGAGAAGCAGACAATCACCAAGTGGCAAGGGGACATCCTTGCCTATAAGGAGCACCTCAAGTCCAAGCTGGTGGATGAGGATCCGCAGCTCACCAAGAGGACCCACAACGTGTGAGCTCCGAGCGGCTGCCCAGGTGCTCTCCAGCAGACTGACAGTGGCCAAGTGACGCGCTCACCTGTTGACTGGAGTGGGGCTGCTGCTACATGTGGCTGTGTTCTAGGATTGCTGCAATACTGCTTCCCCTTGACTTGCCTTGCACCTCTGTATCTGGACAGATCTCTTCTCTCCCGATCTGGCTTAATTTGGGCAGCCATTTCCCGTATCTAGAAGTCCCATCTGAGCCAGGCCTTGGAATCCAGCGGCCTGTGCTGTGGCAGGTAGGGTGTCTGAGTTGCAGTGATACAGAAGTGGAGACCCCGGCCCAGCTTATCCTGCATCTTCCTCCCCAGTTTCTGCTTCAGTTTAGATACTTCACTTCCAACTCCTCTGGCCTCGGTTTGTTTTTAACTATTATTTAACAGTGTAATTACAAGATCTGCCTGAGAACCCATCAGTCAATAAAGAGGGAAGAACAGTCTCGTTTTGTGAGCTGTGGTGGTTGCTGGGGCGTGCTGGGCTCATCGGCCGATCTGGGTTTACCAAAGCTCACTGCTGCCAAAGTCCTCTTGTTATGACCAGAAATTGTGCCACCTGTGAAGGGGCGAGCACTGGGCTCTGGAGCTGGACACAGAGCAGAACCCACGGCTGGAATACTGGGGCTTCCAGGTAATGACAGAAGGGGGAGCAAGCTACACATGCTTTTGTTGTTGTTCATAGATACAGCTCGAAAGGTTCCAAAGATTGGAAAGTAGAGATGAAATGTAGATCTATAGAATACCAGTGTGTGTGCTCCGCAACAGAGCAGCTTTGATGCATGTTTTTTCTTTCATCTTGAATTTAATGGGCCTAATACAAGGCTCTCAATAAATCAGGATTTGGGGGCTATGAATTATTTATTTGTTCCTAACAGGTTTAACTAAATAACACTAATCAGCTGAAGTTAGTTTAACGTCTATTTTTGTTCTGAATAACAAATTCTTAGAAAACTTAGTGTTAAAGCTGTACCTTCTGCCAGAGCAACTGGAGTCATTTCTTGAATAAAATATCTTCCTTGTGTATTTTTAAAACAATGAGAATACACTAAAAAAAAAAAATCCTTTATGATCATGAGTTATCATTTAATTATTACACATGAGAACGGCAGCACGAGGCCATGGGAGGCTCAGTACTGTGCTCCTGCCCTGCAGGAACCATGGCTGTGCTTCCTTGGAGCTTTCTCAGCTGCCAGCCGTGCGCCTTTGGCCTTTTGAGCAAAGCTTTTCCTCCTGTTATCCAAAGAGGCCCTCCAAGCTGTGGATGGCTGCTATGGGAGCACCGCATCACCCCTGGGAGAAGTGTCACTGGGAGAGCCACAGAGCATCATGACTTGTTGATCATTTTAGTTCTGAGAGGAGATAAGAAAGTGATGCAGGTTAATGTAAATGCTGTTCAAGTTCCTCATATGGAAAAGTCTGAATTGCACTGAAAAGTCATTTAAATGAACAGTAATTTAAAGTCACTACGCAGTGTAGCACTTGGAAGTTAACAGAGGTAGTGATGGAGAAAAAGCCACAAGCGACTAATTAACAGGTTAAGACCTGACTGGTGTCACTGAACTTGAAACAAGAGCAGATTAATGAGTGTCTTCATTAGTTCTGCTCTCCAGGTTTTCAGAAGATGTTGGTGAGCTGGAAGGGTGGCAGTGAGAATGATGAGGTCTGGAAATCCTGCCGGAGGCTGAAGCTGCTTTTTCTTAGCAGCGAAGCCACGCTTCAGATCTGTAGCCATGGGGGCAATAAGAAATGCAGGTTATCGTCTTAGACGGAGCTCTCTGAGAACAGCACTTTGAGGAAGACACAGGGATGCTGGGATGGCAGACAGGAGTTGGAGAATTCTTGTAGATGATGCAGCAACTATCAGAGCTCTGTCAGCTGTCTGCTGATGTGAAACAAAAGTTCTGAGTTGCAGACCAGCTTCTGATTGAGCAAACAACGCCCAGAGCTTCCTGTTCAAAGCAAAGTGGCTGTAACTGCACTAGGGGTCACTAAGATTTGTTGAATGGAATACAAGTGCACGTTTTAGCAGTTCCATTTGTCATTCTTGGTCTGTACCTGTGCAGTGGTGACCATTTGTTCCATGGAAGCAGCTGTGAACGTGACCCACAGCGGATTGCTGTGCCTGGGCAGTGGCATTCTGTGCTGCTTGGGCTGGGGCTTGTCTGAACAAGTAGAACCATCTGGACACATTGAGAAAGCCTGGAGTCTCTGCCAGTAACTCTTGTTTGTAGAATAGAAGTGAAGTTGCCTCGTGCCACAGCTATGGCCAAAGGTGGCAGATGGAATATCCAGTACAGAGCTGTGGGATTCCCTCATCTCTGTGGTGTGAGTCAAAATACAGATCACAAAAAGAGCACGAGGATCAGTCTGGCCCAGCACACAGCTTCCAGGTGGACAAACTCTAGAACATCCAATCTGGTGAAATTATGTGTTACACACATGGGTGTGAAAGAAGGGAGATGTTAATTCCCTAAAATGGGGAATACAAGTGTGACTGTACTGCTACATCCTTGCTATGTGACATCTGGTGCTCAATCCAAGCAATGCCACCAACAGGGCTTCCTTCTAACTAAGCGTTTTGTCAGAAATGCAGTACAAAAAACAAAAAACCAAGCACACACAACTGTCAGTGTCAGACACAGCTGCATCTGTGTCACAACAGCTAACAGCTCCGTTCGCACTGGGGAGCATTTGTGTGCTCTGACTGGTGGAAAAGCAGCGCTGGCACAGCATGCAGCCCCCCACAAACAGCATCTCTGCTACTTACAGTTTTGTAAATGGGGTGGGTGCACCTCAGAGTGCCTGTGCTGTACCCAACCTGTGCACAGCCTCTTCCAAAAGAAAGAAGAAAAAAGAGCTGTGGCATGCTCCTTACGCCCAGTGCGAGTCCATCAGCATCTCTTGATGTTGACAGACTGTGCTGCATGTGCTGCTCCCATTCCAGAAGGACGTGCTGTCCATTATCATCTATGCCCAAGCTCCTCCTTTTCCTCAGCTGTGCTGCCATGACTGTTCCAGGCCGTCCCAGGTGTTCACTGATATTTCAGTTGCTGGGTCGAGGAGTCCCTCCCTGGATCCCATTTGTAGCTGCGACATCGGCGGGGCGGGCAGTCAGATGCTCCCTCTGAGGACTGGCCTAGAACAAAGCTGAGCTCGGGGAGATGCTGCAGGCCACGGTGACGGTGATGGATGCAGTGTGGCTCCCACACTCTGCCCA
This sequence comes from Tetrao urogallus, assembly GCF_951394365.1. Classification (NCBI taxonomy): domain Eukaryota; kingdom Metazoa; phylum Chordata; class Aves; order Galliformes; family Phasianidae; genus Tetrao; species Tetrao urogallus. The sequence goes on along the minus strand of NC_136820.1, from coordinate 51,472,036 downwards.
TGGAGTGATTTGCTAAGGATGTGCAGCAGGCAGGACTGCCTGTCCAGGCTGGCTGAGCTGTGGGAGGAATGATCTACCTATAGACTTCAGCAAAGCCTTTGACATGGTTTCCCACAGTGTTCTGCTGGATAAGCTGGCAGCTTGGACAGGTACACTGTTTGCTGGGTAAAGAGCGGGCTGGATTGCCAGGCCCAGAGAGCAGTGGAGAATGGAGTTAAATCCGGCTGGCAACAGCTCACAGCTGCAGCTCCCCAGGGCTCAGTGCTGGGGCCTGTCCTCTTCAGTCTCTTTATGGACAGTCTGGATGAAGACATTGAGTGCACCCTCACTATGCAGATGACACCAGGTCGGGAGGCAGCGTTGATCTGCCTGGGGGGAGGAAAGCCCTGCAGAGCGATCTGGACAGGCTGGGTAGCTGGGCTGAGGACAGTGGGATGAAGTTCAACAAGAACAAGGGCCGGGTCCTGCACTTTGGCCACAACAACCTCAAGGCAACACAGCAGGCTTAGGGCAGAATGGCTGAAAGACTGGAAAAAAACAGACCTGGGAGTGTTGGTTGACACTCAGCTAAATATGAGCTAGCCATGTGCCCAGGAGGCCAAGAAGGCCGATGGCATCCTGGCTTGCATCAGAAATAGTGTTGCCAGCGGAGGCAGGGAAGTGATCGCCTGCTGTACCCAGCCCTGCCAAAGCCACATCTGGAGAAATGTGTTCAGTTCTGGGCCCCTCACAGCCAGGAAGACATGGAGCTGTGCAGTGTGTGCACAGAAGGGCAGTGCAGCCGGGAGGTCAGGAGCACAAATCTCACAGGGAGCAGCTGAGGGAGCTGGGATCGTGCAGCCTGGAGAGGCTCAGGGGAGACCTTATGGCTCTCTACAACTGCCTGGAAGGAGGTGGTGGTGAGGACGGGATCGGCCTCTTCTCCCACGTAACAACGATATGGTGAGAGGGAACGGCCTCAAGTTGTGCCAGGGGAGGCTCAGGTTGGATGTTAGGAACAGTTTCTGCTCTGGAAGGGTGGTCAGGCGCAGGAACAGGCTGCCCAGGGAGGTGGTGGAGCTGCTGTGCCTGGAGTTGTTCAAGAAACGTCGAGATGCTGAACAGACCAATATGGTTTGGTGGGGAAATGGTGGTGGTAGGTGGACGGTTGGACTGGATGATCTCAGAGGTCTTTTCCAACCTTGGTGGTTCTATGCTCCTATGAATGCTGGCTGTTGGGATGCTTGTAATGCTATCACTCCATGGGAAGCCCACCGTTCCTCCATTTACTGACCATCCACCGACTGAATCCCCTGTTCCACGGCATAACAGCAGCCCAACACATTTGGTTGTGGGAGCAGAGTCTGGAGTGCTGTGATCCACAGCCTTCCACTAAAGCGGGAATCCTTTCTTCTAAGCCCCCAGGGAGACCCAGAAGCAGACCTCCTCCAGTAGTCTGCCCACGTGAACAGGGCACTGCCACTCTTACCTGTGTCTTTGCCCATGTTACCTTCTAGCTTCTCAGCTCTGAAAGTTCAGTTCAGTTCAGTCAACAACTTCCAAGCTCCTCACAGGGCAGCTTTCTGCCTGGGGGAATCATCGGCCACAGATGTGCACCTTTAGGGGCTGCACCTGGGGCTGGAGAGGGGCTGTGGCCCTCCTATAAAAGCAGCCCAATGTAGTAAGTGATTGCTCTGCTTGAGCTTGCCTAAGGAGAGGCTGAGATGAGTGCAGAAGGGAGGATGCATGGTCGTGCTTCCTCCTCTGGTGACAAGAAGTCCAAGAAAAAGCCTAAGAGAAAGGAAACTTATTCAGTCTATATCTACAAAGTACTGAAGCAGGTGAGTAATTATTTCCCTTCTATTAAGGGCTGTTTTGCATGTGAAGTTAATTCTGCCCATTGCATTTAATCCTATAGAGGAGAAGAAAGGAAAATCTGCTTTTAAATGAACTTGTGAAGACAGTGTACAGGAGAGCCCTGGCTGAATCTAATGTGGGGAGTGGGAAAGGATCTTCCAGTAGGTGATGAGAGAGTTCTAGATCAGAAGAGGATTCCTAGAATGAACCCTGGTGTGTGACTCTGCATCAGGCAGTAGCAGCAGAGTTGCTGGGGCAGGAGGAGCTGCTGCTGGCCTTGTGGGCAGGAACTGAAATCTTATCTTTCTGGAGGCTGGGAGAGTGGACAACTTCTGCTGGGGAGAGAAGGAAAGGCATGTGAGAGGTGGCTGTGACCTGCAGCAGGGTGGCGTTCCCCCTAGCCCTTGCAGGTTTGTTTCCCCTGAGGGCCTGTGCAGGCTCTCTTATCAGGACATCGATTTGGGCTAAAGGGACCGGCCACCAATGTGAGATGCATGGTCACAGCTATTTCTCCCCGGAGATACAAAGGGTGGCCCCGTTCTTCTCAGGTTAGTGTAGCCCTACTGCCTGTCAGACGGTAGATGTATGTGACAGTGCTTCATTTGCACCTTGCAGGTGCACCCTGACACAGGAATCTCCTCCAAGGCCATGAGCATCATGAACTCGTTTGTCAATGACATCTTTGAGCGGCTGGCAGTGGAGGCGTCGCGCCTGGCTCAGTACAACCACCGCTCCACCATCACCAGCAGAGAGGTGCAGACGGCCGTGCGGCTCCTGCTGCCTGGTGAGCTGGCCAAGCATGCTGTGTCCGAAGGCACCAAGGCTGTCACCAAGTACACCAGCAGCAAGTGATGCTGTGTTGCAATAAAGCTTCCTGCTCTGACTGCACTCTGTCTGTCGTGGTGCTGTGAGTGCCGTGCAGCTGCTGTTGGGTGTTTCTGGAGTACAGTGTACAAATGGCTTGCCTTAACCAGACCTGGAAGGGTGGTGGTGTTCAGAAAGGCAAAGTATGGTTTTAAATTGCTGCCAGCTATTCTGAGAGGTGTTAAGTGGAACCCGGTCTGCTGGAGGGTGCGTTGGGTGGACCTTAATAGGCAACCCAGAAAGAGGATGGAGCACGCATCTGCCATGGCTTATCCCACAAGCACTGATTGAATTGTTTTCCACATACTCCTCTTTAAGATGTGGAAACCTCAGAGGGGGAAGGGGGGAAAAAAGCTGGGTAAAAAGCCAGTGAAGTTACTGCGGTACCTGAATGTTCTGCAGTGTCTTCTGCTGCAGCTCAAACAACTCATCTGTGGTCTCACCCCAACACAGTGCGCAAGGATGAACTACGCACTGGGCCTGGCAGTTGGCTGCTCTTTAAGGGCTTGTCCTCATCATGGGCATGATGAGCAGATGGGGAAAGCTTGTGCTGATATCGTACTTAGCAGGAGGGAAACTGTAAGTCATATTTTCTGTCGAGTTAGTATTGAGGGAGGAGGACTACTTCAGTTTTCCAGACGCTTAACTGCTGTTCAGAGGGTTGGCTTCTGATGAAGGGGACCCAAAAGCTGGTCTGAGAATCAAACCTGGTTCAGAGAAAGCTGCAGTTGGGGTGTTGGTAGGAGGCGCAACCAAAAAGTAGTGCAGATGGCAGGTAGAAAGTGCTGACTGTCAGCATGAAGTTTAAACTGCTGTAGGTGGTGAGTGAGTACGGGATTCTCCGTACAAGGACAAAAAAAATCCTGGGATGACAGAACAAGCAGTCAATGAGGTCATTTATTTATTACAGACTTATATTTAATCAAATCTTGTGGTTTTTAATGAAAAAAAAAAAAAAAAAAAAATAAGAAAAACCCCAAAATGCCTACTTACCTGTGAGCAAGGTGTCGAAGAGCAGTTGAATGTGGCAAACGCTCCAAGATCAGCATGTCCGAAACTGCTGGTAATGCAGCAGAGCAGGGACCTCTTCGAATGTGTGGAGAACTGCAGTAACAGAAAATGTTCTGTAAAGGCTTCTTACTGCACTTTGTTGCTTAGAGAGAAAATGTTCCACTCTGGGAAAGGTGTGGCTGGGTGTGGGTCAGTTGTCCTTGCATTTGTTCCAGCCAAAACAAATGCTGCTTTAAGGCTTGCTTGATATTTAACTAAGAGACTGGAACATGTGTAATTAAGTGGTTTATGGAAAGAAGATCTTACCAAATATTGATGGATAATGGCATAAGCTTGTCATCTTTAATTTGTGGTCTGTCTCGGCTTTAATTAGCTCTGTATGTCATCTAGAGCAGCTGGTAGCAGGTGGAGACCTTTTGGCTCCCCACTTCTCAGAGAGTTATCACAGATTACTGATGGAGGTTCCTCAATGCAGGCTTGATGCATCCAAATTTGGTTTGATGCAGCAATAAAAAGCAAAGCCTGCAAGTAGACTTGTAAAACCACCGATAATGCCTTTAACCCTTACATCGCAATTTTGGGGGCGCTCTGACCTGTGTTCATCAGAATTGTTTCAGCAGACTGATGGCCAGATGGTGTTTGTTTTGATCGCTTTCAAACAAGAAGAGGCTGCTTTGCTTACACACAGAAGGCTGGGGTCATTCTGGAAGCAAGATGAGTCCTTCCACAGTCCTCCAAACTCCTTGTTTCTGTTTCTTGTATTCCTGATTGCAAAACCTTATGTCATCTTCAAAGTCCCTCTTGCTCTTCCTCAAGTGCATCTTTAGTATGCTGGGCCTCTTTGCACCAGCCCAAATTACCAGAGTAGCTTTCATCCACTTGTAGCAGACAGAGGATGGACTAAATCCCTCTGTGTCACTTGTGCAGTTTGGGTAGAGTCACCCGGGGTTCAGTGAAGGTCCCCTGCCAGTTTGGTGGGACTGGTTGCTCCTATTCCAACATCTTCCTGTCGTAGCAAAAATGGGGGTTGGAGCATCAGGGGGAACCAGGGCTGCGCTGGAGCTGAGGTGACAGTATGTGGGGCGGTGCTGCACTTCACAAAGCTTATGACTGATGAATCTCATGAGCTGTGTGCCCTAACAGCGCTTGTCCTGGTGTCTGTGGGCTGCGTGCTGTGCAACAGGGGCAGGGTGCTGTGGCTGGGCTGTCTGCAATGTGGGCTCATGGGCACCTGGCACCCGCAGCAGGTTGGGAGCGTCCAGCCGAAGAGCTGGATTGAGAGTTCCCACTCACAGCTGAAGGCGAGCGGTGCCTCTCATTGCATGGGAAGTGATGTCCTGCTGCTTCCAAGGCCGCACCGTCTGCATCTCGGCAGCAGCATTTGCGTTTCCCTGACCCGACTTTGCGGTTCGGCTCGTTGCGGCACAGGAAGCGCTCGCCGGCAGCTCGGAGCTGCAGTTCTGCTCCTGCCCTGGAGGTGACTCCCTCTGCCTGCTGGATCTCGCATGTATTCCTGCAGCACGGCCGAGGCTGCGCTGCTCCCAGCAGCTGCCAGTGACTGTAAGCTTCGCTCCGCGGTGCCCCGGCTCCCTCTGAGGTCACCGCACACGAGGGTAAGGCGACGGGAGGCAAGAGCGGCTGCCTCCTGGAAATGTCAGGTGGGGCTCCTGGCGGTGGCTGAGGAGTAAGGCTTTGCTGGTGCAGATCGTCCAGCTCTGCAATCTGTGCAGTCCCCAACCCTGCTGTTATTGGTTGGTTTTCTTACACAGAGGCTGAGAAGGGTGGCTTTGGTGGTTGGCCCCATGTCCCTCCTACATTGCTGTTTCCTCACAAATGTGGAAGGAGTTACAGCACACAGCAGAGACGCTCCAGGCTCAAAAAGCAGAAGGAGTTGGTCGGTCCTGGAGTGGTGAGCACTGCTCCGAGCCTGCCAGTCTCATCTGCGTTTCCTACATGGAGAAGATTCATGCTTTGCTGTGCAGGGGAATGCTGTCTGTTTGTCCATGGTGCAGCCACGTAGGGCTGCCTTGATAAACCTGCACAAGATTTGAGGGAGGGAATAAGAGAGACCTCATTGTGGCCTTCCAGTACTTCCAGGGAGCCGATAAACAGGAAGGGGAAGGCTGTTTGCAAGGGTGGATGGTGATAGGACAAGGGGGAATGGTTTGAAACTGAGACAGGGGAGGTTGAGGTTAGATATTAGGTGGAAGTTTTTCCCCCAGAGGGTGGTGAGGCACTGGCACAGGCTGCCCAAGGAGGCTGTGGATGCCCCATCCCTGCAGGCATTCCAGGCCAGGCTGGATGTGGCTCTGGGCAGCCTGGGCTGCTGGTTGGCGACCTGCACACAGCAGGGTTGGAACTGGATGAGCATCGTGCTCCTTTGCAACCCAGGCCAGTCTATGGTTCTATGATAAGATGATGTAGATCCTCCTCTCTTGACGGACCACTCCACGTTCTTTTCTGAGGCTTTTGTGAGCACAGCTTCACAGCTCAGCTTCCTACAGACTGGACTTGTAGCCTGTAGCCTCTGTGCCTGTTTGTGCCCTGGTGCTCATTTGAATCAGGTGAGGTCTGAATGAAGTTTCTATGGGAGCAGTGAGTAAGCTGTTCCAACCAGCAGGGGAAACTGATCATAGCAGCAGTGAGCCAGGAGCTGGTAAAAAGCACAGCTTAGCTTGGAGCTGTGCAGGTACTCTTCCGAAGAGCCTTGGGACCACTTCAGCCCATGTAACTGCCTTCTTCCAAGTTTGCCCGTATCCTTGCTAGTCTCCCCATGAGCTCTCAGTGCTGCAGTGCATCCCTGGCCCCATGTCCATCTGCTTTGTCCCTATCAAACGTTTTTTATCAAACGTATTATGTGTGCCCGTGGGCCAGAAGCAACCTCTTTAGGGAAGGAGACCATGGGGCAGAGCACCTCTTTGGTCTGTGACGGGTGGTGCAGGTCTGGAGGGAGATAACTTTCTGGGCAATCTGCAGACCTATGTGCGTCTCTCTTCCCATGTTACTGTGTCCCTTGGCAGCAGTGCTGCCAGGTGGCTGCTCTGGTGCATCATTCACGCTGTTCCAAATGGCTTAGGCAGGAATGGTTCAGCACTCAGAGGAAAACAAGCTGGTGATGGATAGCTCTGGTGATGCCAAAGCTGTTAAAATATGAACCTCTGAAGTGCAGCCAGGGTTTCAGCACAGAAAGGGACAGTGACTCTCATCCACTCTGTGCTCAACTGCTGGAGATGGAGTGCGGAGCTGCTGCTGGCCTGTGTCCCTTCCCTTCTCTGCTTTGGGCTGAGACAGGCTGTTGTCTCTGAATAATGGCAACTCCTTAACTTGTTGTGGCCCAGAATCCTTGCCAGAGAATGGGAGACGAGTGATGATTGAAGGGCAGACAGACACTCCCCCTTGAGCACACATGGCTGTCTGAGGCTTTGTTGTGCCTGGTACTGTCCTGTAAAGGGACTGAGGAGCTGTGGCACCCTTGGCGCTGCTCTCCAACTATGCTCTGACCAGCAAGGATTGTTGCAAGTAGTTTATTTCATCCTTTGTTGTTGCTCTTCATGTTCCATTCGCTCTGGAATCTTGGATGCAGCCAGCAGTAATGCTACTTTTCTCATCCCCCCCTGCCTAGGAGGGGGGTGGAGAGGTATTCACAAGTTAATTTTCTTGAAAAGTAAATATTATCCAATATCTGTAATTCCATTGCAAGATAACGATGTGGGGCAGGAGGTATCCCTGTTCTAACGGCATTTCCAAGCCCTGCGTTGCCTCCTGCCAGACATGCAGGAATGCTGAGGGACTGCTGCCTGGTTAGATCCTGTTGTGTACTGAGATGTGGGCAGGGACTGCAGGGCTCAGTGCTGATCCAGTGCCATGGCCCTGAACGGAGGAGCCTGGGGCAGGGCAGCGCTTCTCTGCAGCCTGAGGATGGCAACGGGAGCGCTGGCTGGTGGTGCCCTGCGTGGCCTCCGGGTGGCAGGGGGGGGGATGCTCCCCATGGCCCCATGCAGGGCGTAGGGCTGGAGGAGAGGATGACACTGGCAGAGTGGCCCCATGAGGAATGGCTGCTGCAGGCCACACGCCGTTTTCCCATTAGCGAGTGTTTAGTTCAGCGTTTTAAATAATTGTGTCCTCAGAATGATATTTAAAATCCATTTGGGAGGCAATGAGGCGGGAAAGTGCCTCTGCCATTGTGATGACGCTGCGCAGGCCATGCACACATGCATATTACAAACTCGTTACAAGCTCGTTTACACGCGCGCTGCTCGCTCCCCACACAACCTCTTTCTGATGTTCCTAATGTTTCTTCTTTCCCACCGTGGCTGCTTCCACCTGGCTAAAGGGAGAAACGCACTTGGTAAGGCTGCCTGGCGTCATTGCAGCAGGAGGAGCAGGGAGGTGGCCAGGTGCTGGCCTTTCAGTGGGCTGTGTGCTGGTGGCCCTGTCTGCCAGGCGTCCTGTCCTTCATGGCCAGTGCAAAGCTGTGTCTGCTCTCAATGCGCCCCGCAGCTCCCAGGTGTGCTGCTCTGCTGTGGGAAGGGCTGCAGTGCCTGCAGCGGGGTGGCTGTGGGGCTGAGCACCATCATGCACCATTGGATGTCTGTGGGAGTCTGTGGCTGGAGGGGCCAGGCGTGAGGGAGCAGATGGAGCAGGAGCTTCAGCAGAGGTTTCCTGAGCACTGCTGGGTGGCTGGAAGAGAGGGCAGCCTCACTGCTCCTTCCTATTGCTGTTTCTCTGCTGGATGGGCATGCCTGGCTGTCCTCCCAGGCTGTGCAAAACAGAGCTCCTGGCGCTGCTTTGTCCTCGTCCCCTTGTCCTATTCCTCCTGATCGTTTTCAGCACTAGGAGATTCCAGCTGTGATTTTTTTGCTTGGTGCCACCTTAGGTCCAAAATTAGTGGGATGATTATCAAGCTCCCCATGTGTACTCAAATGCAGGCTGGACTCTGGCATCTGTATCCTCTGAATAGTAACAGCTCTGGCTGCTTTTCTGACTGTCCTGAATAGGAAACAGGTGACTACAGCACCCTATTTTCAGAAAAGACCCCTGTGCAGCTACCAGGGCTGAAGCGAAGTGGGGGTGAGGGCAGAGGCTGTCAAACCAGAGGATGACAGAATGCAAACATGGGGTCTCTTCATGGTTGAGGTTTTAAGTGGTCTCAGGAGGTGGGATTGCTTCCCCCATCCTGTCCCAAGGCTGCTGTTCCTGCGCTCCAAAGGCAGTGGGTAAATGCAGGTGGCCAGATGGATGCGGGACAGAGGATTTGGGTCATTGCCTTGTGCTGAAGAGGCACAAACTGTGCTGTAACCTGGGGCAGTATTTTACACTGAGCATGGATGTGTTGCTGGGCCCTGTGAGATCACTCATACTGCTCCTGACTGTTAGGGACCCCTGCTTTCCTGCTCTGTCTTTCTGCATAGCAACCAGGAATTTTTGGGGAATAGTTCCTTTGGGCATGGGGCTTCTGTGGGTAAAGGTGAGCTGGGTGGAATGGAAACTGAGAAGGGAGAAAGAAAGAGAAAGGGAAGAAAGAGAAGGATAAAAAATAAGAGTGACACATAATCACTGACACTGGCTGCCAAGAGGACCACAGGAGAGGTTGGAAAGGACCGAGTGTGACAGAGAAGGCTTAGGCCAGGGCTTGAGAAGAGTGGCAGAGAGCCTGGGAAAGGAAAGCGATGTGTTGCAGTTGGGATGAGGGAAAGGATACGATCAGAGGCGTGATCTGTGATACCATCCCTTGGTGCTGTGTGTTGATCCTCGTACTCACTTCTTGAGAGTAGCTCACCAAGTCTGAACTGCTCACCAGGATCAAAATGAAGGTTTGGTGCTGCTTTTATCCAGATTCCTGACAGCACTCAGCGGTGTTCCCAGTGTACCCAAGTAACAGAGCTCAGCTCAACTTTGTTCTCCTCTCCTTGTCCCTAATTACGGCCTCCTGTGGGGAAGCTGTGACATCTGGGGACCTGCCAGTAGACGATCCTGCTCCTAGCACTGATGGCTGCAGGTCTGCACTGCAGTGTCTCCCAGTGATGGTCAGCTGCTGTCCCCGTGGCATTCTATGTGCACTGCTATACCATATGAGAATTACACTGTAAGCTTTCTGATTTTGATCTGCCCATCTTGGCCTCCAACACAAGGAAAGTTTAATGATAAAGCAAATAAACGATGCAGGAAGAGTCAAAACGCACCTCTTCCAGTAACAGCAAAAATTCTTAGAAGAGGACTGATAGCTGAATACAACAGCAACATGCAGTTTTGAGGATGTACATCCTCTTCCCTCCTTGGGTCTGGCACGGGTTGTGGGGTTGCATGTGACCCCATTTACTCTGACTCTCTCAGTATTCTTTCCTTCCTCACACAGAGCTCCAAAACATTGGAGGCAGAACTTGCTAAAGGCCCTGAGGTCACTGGAGACAGAGGGTGCTGCTGATCTTATGTAGCTGGTATGAAAATAATGTACAAAAACAGTCAGGAGGAGGTGCTTCCTTCCCCCACCCCCCACACGAGGCTGTGCAGCCCACTATGGTGCACACGGTGGGTTCGGTGAGCTGGATTTGAAGGAAAAACTTTGTGCTAACATAAACATAAAGGAAATGTTCTGATGGGGGGGAAGTCAGTGAGTTTTTTGGGAGGGGGAGGAAGAGTCTGATTGTGTTTTGTGCTTTTGTTTGTTTTTGTAGTGATGGAGGTAAGAAGACTCCATAGTACTGCTACTACTCCATAGCAGCAGCTGTTATAAAGCGTGCAGAGAAATGTGCACAATCTCAGCTCAAGGTCTGTGAAACTTCCTGAATGTGGATGTGATGTCTGGAGCTCTCAGCTCTGCCCAGCAGCCCGATTGTCCCTCTGGACCCGTTTCCTGGGTGGCTGTTGGCTGTGAATAGCTCTGAGGGTGGAAGTCTATGTCTGGATGCAGTGCCTAAGCCACAGCTGGGGGAAGCATGACCCCATTGCTTCCAGTTGCTGCAGCAGCAGGAGTTGGAGGGACAGGCTGGAAAAGAGCTAGGGACTGGTAAATAAAGATAGTACTGGGTAAAAGGTGTCTGCTAGTAGTGCAAGAGACAGCAGAAGTGAAGGAGACATAGGGGAAGGACAAGAAAAATAGAATAAACAGTTGTGATTGGGTACCTATTAAAATAGTTGTGATCGTCTGTACCTATTGCCCTGGGACAGCACCTCTGGTCAATTCTAGTCATCGTCTGTCTGCAGAGAGGGGAGAGGGTTTGGGGAATGGGTGTCTGCACTGAGGGAAAATGAGAGAGCTGTGCACGTCTGTACAGATATGCACACAGACATGAGGGTTCTGTGGTGTGGTGAGCACAGAGAAATTGGGTGAGGCTGGAGGGTTCTGGATGTGAGTTTGAGGGAGGAAAGCCAGAGTTTACATGGAAATCCTTACAGCAGCATTCTTGGTGGCTGAGCTGATCTGGCAGTTCCTGATCCAGCTCTGAGCTCGCTGTGTGAATGGGACAAAGGAAGAGGAGCAGTAGGAGGAACTACGGGGTGCCCCCTCTTCTAGTTCCTCAGCCACTCCTGCAGCAGATGAGGGGGTGAGGGAAGCCCTGTGCTGCCTCTGAAGATTAGCAGATCTTCCTGGCCGATGTGTTCCCTGTGTGCCCTCCTCTCACTGCTCTGCTGGGGTTTTTGTGTTGTTAAACTTGCAGGTGGATTCCAAAGTGTGTCCAGGTCTGGAGCCCCCAGTATGAGAAAGACAGGGAGCTGTTGGAGGGGGTCCAGAGGAGCCACAAAGATGCTCAGAGGCTGCAGCACCTCCCTACAAAGACAGGCTGAGGGAGCTGGGCTTGTTCAGCATGGAGACGAGAAGCTGCGGGGTGACCTCAGTGCAGCCTTCCAGTATTTAAAAGGGGATTATAAACAGGAAAGGAAACAACCTTTTACAAGGGTAGGCAGTGACAGGACAAGGGGGAATGGTTTTAAGCTCAAGGAGGGAAGGCTTAGTTGGATGTCAGGAGGAAGCTGTTTTCTATGAGAGCAGTGAGGTGCTGGAACAGCTGCCCAGAGAGGCTGTGATGCCCCGTCCATCCCTGGAGGTGTTGGAGGCCAGGTTGGATGGGGCCCTGGGCAGCCCGGGCTGCTGTGAAATGGGGAGGTTGGTGGCCCTGCATTGGTGGCGGGTTGGAACTTGATGATCCTTGGGGTCCCTTCCAACCTGGGCCATTCTGTGATTCTATTCAAGTGGGGTTGGAGATAAGACCACACTGTTCTCCTGGAGAATAAGTACGCCTGTGTCCCCAGAGCCACACAAGCCATACCAGAGCAGTGTGTGCTCTGCTTGTGGGCATTGCTGATCTGTGCAGTGGCAGTGGGATCTCCTGTCCTAGCTCCTGAAGGCAGCCAGTGGACCTGGAACTAGATTGTGGGTTCTTTTGGGCTCCCCAGCTCTGGAAACAGACACTGAAAAGTACAGAAGTGAAATCCAGCCTCATGTGTAACCAGTGACACAATGTGCTTGTTTTGTGGGATGGTGAAGCCCAGGAGAGACATCTGCAGGGCCAGTGTGGTGGCTTTAACAGCACCTCGCTCTGCAGTGGGACTGTGTGGTCCAGGAAGTCAGTGAGTCTGTGCAGCTGAGAGGTGCAGAGCCTCCAGTGGCATCTTGCAGCGCTGCCCAGCACCCCGGGCTCTGGTCAGTTATAGGACTGGGCTGAGCACAGAGCACCGTGCAGCGGATGGCTGATGTTCCTGCAGCAGCTGGTGAGTGACAGCCTGCCCAGCTGGAAGGTTATGTTGACAGGGCACAGCAATTAACGGCTTAGTTATAGGGAAGTAATCTGAGACTGAAAACATTTCACAGGTCCTGAACCTATGTCAAGCCACCACAACATCATGGCTAACAAGATCTACTTTCTATCTCACCACAAGCCTCAGTGGCTGCATTTGGGCATCCAAAATGTGGCTTCTATGTCTGGAGGTGCATAGCACAGCTGGACACAACCTCCCCAGAGACCCAAAGGCATTACCAACATCCCGAGGTTCCCATAGGAGTCTGTCTGCTGCAGTGCCAGGGAATTAAGCTGACCCTCCCAGGGCTTAGCCTATGCTCATCAGGGTGCAGGCTTCCTCAGTGCCCTTCCTCATTACCTTGTGTTCCTTGCAGTTCCCAGAGCAGCACATGGGCCTTGGGAGGGCTTTTTTAGACCTTATGGATTGATCTGAAGGGAATACCTCAGTACTCTGTCCCATATGATTTCTGACAACACCCTCCCTGCCACCACCCTTGTCTCTGTCCCCTTGTTTCCAAGGTGGGGGCACAGTGCAGGGCAGGGATTCTGTAGAGTGAACCAGAAAGCATGGAGAGAAGTCTCAGGCTGCCTCTGTCCTGCACGCAGCCCAGTCTATGCCGGTGACTGCATCCACGAGCTGAAAATAAACTCCTGGAAGGTGGGAGGTCGCAGGGGAGCTGCCAAGCAGGACTATTTATACGGGGGTGAGTTAAGCCTGTGCCCAAACCCAGCCCAGAGCTGGGAAGCTGCAAACTGGGAGCAGCCTGCACAGGAGGCAGCCTGAAAAGGAAACTCTTGGCTGCAGCAGGTTTGCAAGGTTTGGAGTTGTCCTCTGTGCTGCCCGTCATGGACTGCTCCCTTCCCTTCAGCTCTGCCACGCAGCGCTCGCTGCAGCAGGACAAGGAGCAGCTGGATCAGCAGAGGCGTGCTCAGCCCCAGTCCCTCCATCCTGAGCGCAATGTGGCTGCCCAGCAGTCCTGGGTCGGGCGCAGGGAGCCCCTGCAGTGCCAGGATCTGCTGGTGCAGAACGCGCTCTTCACCGGGGACCTGGAGATGGTTCAGAAGTTCTTCACCCGGAGCACAGCCATCAACCTCATCATTGAGACCAGGAGTGAGGAGCTGCGCTGGACCAGCAAGAAATTCGGTGGGTGTGCAGAGTGGGAACGCTGAGGGGAGGCTGTTGGTGACGCCTGTGCTGGGGTGGAGAGGCTGAGATGAAGGCCGCTTTGCAGAGGCGCGGGCTCTTCTCAAGCATCGTGGCACAAGGCTGCAGACCGTATTGACTGAGTTGGGCTCTGGGGGATCCATCCTAGCAAGAGGCAACAGGAGGGGTGAGCTTTCAGATGCAGGTGCTGACACTTTTTGGATGGTGAAGGTTACTGAGATCCAGGATTTTTATAACCGTGTTTTGTATTGCTACAGTCTGCTTAGGAAGAAAAATACAGATGTTATTTCCCTTTGCGTAACTGAGACCACTTATCAGAAAGCCATTAATTGCACGCTTTAATTCCTGCCCTGTGCTGGGCTGGCAGGCACTTCAGCAGCTCGCTTATGAAATCTGTGTCCCGGAGAAAACAGAGCAGCTTCTGTAAAACAGCGTCACCCAGAAGTGGATGTTATCACCAAAGATTCAAACTGTGAAAAACCCAACCAAACAGGTCTGTGCATCAGGCCCGACCAAAGATAAAAAGCATAAGGCATCAGACACACCTGAGTCTTCGGCTGTGTGTCCCTGAACTGCACAAACGGGTGCTGAAACGTGCCAAGCAATGACCTAAAATTAGAGCCCCATGACCTGGCATTACTGAGGTTCCTCCCTGCTGGTATTCGAGCAGCCCTCAGGTGTCCGTGCGCAGTGGCACCAACTCACACACCTTTTGTCTCCCCTGTGGTGCTTTTAGACTTGGGGAACTCGGGCTCTTACTGGGTGCTTGTTTGCGTCTTTGGGGAAATTGAGGGTCCCACGAGGTGAGGCAGTGCACCGAGGGCTTCCCTCCCGTTACTCTTTCATGCACTGCGTTGTGCCTGGGCTGCTGGTGGTGAAGTCTGCACAGGCAAAGGATGCTTTAGGATGGCAGGATAGAGTACAGTCATGTATTTCCATTATTAGGAGGGTAAGGTTTCCCATTTTATACTCTACTCTGGCCTCCCGTGTCGCTGTTGTTGGTGTCAGTTTGCCTTGGCTGCATGATCTAAATGGCATGAGACAAAATGAAACCTTTCAAGAAGTTTGGAGTGTTTGTGAGAATGTGCTCTGAACAAATCATGGTAGCAAGAACTGTGAGCAAAGTGCTCTTCTGAAACCAATGCAGGGGGAGGATGTGCTTGTGCAGCAAGTGTGGAAGGGAAAATGCCATCTCAGGATGAAAGGACAGCAGTGAGGAATGCCTGGTGATGGGATGTCAGGGGGATGGGAAAAAGCAGAACTTCAACTGTAGGAGCTTTCAGCAAGGCTGAATTTCAAGGAAATGTAGGAAGAGATCTAAAGGATAATCACGTTCTGTGTGTTCACTTGGCTTGTAGTGCTTCATTCCCCATCCTTGATCTACTTCTAATGCTACTTTGGCTTTGAGCTTCAATAAGAAATAACTTTCCTGTTGCCTGTTTAAAAACCTGCCTGGTGCCACTGACTTGGTTGGAACCAGCAAAGAGGGATGAGCACAGCGCTGGATGGAGCCAGCAGCATGGCAGCTGCGTGCTGTGAGTGCACAGTCAGCCACACGGTGCTGCAGCGGCACAGGCAGCAGCGGGGTGACAGCAGACGCTGCTCCCTCTTGTCCTGTCGGTGATGTCCTGCCTCTACCCTCCTCCTCTACCCCACGCGCTGCGGTGCCGCAGGGGTTCCCTGTACGGCAGCGATGCAGAAGCGCTGCTGCCTGGAAGGAGAATCTTCCCTTCCCTGTTGCACTACTGCAGGGTCACGAGGGTTCCCAAAATAGCAGAGAGATCTGAGCCGTTCCCAGCCCGAGCCAAGCAGGGCTGTGACATGTCCCTGCTCCCAGACAGGCGGTGCGGGGCACGGCGCGCTGGAGGGGCTGTGCCACGGGCCGTGGAGGCAGCTGGTCCGGCCGTGGCTCCGTCTGCAGGCTGGGTTCTGCATCATGGGCAGCCCCATGGGCAGAGGGGATGAGCGGCGGGAGCCCATCTGCACACGGAAGGCAGAGGGCCCAGCCCAGGCCTTCTGGCAGGCACTGCTGGCAGGGGAGCGGGGGGTTGTGGCCGATCTCCTCAGCCACCCTGAGCACCAGCTCAGTCCCAGCGCGGTGTTTGACACCAGTGACCTGGAGGAGTGGAGGAACTACCGCTTCAATTTCCGTGGGCTGAGTACGAGGGCTGCTGCGTGGCGCTGCTGGGCGCGCGCTCAGAGCTTCGCTTCTGCTGCAGGGCGTAGAATTGTGTGCTATGGGTTCTGCTTTGGCTGTGGAGAGGTGGGGATGGGAGTGAGTATGTGGGATGTGGCGGGGTGCCTCTGTGTGTGGTTGGGAGTGTGAGGTGTGCTCTGGGTACCCGGCCCTTGTATGACTCCGTGGGAAAGCTTCTGGGTTTCCCCTCTGGACGCAGGAATTCAGGCTCCAGGTTGTGCTCCCATAGCCTGCTTCCATGCCCTTGTGCTGTCTGTGCAGCTGAGCTGGCTGCAGGGCTGCTGGTGCTCTCTGCAAGCTGTCGTGGATGAGGAGTTGCCACAGCTCTGTGCTGGGTCCTTGGGAAGGTTCTGTTTGAACCCAGGCCTATAAGAACAGCTGAGCGCATGCTGTCTCTGCAAGAAGAGGTAGGAGGGAAGCAGTCCTGAGCAATCGGGTGGCCTGGGATGGGACACAGCCCTGCAGCTCAGTCCAGAGGCAGCAGGGAGCATGACTGAAGGAGAGTTTTTCTTTAACAGCTACAGGCTGTGTGCCTGCAGGCTGCACCAGCTCAGCAGTGGTTCCAGCTGGGTCAGCATCTTTAGGAACTGGCAGCTTTCAGCTGCTCCTCTGCCACAGGCCCTGGATGACCATCTCTGCTGAGGCTTGCTTGTCTGTGCCATGCTCAGGGCTTTTCTTTGTGGCAGCCTGCTCCAGCATCCATTTGTTTTGCTGCCTGGTCCTTCTTTGGTGGTGCCTCATGTATGCCGCTCTCCCCAGCCACCCTGTTGCTCTCAGCCCTGCCTTTGCCCACAGTCTCCTCACCCGCTGTGCTCCTGCCAGCAGAAGTCTTGCGCTGCTCAGGTGAGCTGCAGATGAGAAGCCAAACCCTGGGAAAGGCCTTGGCCCTGGGGCTTCTCCTGCTCCTTGGGGCAGGCACAGCATGCAGCCTCAGCCAAATCCTGGCTGTCCTGTGCCCTCAGCAGGCCAGGCCCAAGGCAGAGACTTTGGTAACTGGCAGGAAGAGAGCTCCTTGAGGGAAAACCCCAGTCTCAGGAGGTTATATTTGGTGCCCTTAGAACAGGGCAGCTCCGCAACCAGGGCTGGATGTGGCTCCCTGACTCCCCTTTCTCTGCAGGACTGTGGTCTCTGAGCTACGAGCAAGAGCTCACCACGCCACTACACATCACAGCCAGCCGGGGCTACGCAGACTGCCTGCAGCTCCTGCTGCTCAGGGGTGCTGCCGTCAACTTTGCACCGGGGGGTAAGACTGCCCTGCACGAGGCTTGTGTGGCGGCCAGCACTGACTGCGTGCGCCTGCTGCTCAGCTTTGGCGCTGACCCTGAGGCTGTCTCTGAGGATGGCTACAAGCCTCTGCATCTCTGCAAGAGTCCAGACTCCATCAAGTGAGTTCTGCCAAAGGGGAATAGGGGGATCTCCCCTGCTTGAGCCTCACCTTGTGTGGAGGGGATCCTTCCATACACCTGCAGGTGGGCTGGTGGATGCAGCCAGTTGGCTGATGCACAGGGTGGCTTGGCTGCATATTCCTGGGCCAGGGCCATCTCAGATGCCTGCCAGGTGACTGCAGGCTCCAGTTCTCAGAGCTGATGCAGCTGAATGTGGTACTGCTGCCTTGCTGCCTGCTGGCAGCGCAGAGCTGATGGGTGATGCTGTGGAACTTGAGGCATGCGTGTGCCGATGGATGTGGATGCAGACTCCGGGTGTACTGACACTTATCAGGCACCTGTGGAAAGAAAGGAGGCTGGCAACAGAATCTCTGCTGCCCTGCTGTCCTGGCTTAAACCCACTGTTCCAGGCATGAGGAGCTGGGATTTGGGGATTCTTGGGAGTTGTGAAAGCCATGGGGTGGTGCAGAGAAGAAGATGTGGGGGTTGCAGGTAGGATAGGAGCTGTAGAGGAGGGGTTGTCACTGAGTCTTCTTGGCCCTCACAGGTGCATTCAGCAGCTGCTGAAGCACGGTGCCCATGTGAACAGCCGGACAGAGGAGGAGGAGGACACAGCGCTGCACGTGGCAGCACGGCACGGCCTCCCCAGTCACGTCCAGCTGCTGCTGCAACACGGAGCAGAGCTGGAGGCGAGGAACGAGGAGGGGCAGACGCCGCTGAATGCTGCCTGCGCGCAGCCCCACTCGCCCCAGGACATGGAGCGCTACTACAAGGTTTGCCAGCTGCTGGTGGAGAGCGGTGCCAACGTCAATGCTGCTGACAGGGACCATCAGCACCCACTGCACTTGGCCTGCAAGAACGCCAGCGCTCAGATAGCAGAGCTACTGCTGGCCCGGGGCGCAAACGTCAACATCATGAATTACAGTGGCAACACAGCCCTGCACAACATCCTGCAGACAGCTGCCTACAAGCTGGAGCACCATCCTGAGCTCGTGGTGCGGACCCTGCTCAACTACGGGGCCATCCGCATCTGGCCTGGCTCCCTCCTCAAGGTGCGTGGGCTGGGAGTGCGGCGGGGAGGGCGGACGGTGACATCGGGACTGCAGCGGGAGCGAGGGTGATCCTGACACTGCAGGGTGTGCTCTGGGCTTGCTGGCTGGGCTGCTTCTTCCCAGGGCCTGGGGGAGAAGGAAAAGCTGCTACTGCTAAGGGATTTCCTGAAGTTTTCTCCCCGGGGCATGTTCTCCTGTAGGGTTCCACAGCACCCATCTGCTAGGCTGTATGGACAATCCCTGCCCAGTTTCCATAACTGCTGGCCTCAGGAAGCGCTGCCTTCCTTCTTCTCAGGTGCTGGTTCTCCTCCCTGGGGTGTATCCTCCAGCTCATGCTTCCTCTGTGAGACACCAGCAAATGAAGAGTTAAGTTCCTGTCTTAATTCCTGAGCAGCGCAATAATTACCCAGCCCGGAGATCAGCAGATTGCTCTCCCCTTTGGGAAAATACAGGAAAATCAACAATTAACACTAATTAATCTCCTATTAACGCCAGATAATGAGGATCACTCTTACAGCCAGAATAGACTCTGACAGCGGCTGCTGGCCTGGGCCATAGGGAGTGGGAACCCGGAGCCGTGGGGCTGTGCTGGGTACGGCCACGTGTGGGTGCTGTGCGTTCCCAAGTCTGTGCTGGCGTAAGAGAAACCGTCCCAGGTGTGTCTCTCGCACTTCTGGGTGCCATGAAAGCCTGGGCACGGCGCACAGCAGAGATCTGTGTCGCACCAAGTGCGTATGATCCCTTTCTGGGGTCACAGGGGCACGGTGCTGGGACTCCAATTACACACAGCGCAGGCAGAGGATGTCTGCAGCCCCAGCGGCACAGCGCAGCCCCGGGAGCCCCACGGAGCTCCCATCGGAAGGGCTGTGCTTTGGTCCTGCTGCACACAGGACGGTGTCAGTCCCTGCCCCACGTGGCCTCCGCTCTGACCAGACGTGTGAGGAAAGCAGCCAGGCGCACAGCACGGGGGTGGAAGCACCGAGGCGGCTTTCTGAGAGGTGAGGGGGTGACCCACAGCACCGTGGGTCCATCCATGGGCTGCCTCCCACGCACAGGTGCTGCGGTACTGCAATGCCTGCCCGCGTGCCATCGAGGCGCTGATGAACTGCTACGACCACGTGCGTGTGTCTGAGGACTGGGTGTCGGCGGTGCCAGAAGAAGTTGTGCAGGTGAGGGATGGGAGTCTGGGAACTGCTGGGGGGCCCTGCAGGGCAGCGGGAGGGAGGGGTGCACCCAGGTGCCGGGGCAGAGGGGAACCACCTGGCTCAGCTCTGCTCCCATTCTGTGCGTCTCTGACCCTCTGTTCTCTCCCTGCAGAAGTATCCCCGTTTCTACCAGTCGCTGTTCTCCCTGCAGCAGAGGCCCCGCTCCCTGCAGCACCTGGCGCGCTGTGCGCTCAGGGCCTTCCTGGAGGGCCGGCTGCTCCCGGTGCTCTCCCAGCTGCACCTGCCCAGCGCCCTGCACCGCTTCCTGCTGCTCAGCTTCGAGGACGTTCTCTACTGAGTGCGTGGCCCTACATCCCACTGTGTCTTCCTGTGCAGATTTTACGTCCGTCCCGCCGATCCCTTCCCTCTTGCTGCACTCTGCCAGTGCCTCTGCTGTGCTGTCCCTGCCATCCCTGTGTGCTGCTATGGAGTGCTCCGTGCACCCACACTAACCACGACGAGCTCCAGACTCACCACGAAAAGCAAGAGGTGAGGCTCAGGGCATTTTGTGGATCGGGGAAACGTGCTGGACTGATCTCAGCTTTGTTGTAGACCATCCGCCTTCCTATCCCAAACCTACAAATTCTAACCAGACCCAGGCTGCTCTGCTGTCACAGACATCTGTTGGATCTTATCTTTTGTCATGTTTACAGTCTGTACACAAGGCTTTTTGAAATAATCACTAATAAATGCCAGCCTACAACTTCATGCAGACTGCATGTCCCAGCTCAGTGTGACAGCTGTGCACAGCAGCTCATGTACTCAGCCCTGTGCGTCCGTCTGCTCCTCTGAGGACCAGGGACGAAGGGTGCTGGACACAGAGCTGAGGCTTCCTGAATGCACTCTTCCCATGCAGGTGCAGTGTCTGGATTTGCCAGGCCTTGCAGCTTAGGGCAGTGCTTGTGCCAGCTCCAGGGCTGGGGGGCGAGCAGGAACTGTGCCCTGGTCACAGAGCAGCCTGCCCCTGTGCCCCCAGCCACTGACAGCCCAGTGCAGGGCCACGCACAGCTCGTGCTGCACTGTGAGAAAGGTGAAGGTAGCATCTGCTTCTGTGATTGTAAGTCAGTGCTGTCAAGGCTAACCAGCTCTTAGCTATTTGCTGGAAGTTAATTCCATCCTGACACTGCCTCAGGGAGTGTCTAGGCTGCTGCTGTCTGGCAGTCTGTGCTAGGACAGCACTGTGATCACTCCTCTTTGTGCAATGATCTTCTGAAGCCTCTGGATATCCACACTGGTCCCAGGGCACAGGGAGATGCAGAGCTGAAAGCTGAGCAGTGGGACAGGCCTCTGCCTCTGCCTGGACACAGAGCGTAGCTCTGCTGCCCGTTACCACTGCCTTGTGCAGCCAGTCCATGCTGCTCTGAAGTAGTGAGCCTGACACAACGGTGAGTTGTGGTGTGCCATTCCTTGTGTATTTGCACCAGGGACACATCACACACAGCACGGTTCCTAACGGGATACGATATGGATGTGTGCTCTTAGGCTCACAGCGTGTGCCAGGAAGCCGGCTGCAGCAGTCTGCATGCGCAGGTAATATGGTCACAGCGTAGAGATGATGTAACCCAAAAAGGGTTGACAGCTTGCTTTATGGCATCAGTGGGCAGGGAGAGGAGGTGATTTCCCACAGCTGCCTACAAAACAGCAGGAGGAGAGCAAGGGAGTGAGAGCTTTGGAATACATGGGATAACAGCCCTGCTTGTAGCATGCTTCAGGAGTGCATCTGCCTTGAACCAGAGCTGGAACCCAGCATGAAGTCACCACCTCCCTGAGGCTGAGCTCACATGACTGCTCAGGATGATTTGTTTATGGGAGCGAGTCCCATAACCTAATTCTTGCAATTCGAACCACTCTTTATAGTGGTTTATAGTTTGCTTTTTGGTATGATGTATCTGTGGTTGGGGAAGGACAAAATAGGAAGGCCTGTCTCGTGGTGATGGTGTGGATTTGGGTTGCCTTAAGCTGGCTGGACATCTTTGGTATGGAGGCAGCCTACAGAGCAGTGCATGTGGGGTCTAGTTGTTTTTTTTTTTCAGTTTTGGCTGAGTCAAAAAAGACCACAATGTTCATCCAGTTCCAACCCCCTGCTGTGTGCAGGTCGCCAACCAGCAGCCCAGGCTGCCCAGAGCCACATCCAGCCTGGCCTGGAATGCCTGCAGGGATGGGGCATCTACAGCCTCCTTGGGCAACCTGTTCCAGTGCCTCACCACCCTCTGGGGGAAAAACTTCCTCCTCATATCCAACCTCAACCTCCCCTGTTTCAGTTTCAAACCATTCCCCCTTGTCATATCACTATCCACACTTTCCAGTGCTGTCCTGCAGTAATGTATGTTCAGTAATGTGTACTGAGCTACTAAGATAATATCATTTTTGTGAGACCAGGGGAGGCCTGAATTTAATTGTTCTACTTTGT
Source organism: Tetrao urogallus (assembly GCF_951394365.1). Lineage (NCBI taxonomy): Eukaryota > Metazoa > Chordata > Aves > Galliformes > Phasianidae > Tetrao > Tetrao urogallus. Next base: position 51,450,173 of record NC_136820.1, on the reverse strand, counting down.
CCATGGTATTTCTCACAGCTGTTAGACTTCAGGCCCAGCCCCATTCCACTTCTGCTGGATCTGCCCTGCATCTCAGTGCTGAGGGCAGTGCAGACTGACAGAGGTCAACCTACAGAATATCTATCTCTGTTTCTGCAACCAGAGGAGCACACAATGCCCCTGCACATGTGGACAGCCCAATTCCAGGAGCTGCCTGTCCTCTTTGGGCACCTGCTGTGATGCAGGAGCTGCACTGAAACTGGCTCAAATCTGATCTCAGTGTCACACGGAGCTGCTGACAGCCGCTGCACCAGGTGCCAGGAATGCCTCCTGGGCACAGGCAGTTGTTCAGCTTCAGCATTTGTCTCTACTTTTGGGCAGAGCAAAGGGAGGCACCCTCGTGACTGGCAGAGTAATGCGAGCCCATGGCTGTGCCCAGGAACAAAGCTGTCCCATTTCCAAGCAGAAGTTTCCATCTCAGCCGCAGCTGCTGGGCGTCACTCTGCCCTTCTCTCAAAACATTGCCTATCCCTTTCTCCATCGTGTCCCCTTCCTTTAGCTAAGGGTCAGTTTCCACTGATACCAACTCTGGTGATGCTGTAACTCAAGTATGGCGCTGTCTGGTTCTGGGCCCCTCACAGCCAGGAAGACATGGAGCTGTGCAGTGTGTGCACAGAAGGGCAGTGCAGCTGGGAGGTCAGGAGCACAAATCTCACAGGGAGCAGCTGAGGGAGCTGGGATCGTGCAGCCTGGAGAGGCTCAGGGGAGACCTTATGGCTCTCTACAACTGCCTGGAAGGAGGTGGTGGTGAGGACGGGGTCGGCCTCTTCTCCCACGTAACAACGATATGGTGAGAGGGAACGGCCTCAAGTTGTGCCAGGGGCGGCTCAGGTTGGATGTTAGGAACAGTTTCTGCTCTGGAAGGGTGGTCAGGCGCAGGAAGAGGCTGCCCAGGGAGGTGGTGGAGCTGCTGTGCCTGGAGTTGTTCAAGAAACGTCGAGATGCTGAACAGACCAATATGGTTTGGTGGGGAAATGGTGGTGGTAGGTGGACGGTTGGACTGGATGATCTCAGAGGTCTTTTCCAACCTTGGTGACTGTGTGACTTTTCCCTATGGGCTGGGAACAGCCTCAAATATCTCCTTGACCCTTACCTGTCCCGTCCCTGGGTAAGCAGCATTATGTGCCACATTATCATATTTAACAGCTCTGTGTGGATCTTTTTCCACCATGCATTTAACCTGTCAATTTTTGGACCCACGTAAGTGTGAGCGTTACGATACTCTTCTAGAAAGAAGCTCATAACTAAGTTGCACGCTGTGCCCATCATCTCTTCCATTTGTCCTCATGCTGTCACCTTGTTTCATGGCATACCTTTAAACTCTTGCCTTCAAAAAAATCTGTGCGTTTGTGGACTGTTCTGCATCAACTACTGGAGATCTTACAGGTCACTGCCTCTTCCCTCCTTAATGGGCTGGAATTCCATGTGGCTGTGTCACTCCCTGTGTGAAGGCTGTCACCCACCCTTAAGCACAGACCTTCCCCGGTCCCGGTGTGTCTGTTTGAGCTGAGAGGATTGGCCCTGAGCCCAGCACCCGAAACGTGGCTGCATGGTGTTCTGTAGGGTCACTGCTAGCGCTGTGGCTGTGAGATGTGCACAGCTGTGCTTGGCCTTACCAGGGCCACGAGGCCCAGGAGGTGCATTGGCAGTGATGCTCTCCCATCCAGGATCTCCCCTGTTCAGCTGGCACATAACAGACCTTCTATTTCTTGAGCTCACTGCTGTCCACAATCTGGTCTCTGTATTAAAATGAAGCCTACATTCTTTGTGCTCCTGTTGTCCCTGGAACTTGGATACACTGAAGCCAGTTTTTCAGGAACCTGATAGGATCCTTCAGGATTCCTGCAGTGCAGACCCCATTGTTCTGGCCAAGCACCACCTGACACTCTCACCATCCCAACATTTCATTTTTAACCACCTCAACACTTCTACCAAAAATTACTTTTCCTTTTCTCCCTGCTTGCTAATAACAGCACTGATACGTGAATGGAATGCAGCCAGTTCTCCTGTCAGAGTTACGTGGAATTACTGTGCTGTTACCCAGCTTCCTCAACTCCATGAACACTGATCGCATCGCCTATAGCAGACAGCTCATATTTCCCATACAATATGGTGTAGAACCAAGTCAAGTGACCTGCAGGAGTCCAGACATGTCATCTGTATGTACTCAGCTCTATTGAGTGCTTATAGGCTTACAAAGAAAGAAAAAAAAGAGATCAACAAATGAACAAAAGCCCCAAATGTTTATAAGTAACTCTTTCACTTGGAAAGAATGAATGCTGTTATTTGGGGCTCTGGCTTTCACTGATTCACCCGAGCATCCCTTGGCTGTTTACCTGGGACTGCTGGGGTCTGTGCTGAACTAACTGCTCTCTATTTTCTTGGATATCTGTGACCACATTAAATACCAGTCAGACATCAGATTTCTTCCCTCAGTTATCTTAAGTTCCCCAAGGTGCCATGATTTGTCATAAAGAAAAACAAAAGGTCCAGTGAACTCATTAGCCAACTAAAAACTCTTGGATGCAAGTTATCCTCCCACAAAGATTGTTAATTAGTTCCTTTTCAGCATCTTCCTCAGTCACTGATGGAATAGGCGGTGCACCACCACCACCCTGCAATATGAATATCACCCCTTGCCACTGCCTCGAATACAGAGCAGGAATATGTACCAGCTTCTTGTTTCCACACACGGCACCGTGAGGAAGGTGCCCAGACACTGCGAGCTTTGGCAACTGTTACTCTGGAGTCCGTGTTTTAAAAAGCAAAGCAAGAGGGAATTGGTGAGGATTCAGAGAAGAGCTGTGGATTGCCAGTGACGCACAGCGGCGCAAACCTGGCCGAGGCGGCGGGTTGCACCGCGGTCCCGTCCCACGGTGCTGCGTGCCGTCCTGGGCGCTGCAGGCAGAGCAGTGATGGTGCTCTGCCAGGACGGCCCCACACCTCCTGGTGGCACGGGGAGCGTGGGGCACGAGCGGTCCTTCGGCATCGCCAGCCCTTCTACCTGGCACTCGGAGATAAGATGAGGTCCAGTGCTGGAAATGGAAGCTGGGCAAAGACAGATTAGAAATGAGATGGGTTTTAATAGTGAGGATAATTAATCTGCTAGCTAATTGCCTCTTAGAATAGCTTATCGTGCTGAATGTAGATTTCTCATCTCTGTCACCCTTAAAACCACCGCCAGGCCTGCCCTTGCCCAGGCCACGCTTCATCCTGTGCGGTGCTCAGCCCAAGTCCCAGGGTGATCAGAGTGCTTAATTACAGCGCTGTAATCCACGATTCTTCACTCCCACGCTGGTCTGCTGCTGGCCTCCACTGCAGCTGAGACTGCATCTGACCCTGGGGTAATTAAACAGCTCCACGTTTCCACCAACAGCTCTGCTCATGGATACTTCACTTGATGCCTCTGACTTCCCCTTAGCTCCCAGCGCTGTATGAATGCTGGTTGGCACTGGCTCTGCTGAATTCCTTGCTCTGGATGTGCTGCATATTCTGGATTCTGAAAAAGACGTTCTGAAATAAAAGGTGACGGTAGCTTATACTCCTGGTTCAATATTTTCTCTTGCTCAGTTCCACTCACAGACTTTGTCACCCTGCGGGACAGGGCAGTGTCTGTGGATCTCAGAGGATCTCAGGATGAGGAGTGATACACACGAGGCTACTGCCATGAGTTTCTATGGGGACTCACCCAGGGAGGTTCTCCATGGTGTTCAGACATCCCAAGGTCCTTTACCCCATGCAGCAGAACCCTCAGCACTGCCCTGACCTGCAGCCCCACACTGCAATGCAGCCACAGGCAGAGCTCTCTGCTGACCTTACCATGTCAGCTTCGGCCCTGCCACAGCTCTGCTGGTGCTCAGTGCTTCTTGTGTCTCGCTATCAGGAGCACGGAGACAAGTGCTCACACATCTCTGCTCCCATTCAGATGCTGATGCTCCCATAGTACCAAAAGTATCTCATAGCTCACCAGTATGCAGCTGGTCAGACCAAGGCTGCTTCCTCAGCAGGCTAAAGGGCCAGTGGGAAGGGGACAGAAAAGCAAGTGTCTAAATTACATGCTCTCTCACATAAAGAGAGCACATAAAGATCTCAGAATGGAATTAAGAAAATGCAGTATAGAGTGAAGAATATTAGGAGTGTGTAACTTGTCAGAAAACCCCATTCGGGGACAGTTACCTGTAGTGAAGATGCAGTGATAAGCAGGGGCTTACCTGGAGGGCTGCCCTGCACCTGGCGCTGCTCGCACCCACACGAAGGAACAGCCATTGTGCTTAATTAATCTGCAGAAGATGCTGCACCTGCTGGGGCTGCAGACCTGTAAGGAAAAATACCAAGTTCTCCCCTAGAGGCAGCTAAGCCCGGCTCTGGGGGCCATGATAAGGCCCAATCTGCCAGAGATGGGGCATGCTGAGGTCATGGCTGAAAGCTAGGATCAGTCTGCCTGGAGAGGAGGAGGCTCAGAGTGTCCACATCAGTGTCCACAAACACCTGAAGGGAGGGACAAGAAGATGGAACCAAGCACCTTTCAACGTTCACAGGGCCAGGACAACAGACAGTGAGCACCAGCCAGAATTCAGGGGACTGAGCATCAGGAAACACTTCCTTACCATGTAGATGATTGAGCATTGACACAGGTTTCTTGCAGAGATTATGGAGTCTCCTTCTTGGAGATATTCAACAGCCATGTGAACATGGCCCTGGGCCATGTGGGAGGGAGCTGGACCAGGCAGGCTGCATAGGCTCATCCAACCCTAAGCACTCTATGACTCTCTGATGCTTGACTGAATGGAGAGAAATGGAGAGAGCCCTTTGCAAAGGCTCCATGGTAATTTCCAAGAACCTCCAACCTCCCCCTTCCCTGCACAATCCCCTGCAGCCAGGGGCCAACAGTGTGCCAGCTATGCCATCATACAAAATGGACCCTATCTCACCTGTTGAGGACTCTATTGTGCCTTGAGCAGTTCTCTTCTTATGAAGGTGTTGACTTGGTGATGGTTTCTCCCTGCAGATCTCATGCTTGCCTTAGCTCTTTCTTGCTCTCTCCCTTCTCCCCATTCTGTCTGCATTCTGTATCAGAAGCTGTATTTCCTGAGCAATGCCTCTGATCTCATTGGGAACAATTATGCTGCAGCTGAGCAGCTGGCCTAGATGGAGGAGCCACATTGATGGTTGTAGCAGAAATGCTGTCACAGCTTGAAGCAGTGATTGAGCACCTGGTGGGAAGGCAGGGCAGCCCAGGGGAGCTCAGGTGCAATGAACCTGAGTGATGGAATGGGTGAGCCAGGATCCACCCCTTCCAGACCTTATCTAGGGTTGGCAGTGGAGGTGAGGGTATCTCTCTTGAGATTCCTGCATCCTTAAGGTCTTCTGAAGGCAAGCAGCTTCTTGCCTTTGTTTCTGTGCTCACTGCTGTTGCATTCGGGCATATTCCTGCTTGCTGCAACCTAGGATCTTGTTGCTCTGCTGTCACTGCTGCACTTTTCCATTGTGTTACAATGGTCCTAGGAGAGATTATGCAGGTAGAAAATAAAGGTAACTTTGCAGCTCAGGTGCAGGCACTGCTTTGGGAATGTTGCCCAGAAGACCCAGTCTCGGTCTGCTGTACAAAAATGAGCCAAAAGCAAGCAGGAACTGTCAGCTGCACCTGATGGCAGAGCAGCAGTGAGGCAATGCCACCACAGTGCCAATAGAAGCCAACTGTGTGCCGTAGGACGCAGGGCTTTATCTGCAGCACTTGACGAACATCACTCTTCCAGAAAGGAAAAGCCAGAACCCTGCTCTGGAGGAGATGTTAGCTCTCCTAAACAGAACAGGCCTCAGAGATGTATGAAGGCTTCTACTTTTTCAAGGAGTAAAGAACTGAAATCAGGAGACTGGAGGCAGACAAGTCAGGTTTCAGTGCCATCTGTCTGCCCACGGTGTGTGTCCAGCACTGGGTGCAGGACTCAAGAGGGGTGCCAGGAAACGTTGAAGTCCTGAAGTGGGATTGTGCTCTGCTCATTGGCCTGGACCATGGTGGGATCTTTGCTGGGTAGACCTGCTGCCTGCTGAGGACGAGGGTGCTTCACCTGTGCATCGCTGTATTTTCTGCCTCATCCACGAGGCCTGGGGCAAATGGGCAAGGAGAGATGGTGCAGATGTGCTTGGATCGACTGCTGCCACTCTGGGTACTGACGTGGTTGGCGCCTTAGCTGATGAGACCCCAGAAAACCCAACAGCCCTCACTCCAGCTGAGAGAAAGTCGTCTTCCAGGTGCTGCTGGGAGAGCTTCCTGTCTTCCCTCGTCCACTGGGGAAAGGGAGCTGTCAGACCAGGGAGAGGCAGCTTAAGAGCTGCTCCTGGGCACCCTGCTGGATCATGGAGGGCGGCACACAGGACTGGTCCTCGTCACTGCTGCCCCTGCGCAAGGCTTATCAGAAAGGTATGTGTGATGTTCTGGAGTGCCAGCTCTGACTCTGAGCCCCAAAACGGATGACTCTGCGTTTTCCTCACCTCCAAGTTACAGTCTCCTCTTATTTCAGAAATGCTGGCTTGGGCCAGGTCCTTGTAAGGAGCCTTCTGCTGTCCCGAGGATCCATCAGTAGCAAGGCTACACACTTGGGAAGTGTCTCCTATAGTGAGGATCCTGGGTTCTTGCTATCCCAGCTGCAGCCCTGCCAGGCGCAGTTCCCAAGCGTGCTCACAAGGAAGGAGAGGCAGTTCAGCAGCTGCTGCAGGCATGAAGCTGAAGATGGAATCAGACGGGGCAACGTGGCGCTGGGGTGAAATGCGGTGAGGCTGCGCCTCAGAGGCCAGCTGGAGCCACTGGGTGCTCCTTGCACTCCAACTGCCTGCTGGGACGGGACCCTCACAGCCTGCCCTGAGCCTGCTGCCTCCGGGGCTGCTTCACATCGGGCCACTTCATGGATACCAGCGGCAGAGCCTGTGCCTGAGATGAGCCTAGCTGCTGCTAACACCCAGCTGTCCCATTCTATGGACTTCCCAAACTCAGTGAAACGTTTTGCAGCATCACCCTTGCTTTTAATGTGCCCAGTGGCTGTGCTGCTGGAATGCCCAGAGCATGTGGCCAGAGTCAGTCCTGTTTTGCCAGATTCTGTGCTCAGATCATAATGGAGGCAGGCAGAGGCATAAAGCCAAGGTTGCGTGGCAGTTTCCATTAGAAAGACCTGCTTCCCTTTGCAGGTAAGTTTTTAAATGTTAACTGGTGCAGTTGTGTTTTGCCATGCTGTGTGCCTGTCTCAGGCTGAACTTTTCCCTTTATAGCTACAACAAAATTAATTTTAACGATCTGCAGGGTAAGATTAAGGCATGTTGAGGGCCCTGGGCCTTTGCTTAGCCAACATCCTGTGATACCTGGAGAATCGCCTTCACAACCCACTGTGCAGCAGCCGCTTGCAGTGCAGGAAGAGGGGCTGGCCTGGATGGTTCCTCTTCTGCTCAGCAGCACATGACCAACTGCCCCCTCTGAGGAGCCCGTTTGGTATGCATGCTCAAGGACATTTCCAGGGCTGACTTTCTCCCATTCATCCCAGCCTTACCCATGCTGAGCAGTTTGAAGCCATGTCAAAGTCTCTGTGTTGACCAGAGAGATCATTTAACCACCCTCAGCATTGTCAATTTGAGTCAAATTGTCCAAGGTTCTGCTTGCTGACCCCAGACATGCAGGGATGCTGGCTGTCCTGTGCTCATCTGCCTGCAGCAAGAAACAGAGGGGTGGAGGATGGAGCTCTGAAGTCCTAATGCTGAGAGCAGCCAGGAGGAGGGCTAGGAAGCAGAGACAGGCTGAAGGAAGTCCAGGTCAGGCAGTGATGTGCCCAAGGGGTGAAGTGTTATCTGTAAGTGAAGAGCACTGCCCTTCCCCAGTGAATCTGAATTCAGTGCTCATGGCCCAGTACTGGGAGACCAAAGGCCAACTGGTGAGGCTGAAAACATAGGCTGATAATGCAGTGAGCTCCTGAAAGATGGGAGACAGCAGGGCTGAAATCCCATTTCAATGCCTGGTAATGTTCCAGCAAGGCTCTGAGGGCTGTCAGCAGTGCAGTGGGACTGGGAGCTTTACAAAATGCACCTGCAATTAATATTTCTTGTGTTCCTGGTGTGCTGGACAGTGTACCTTCAGGGACGTGCAGGGAACACACCAGATACCTGCAAAGTGGGGGATGGAGCCTGATAAAACGGAATAGAGTGGCTCCCCGTAGGGAAAGTGTGCGGGGAGAGAGAAACACGCAGGGAGAGCGCTGAACAGTGGAGCTCTGAGCCTCAAGTGGAAGCCATGGAAACTGCATTTGTGCCAGACAGAAGCTGAGGAAGATCAGACCCGGGATGCAGAAACAGGGAAAGCCCTTGGAAGTCCCAGCAGCGTTGGAGTTAGCACAGCTCAGACCCTCGCTCTTCCACTCCGGCTCACCTGCGACGGTGGCACTGCAGGAAGCCTCAAACTGCACCTTGCTCAGTGTCCACACTTGTACACAGCATTCGCTTTATTTTGCTTGCAAACCTTTTGTTTCCAGTCAGCTGTTTCCTCTCTGCTTCTTGCTTTATCATTCAGCAAATGAATTTCTACCTTTCTTTACTGCAAAGTCTCAAAAGACAAAGTAAGCCAGAGCGCGCAGTAAGTGTAGTAAGGCTGAGAAGTTGTAATTGCTCTCTTCTGAGGGACCTGGCTCCCTGGAGTCACGGTCTGCGCTGCTGCAGACATTGATGGACTGGGGGTCAGTGTCTGAAGGACAGGGGTTGCAGCTAATGTAAGTGTGTGATCAGGTAAGCAGCATCTCCTACTCGGTGACATATTTAGGGACTTGTAGGCTGCAGGATACTGATTTGCAGAGGTCAGTATGGGATCTTGTATTGCTGGCCTCGGGAAGGGCCTGCCCTTGGGCACAGGCAGTCACTGCTCCTGGTGGAGCTGTGGCTCATTTGCAGCTCTCTGTGTTTCCCCAGCAAGGTGACAAAGACAACGTTTCCCAGCTGCTCTCAGAGACCTTGCTAACTTACAGGGCAGTGTGACACACGGCTCAAAGGTCGCACTTAAAATATTCATTCAACAAATGGCCAAACCAAAGTTGCTGAGGAGTAGGAACTTGCTTGCAAATCCTTGATGTGGACCACAAGTCTAGAGATCCAGTCACATGTGATTATGCTTTAATGTTCCCCATAGTCTAATGTGTCTTGGTAGCAGTGGAATGAACGCAATTCCACATGTGAAGATGACTCCAGCCTTGAGGGTTCCTTTCCCACAGAAGCGTTTGATGGATGAAAGCGGAGAGTTGGGGCAAGGACAGCTAAAAGATGGGTGCTGACTTGCAGAACCTGATTGCCTTCCTTCTGGTGCCCCACTGATCCTTGAGGCAGGATTCATGGCAGTGCCAGTCACTGCCAGCCTCCTGCCCAGTCTAGAACCTGGGGTCTCATCCTAGGGAAGGGGCCAGACAGCCCCACAAGCGCTCGCTTCTCTTCCTTGGTGACCCAAGAGCCATTGGTCAGAGGTGTTTCCTTGAGGCTGTGAGGATAAACCACAGGGAACAGTACAGAACCATGCAGAAAGGCTCTGCACAGGGATTCAGGTTGTGCCCAGTTAGCAGAGGAAAGCTGAGGGCCCCGTCAGCCTGCTGGACGCATCCACCCTTATTTATGTGCTCTGCACAGGATTCTACTGAGGGCTGCAGGAAGGCAATGAGCCAGATTATCTCCAGTCCTTGGAGATAGAGTAGAAGGTGGTGTGTGTGGGGAGGACATCCTCGCATTCCTTCAGATGTCACTGCCACCAGGCATTGCAGGGAACCCAGCAGCTGGAGGGATTGCACTTCTCAGCAGAGGCTGAGCACAGGAACACACGGGGAGCTGAGTGTGGGACTGCCTGGGAGATGGTGGCTGCTTGGAGCAGAGCTGTCCCATGGAAAACGCCTTCAGGGTACATTTAGACACGACTTCAGTTCTGGCATTTCTCTGTTTCTGGGTGCGTTAGGAGGCAATCCCGATGCTGATATTCTGCTGCAGCAGGGCCTTTTTGCTCAGTGTTTGACACATTACATACCCGGGGACCACCTCTTCACAGGTAGGAGCACAGCACAGGTGTCAGGAGCAGCAGTAAGTGCTCTGCTTTGGCACAGGAACTCCCCCGGGACGCACAGCAAGGAAGGGCAGAGCCGCGGAACCCTCGCTGCAGTTCTCCACCGGCTCTGGAACGGCGCGAAGAGGCGCCCGTCGGCACTCAATCCCGCGCTCCCGGGGCTTTTGTGCAGCGCAGCCCGGGCGGATTGTAACCCCGATCCGGGGGCGTTCCGCAGCTCGGGGCGGACCGCAGCCTCCCGGGCACCCCCCGGCCCGGCAAGCGTTCGGCGCCGCTGCCCCTGATGGAGAGCGGCGCCGAGATCCGTCCGGCGGCGAACGGAGAGCAGAGCGGGGGGGCGGGGAGAGCCTCAGACCCACTGTAAATCAGCCCGTCTCGTTCCCACCCTGCACCGGGCGGGACCGCGTCTCCAGACCGCCCCCGCCGCCCGCCCCGTCGAGACCCGCTCCGAGCGCCGGGCGGCCCCGCGGCACAGCGCGGCGGGTGGCCGCGGAGCGGCGGGGTTGAACCCGGTGCCTGGCGTGGAGCGTTCCGTCGGGGCTCTCGGGCTCAGCCGTTAAAAGCCGCCACCGCCCGTCAGAGCGCCGGCCCGGGCCGAGCCCGCAAGCCCAGAGCGGGGCCGATTCGCCCCGTCCGTCGTCCCAGACTCAGGGGAGGATAGGATGCGCCGCGAGGCACGGACCCGTCCCAGCCCCACAAAAGCGCCCTTGTGCTGGCCCCATAATTGCTAATCATCAATCACCATTAATAACAGCTGATGAGGCGGGAGGGGGAGGCGCCTTCCCAGGGGCCGACCGCGCTGGGGGGAGCGGGGAGCTGTGCCCCGCCGGAGCGGGCGCTGAAGGAGGAACTCGACCGTGATGTGCGGAAGATGGATGAGAGCAGAGGGCGACACCCCCGCCCGCCTTCCCACCCCACCCCACTCCTCCCCTCCCCTCCGCAGCCCGGCCCGGCCCCCCCGCAGCGGGGCGGGCGGGCGGCTCCGAGCGCGCCTCCACTCCGCCGCGCCGAGGCAGCGAGCGGGCGGGCGGGCGGCAGCTCTCGCCGGGCGCCGGAGCCCACGGGAGGCGGCGGGCGGGGGCCGGGGCCGCGGCGGGGCCCGGGGTTGCGGCGAGTTGGCGGCGGCCCGAGCTCGCCGGAAAGTTGGTGCCGGCTGAGCCGGTGGCGCCCGCTCGCCATGCAGAGACCCAGCGGCCAGGGGACCGCCTTTTCCATCGACTCGCTCATCGGGACGCCGCCGCCGCGCTCAGGGCACCTGCTGTACACCGGGTACCCCATGTTCATGCCGTACCGGCCGCTGGTGCTGCCGCAGGCACTGTCCCACGCGCCGCTGCAGTCGGGGCTGCCGCCGCTCGCACCGCTGGCCTCTTTCGCCGGCCGCCTCACCAACACGTTCTGCGCCAGCCTGGGCCAGGCCGTGCCCTCCATGGTGGCCCTCACCACGGCGCTGCCCAGCTTCTCCGAGCCCCCCGACGGCTTCTACCCGCCGCAGGAGCTGCCCCCGCCGCGCGCCACCCCCGACGCCGGCTGCCGGCGGGGCGCCGAGGGCCTGGAGCCGGAGGAGCTGCCCCCGGGGCGCGACAAAGGGCCGCCCGAGCCGCCGCTGCACTTCCCGGACCCCTTCCCAGGCCTGGCAGGTAAGAGAGGTGACGGCGGCCCCGGGAGCCCCGGGCAGCCTCGCGGTGGGCAGCGCCCCCCGGCCGCCCCTTCCGCGGGCTCCGTCCGCGTCCTCGGCACCGGCTGCGGGCGGGCGAGCGGCACCGCCGGCTCTGAGCTCCCAGGGGCGAGATTCCCGAAGGCGGCGCGCCGGGTGCGGGATGCGGCGGGGCCGGAGCTGCAGGAGGCGGGGGGGGGGAGGCGGCTCGCCGCTACGCTTCCGCTCTGTCCCATCGTGCCCAGCGAGGGGACCGGGCCGGCCGCCCTCCGCTCCGGGCCGCCTCTGCAGCGCCCGCAACTTTGGCGGCTCGGAGCCAAACTCCGCTCGCCGCTTCCGGGCCGCGCGCAGCGCGAGCCGCCGCAGCCGCCGGTCGGAGCCGTCGTGCGGGGCGGGGCGGCGGGACGGGGCGGCGCGGAGCTCTCCGAGGTGCTGCCGACCCGGCCGGCCGAGGCGGAAGAGCCGCGGGGCGGATCGGTCCCGTCCGGGCGCCGCTCGGCGCTCTCTGTAGGTCCGCGCCGTGTACGCGGGACGGGATCTCCGGCCGAGCCCTCGCTGTCCCGCGGTTCGGCCCGTTCCGGGTCCCGCTTTCATCCCGGCTCCGCGCCGCCCGCAGCCCCGCTCACCTTCTCTCCGGTTCGCTGCGCCCGCGGCCCCGGCTTTGCCCGACGGAGCGGGCAGCAGGCGGCTTCTCTCCGGGCCCCCGCCCGGTGCTACCCTGAGGCTGCTTCCACCACGGCCCCGGGCTTTGTGAACATCCCCGGCTGCGCAGATGCCCTCCCGGTGACTCGTTGCGCCGTTTCTCTGCCGGCCCCAGCTCTTGCTCTGTTCCACCCCTGCTCCCGCAGTCCGGGGATGGAGGCTTCTCTGCAGCGTGGCTGACACAAACCAAACGCTGCCTTTCTGTGGCACGGCCTGTTCCTGAGCTCTGCCTCCTCCCGACGGCTCCGAGATCCACCTTTGTCTCAGTCTTCCTGGCACAGATCCGTGCTGAGCAGTCTCTGCAACTTCTCGCAGGGCTTGGCTGTGCTCTGTCCTCCCGTTACACTCCTGGCTAAGCCCGGCTGCTCTCCTTGCCCTGACTTGTTCCTTGCTCAGAGGACCGTTGCATGCATGCAGGTATCCCTTGAAACCACTCTCTGGTTTAGGACAACTGCGGCGTTTTGCCTCTCCTTTATTTGTTACTGAGCTTTGGTGATCCCTCAGCACTCTGTGCTGAGTCAAGCACCCACAGAGGTCTCACTTTTGTTTTGAAAGTCTCCTCAGGAACAGAACTGCTATGGCCAAAACCTGCATCTGTGCAATCACATCCTCCCACTCTATCGGGAAATGAGCAGCACTGTGCTTCATCTCCCTCTGTGGCTCCTCTGTACCTGAGCTCAACGTGTTGTCCTCCTGAAGGACTCAGATGAGCTGTTCTGAAAATTGGACATTTCTGATATTGGGAAATTGTATCTCTGAGGCTCACCCTGTTGTGACTGTTCTGATGATGGAAGGAAATGTGTCTTACTGCTGCTGATCATTCACTGCTGCCTGTTAGCAGCTCTCAGCACTGTTCCTGCTCTGAAGTCGTGAAGGATGCTTCCTTTTCTGCCCATGTGGAGCCATGAAGGCACCTTTGCCCAGGTCTGAGAGGATTCCTGTATGTAATTTTTCTCTTAACTGTACCTGTCAGGGCCCACGGAGATGGACGGCAGGCTTGTTTTACCAACCAGGTCAGGTGAAAACCATGATGGTTGCTGTGGGTTTTTTCCACAGTCAAGAAATTCAGGGAAATACAATTCCCAACCGTAATGCAGCTTTCAGTAGCATCCTGCCCGTGGCCCTGGCCAAAACTTTTGTCCAGGGAGGAGTAAGAGAGTGTGATCCAATGCAATACTGCCTACAGCAGCCTCCTAATGCTGCACCTCAGTGGCTGCTGTTTCTGGGTATGTATCAACCTTTGACCAATTCCTTTTCTATGTTCTCATTTAGCCTCCTCTGGAGCTCATCAGAAAGGAGACAAACTTGGTGATACCTACAGGGCGTTCTGCAGATCTCTTATCTGCGGTAGAAACCGTGCTGAGGGCCTCCTTTTGTCTGTCTGCTGACATTGGGTGAATTCTACTCTAAAGAGGTGGTTTCTGTCCCCAGCCTCCATTAGTGCTGGAGAGTCATTGCTCCATTTTAGGGCCTCTCTCTGCACCTCCTCTGTTTCAGGCTTCCAGTTGTGGTCACACTTCTTGAGAGGCGAGAGGCGCTTAGGGAAAGTGGTGGTAGGAAGCAGTGAAGCCTGGGGGCTGCTTTGTTGCTGCGGCTGCAAGGAGGAGTTTGATGCCCAGGAAATGGCACTCAGCACCCTTCACATCCCTCAGAGCGCATTTCTTCCTGAGCTGCAGAGATCTCCACCAACATCCAGCCTCTCTTGGGCCCATGCAGTAAATCCACATTCAGTTGTGTCTGAGAATAATTAGGGTGGAGAAGTATTGTGTTGTTCCCTATCAATGAGCGTGACAAGGAGCTCTGGAGTGTTTAGTAACACAGGGCTCTTCTGGCTCTCGCAGCACCCATTCCTGAGCCAGGTCCTCCTGACCCTGCTTGAATAACTGCCCCCTGTAACGTTCTCCGATCCCTCCTCACCGTTGCCCATCAAATCCATCATCAGGTCAATGACAAGTTGGGATTTTGTGAGGAGGGAAGAGATGGACCAATCCTATTCTGGCTCTTGGTGATTTTTTCAGTCACAACACTTTGCTCTGTGCCAACTTCACGACCTGCCTGAGCGCCTCGGAAAGCCTCAGCACACTTCCCACCAAAGGGGTGGGCTCCACTGCCTCCATATTTCCTCCGTGAGGACGTAGCAGGTGGTAAAGGGACCAACATAACAATTGTCTTTGTAAAAACATCTGCTTTACAGTTCACCACGTAGTCTGAGTTCCTTCCTGCAAGCTCAGCCCTTTTGTAAGATGCAAAGCAGTCGGTGACTTGAAAACCTGTGGTCTGGCTGTGTGTTCAGGTAGCAGCTGCTTCACGAGATGATGTGTTGCAGTTGGCAGCTCAGACTTTCTCCAGTCTCCTGGTGACCATTTGCACCCACAGCAGCAAATCCCATCTCAGCACCATCTCAGGGTGCGCTGCCGGCCTGTCCTCCATCGGTGCGGAAGGGCAGAGTCTGAGCACAGCTCTGAGCTGGAGGAGGCAATGATGTCCTTGTAAGAGCTTTCTCATCTTGTCAGGCCTTGTGAGCCCACAGGCAGGGCAGGCGCACAGAAATGAACGCCCTCCTTCTCTTGGGCAGAGCAGCACTTGCACGAGGCCGCGCGTGAGCAGCCAGGAGCTTTGTGTCGCCTGCTGCTCATCAGCCCCACAGCACAAAGTTTCCAGGTCGTACATTGCCAGGACCATGGGAGGCCCCTCCCTGCTCTCAGCCACCATGAAGACAGCGCTGTCTGTTCTCCCGTATCAGAGCAGAGATAAAGGTGCTTACTGCTGCACGAACCAGGAGGAGCAGAGGCAAAATTTCAGATCTCCAAAGTCAGTGACCTATTCTTGGGCAGCCACAGCCTTGTGCAGGATGCAGAAGAGAAGTGGGAGCCCCACATCAACCAGGCTTGTAAGAGCATCTCCTGGGCTCAAGCGATTTCTTGCAGCTGCTGCTCACGTCTTTGCAACCATCCACCGTCAGGCACCGGAGGGCTGCCCAGCCTTCCTCTGAGGTGCAGGGAGCTTCTGGAGCACCAGTGGCACGTGTTGGTTCCCATTACTGCTTAGAGACTCAGAGAACTGCTGCTGCTCCATCTGCATGCAGGATTGTGTTCAGTGATGGTGCTTCAGCACCAGCTCCTTCCAGCTGCAGTTCCTGCCCCTGGGTTGATCTTGGAAATCTTGGTGGTTTCAGTACCAGAGGGCAAAGCTTTTTCGTCTGCTTCTGGTTCCTCCTCTCTCTCTGTGATCCGTGGCTGTGTCCAGGAGCACCTTTTCACTCTACCTACTATGAGGCCTTTGCTGGAACCCTTCTGTCCGGAAAGTGACTGCCTTCCAGGTTGCTTTCTTCTCCACTGCTCCCACCCACGTTCCTTCTTGCTCCATGGCTGTCTGACCACTCAGGCACCCCTTTGGACCACAAGAAACAGACGAGAAGTCTATCCCCACTGCATCCTTCCAGTATCACTTCAGGTGACGTATCAGAGATGTCTCCTGGGGTCCGAATCCTTCCTTCCATCGGGTGTCAGGTGATGCTGGCAGCCTCTGGCCTTGCGCCATTGCACAGAGTGGTGGGAGAAACCAAGATTTGGTCATCAGCTGCCTACACACGCTGTACCCCTCTGCTGCAGGGAGGGAGGTATGGCAGCAGATGCTTCGCAATTGCCCTGCAGAGCTTTGCTGGCTGGAGCCAGCTCGGGCTGCTGCCTGGGAAGATCCTGCAGCTCCTCTGGGCCGACTCTTGATGGATGAACAGCGGTAGATGCAACGGGATGGGGCAGGGGAAGGGCCGAGCCGAGCGAGGAGCAAGGCTCTTGTTTTCCTCTGGGGTTACAGAAGGCTGGACAAGCCCAGGGGCTCCGCGGTGCTCTGCCGGGGTGCAGCATCTCTGCTGTCACAGCGGGAAAGGGGTGGGGGCAGATGCAGGCGGTGCCTCGTCATACCCTGCGGCGCCCGCGGATGTGCGGGGTGTGCGGGCGCTGCGGGGCAGCGCGGCGGGGTGGGATGCTGGGAGCGGGGCTGCGGGGGCTGCCGGGGGCTGCGGGTGCGGGCGCTGACGCTGTGTGCCCCGCAGACGCCAAGGCGTACAGCTCGGACGAGGAGAAGCTGGAGGTGAAATCGGCAGCGACGCCGTGCAGCGAACGGGAGGAGGAGAGCTCGGCGGGCGACAGCGAGGAGGAGCCCTTCCTGGACGGGGCGGCCGCGGCCTCTCTGGGCCCCAAGGGGAAGGGGAAGGGCGGCCCCGCGGCCGAGCAGCCCCCGCCGGGCTCCGGGGCCGGGAAGAGCCGCCGGCGGCGCACGGCCTTTACGAGCGAGCAGCTGCTGGAGCTGGAGAAGGAGTTCCACTGCAAGAAGTACCTCTCGCTGACGGAGCGCTCGCAGATCGCGCACGCCCTGAAGCTGAGCGAGGTGCAGGTGAAGATCTGGTTCCAGAACCGCCGCGCCAAGTGGAAACGCATCAAGGCGGGCAACGTCAGCAACCGCTCGGGAGAGCCCGTCCGCAACCCCAAGATCGTGGTGCCCATCCCGGTGCACGTCAACCGCTTCGCCGTGCGCAGCCAGCACCAGCAGATCGAGCAGGGGGCCCGACCCTGAGCCGCGGCGGCTCTCGGACCCTGGGGCGGAGCGCCGGCAGCGGGAGGGGCCCGGGGCCGCTCGCACTCCTCTGTACATGTCCCTTATTTATTCCGTGTAAACTCTGTACATACGGCGGCGCGTCCGTCCGTCCGAGCCGCGGGGAGCGAGGGCCGCCCGCCCGCCCCCCGCCCCTCGCTCACGCCTGCTCCTGCCCCGCCGGGCCGGGGCCGCGCTGTCCGCCAGCGCCCGCTCGTGTATAGCTGTGATTTCAATAAATTATTTTCTATGGAGCCTCTTCCGCGATGATGCGGGGCGGGTGAGGGGGGGGCAGGGCGCGCGGCCGGAGCGGCGGTGCGGGGCGACGCGGGGCGGCGCTGCGAGGGGCAGCCGTGGATTCGGGGACGCCGTCGAGTCCCGTCCGGTGCCGGTGCTGAGACGCGGGAGGGTCCGGGGCATCGCGGCGGTCTCTGGAGCATCCTTGGGACCGCCCCCACACGGCCACCCGTTGCCTCTGCCGGAGCCCCTCCTCCGGTCGCAGCTCATCCGAGGCGAACGGTGCCCCAGCACAGCAGGAATTCCCCCCCTAGGTCCAATCCACACGCTGGCAGATGTGCGAGGTCCTGCAGGCAAAGCCCTTGTGCTACAACTGGCCCTGAGCTAAGCAGACACCCATGCTGAAGCTTCCTGCCCGCTGCCCCCCTGCCCCCCAAGGGCTGCTCCAGAGCCCCGCATCAGTTTTGTGCGTGCTCACACTGACAGCACCACCAAGGCCCACCAATTTCTCTCCAGCTCTGTGTGTTCCAAAGTGAGGAGGGTTCTCACCACTGAGCTGAACTCCAAGGGCCTGATGAAGATCCAGTTTTGCAAAGGGCACAGCTGCACGAACAGTGCTGGGCCAACAGTGCAGGAGGTTGCAGTGCTAGCTGGATGCTGGGCCATGAAACCCCCTCCTGCTGGTTGGAAGAACATCAGCCAGAGAGCTCCTGTGGTAGTAACACCCAGTGCAATCCCATCCCAAACAGGAAGAAAGCTCTCCCTAGGGATGTGGGATGTTGCTGCTGGGATACTGTTGGTCATTGCACCCCTCCTTGGAAGACACAGCTTCTGAGAGTGGGAGACATCTCTGACAGCCACGGCTGATATCACGGCGATACAGAATCACAGAGTACTTGAGGCCGTGAGCGCTTCAGGGTCCTTCTACCTCCCCCCTGTCCCAGCAGGGCCACCCAGAGCAGGATGCCCAATAGGTGGGATTGGAGAACCCACAGTCTCTGGATCTGTGTACACAGCTCCTGCTGTTTCGCTGCACATCCTTCAGCCACATTCCCAAGCACCAAAAAAAGAAACTCTAACCCATTTCCATGCTACCTGGGGGAGGTTCCCTCTTACAGCCCTTCCCTCCTCAGCAGGTGGCTCCTCTTAGTGGGGAGCCTGGCCCTGTGCTCATGCAGCACAGCTGAGTCCTCTGGCTTTGGAGCACAGGGGGCTTCTTGCAGCCACATTGGGATGGATTCTGTCTCTGTCCCCTGCATCACTGAGCTGGAAAGGAGATGCAGCATTCCCCCTGTGGGCTCAGACTGCTCAAGTACAGCATCTGTTGGCATTCACTGTGGATCAGGGGAAGTGGGAATCCTGTGGCAGCTGCCCCCACCATGCTGCCCAGGGGAGCAGCGGTGCCTTTGGGACACTGTGACAGAGCTGCCTGCACCTGAGAGCTGTGGCCAGGTATCTTCTCTCTTCTTAGGTCCGGTTTGGGCTGAGGCTCAGAACACAAACTTACCAGCCTTACGCGGCTGCAGAAAGGGACAAATGCCACCTGCAGAACTTGCAGCAGCTCCTGCGCAGGGCCTGGGCCAAGCGAGGATGGGAGCAGCAGTGGAGGAGCACAAGAAAACGTGCAGCAATGAGCAGTGCTGTGTTACGTAAATGTGTGCACGTGTGGGGTGTGAGCGCTGCCACTGTAACCCTGCGGCACAGCCCCCTGCTCTGGGACACACACAGCAGCAGTGCTGGGAGCCACTGGAAGGTATTGAAATGCATTTTACAGCGTCGGAGAACCCCCTTTTTTCACCTGGCATTTCCTGCAGCTGATGCTGCAGTTTGGTGAGTCCCATCAGTTCATTGCATTCTCATCCCATCTCCCCACCTCCACCACTGCCATGGGCACGCACAGCACTGCTGCTGTGGCTGCACTTTGCTCAGGGACTGCTGGCAGCCAACTGGAGCTTCCAGCTGCTTGAAAGTTATTTGTTTTTTGCCTTTTTATTGTTGACAGTCTGAGAACCGTTACACAGTGCAACCCTACACACACTGATGTCAATAGAACTAAAAATGCTGCAGAGGGGCAGCACTTTGGTGCTGATGGAAGGGACAGACTCAGCGCTTCACCAGGAGCACTGAGAGCTGCAGAGCAGCACGGTGCCCCTCACACAGTGCAGAGCTGAGCTCCCTGTGGGCATTGCAAGGCATTTCCTCCCTGCTGCACAGCACCAAGAAAAACACTGCAGCACTCCAGCGAAGGCAGTGCATGGCACTGCCTGTGCTGCATAATGTGGCTCCAGCACATCCCAGCAGAAGAGCCGCTGGGGCAGAGGGTGCTCCACGAGTCAGAGCTGCAGGTGCTGCACCATTCAGGCTGGAGGGGGAGGAGAGCACCAAAAACACAGGCAGGAAGGACAGCCCTGCTGTGACGGAGCCGTGCGGACAGGAGGAAACCTGTGGGGGTCTCTGCTCCAGCACTGCTCGAAGCTGTCTGTCTGGGGAGGATGCTGAGGAATGAGTCCAGCCGACCCCATGCATCTCCAAGGGTGCCCATCCCACAGCGTCATTGGGAACCCATCCCAGGGTCCGAAAGCCTTCCTGGGAATTTGTTTTCCATCTGTCTAGTTGGAGTTTCCCATGTATCAGCTCGTGCGTGGTGCCCTGGTGTAGCTATGGGGAGGAACTCTCAAGCGGGCACCCAAACAACACACACAGGGTATAAGGAGATACAGACGTGGGTGTACAGACACTGTGTATACACCAACATGCATATATGTATACATGCATGTATTTATATATATATACACAAGACTTTTTTTTGCCCTCAGTTGTCAGTTTCATCTTTTACCGGGGAATTCTTTCTGCGCAGACCCGCTCACTCATTTATTTGGAAAATGATTCTTGAAGAATTAGGAAAAAGGCAATGATTGCATCAGATGGGATGCTTATTGGCCTCCTGTCAGGACAGGGCTTTCAGTACAACACTTGTGGATCACAGCACATTCCACCAGTGGGGCTGCACGGAGAGCTGCTGGCACACAGTGCACTGCTGTGCCCTGCCTGGGCTCTGCAGGAGCCGTGCAGTGGAGCTGCTGGAGGCTCCCAGCAGGGAATGCTGTGCTGTGATTTCCAGAGCTCTGCAGTGGTGGTTGGTGCAGGTTCTGACCCCTTGAGGTGAATTACACTGTGAGGTGAGCGTCACCACTGCAAGAGCCCTGCTATGCAGAAAGCCTCTACCCCCATGGGGAGAAGGGCTCTGGCTGCACATGGGCAGGACAGGAACAATAGAGTAGAATCCATAGAATCATAGGATGGCCTGGGTTGAAAAGGACCTCAGAGATCATCTAGTTTCAACCTCCCTGCTGTGGGAAGGGTCACCAACCACCAGACCAGGCTGCCCAGAGCCACGTCCAGCCTTTTCCCGCTGGACTGGCACATAGGAAGGGTCAGGAGCTCTGACCACCTGCAGTGCCTCCACAGCCACAACCACAGCACCAGCACAGCTCCAAATGCAGGTGTAGGGAGGGTTGGTAGCAGGCTTGGCCACGATGACCTCAGCAGCAGAACGCCAAGGCTGCCCATAGCCTCAGCTCCTCCACCTGGTTCACAGCCTCACCCCCCAGCCCCATGCTGCCCACAGCTCCAGCTCCACCATCCCTCAGTGCTGCCCCTCTGTACCCGTAGTCACAGTCCCACGTTCCCCACCTTGGAGCTCCATGCAGACCCTGCATTGCACAGCTCTACTCAGCTGTCCCTCATGCTGGTTGCATGCTTTGCATTGCTCTGCCTTCCCTGCACCACGCGTCCTCCCCCCCAGTTCATTCAGGCACTGCTGGGAGGGCGCAGGACCCACCAAGGATCTGCTCAGCCCCCAGCCCCATATCAGAGGCACCGGTGTGCTCTGGGCCCTTCCCAGATGCTTACGTGTTGTGCCGGTCCTTGTGGTGTGCATCTGCACAGAGTAGTTTGTTGACACCTGCAGGACTGCTGGGGCAAACCTCCTGGAGAAGGGCTGCATTGGGTGTGTGCTGGCACTGCAGCTATCTGTCCTGCACAGCTCAGTGCGTTACGGAGATCCCAAGGGTGCTCCTAGTGCCCCGGGGCAGACCTGGCCATGCTGAGATGTGCTCCCACAGCCCAGCAGTGCAGCCTGAATGGTACCTCACCACAGTCAGTGCAGTGCAGGTGCTCTGCAGCTGCTTGGTGTCAGTAGTGGGGATGTAGGGCACCTGTATTTTCTGCTGGGGCAGCTGTGCCACTCCCCAGAACTCCATCTCCAGCCCCCACGCATCCCAAAGCATCGCCAAGCTGCAGGGCAGGATGCTACTGGAGTGCCTGCAGAAGCCGTGGGGCACAGCCCCGTTGTGAAACAGCCCTGTCACCCTGCCCTCCCGAGCTCTGACAACTGCCACGCTGCACAGCTGGGCACACGGGCACCCGGGAGCTCTGCAGTGACAGCTGCATGGGGACAGCTCATAGGATCTGCGTTGAGGACGGGACAGCATTGCAGGGCGACAGCAGGCGGGTGGCAATGGGGCATCTCCTGCCTCCATAAAGGGCTGTGCCTCCCTGCTTCAGACCACAGGCAGCTTCAGCTGCAGGTCCCCTGCTGCTGCCCCGCAGTGCTCGCTGCCCACCGCGGCCAAACTGCCCACACGAGCTGGGAAAAGGGCTTCTGTCCCTTGTCTGGGCTCTGCCACACCACGTCACTGCCGGCACGGGGCAGCCGCCGGCTCCCAGGATGAGGGCAGCAGCAGGGAGTCGGGGTGGCAGTGCCACCGCCAGCGGGACACCGGCTTGGGCGTCACTGCCACGGGAGCCGGCCGCAGTGCCGCGGGTGCTCTGGGGGCTGCTCAGGGCTGCATCCTCACATGGCCCGCGGGCACGGGCGCAGCGCTGACCCCGGAGCCAACGCTGGGGGCTGAACGTGGGGCCGTGCCCACGGCTGGGGCCGTGCCAGCAGAGCCCTGCGTCGAGGGCACGGCAGGACCGGGGCAGGGCGGGATGGGAAGGGAGGTGCCGGGGCTGGGCCGGGCGGGATCCCGCACGGGAGATGATGTATGGGCAGATGTATCAGATCGCACAAGATAAACAAGCAGTGAATTTCATCAGGGCCCATCATGGCTTTAATTTGGCTGCCTAATGAGTCAGATCCAGCCGCGCAGATAAAAGTTGTCAGAGCCGCAGCCCTAATGAATTTCTTGCCACTTGTAATCAAGGCAGCTTGTCTGAGGGGGATGATTAATGGGCCCCAGAGGAGCTGCCGTCCCTCGGCTTCCATTCCCACTAATGCAGTCGCCAGGAAATTAACCAAACCCAGCACCGGGCCGGGGCCGGGGAGCGCGTGCGGCTGTGCGGGGGCAGCGGAGGGGCCGGGCTTGGAGCGGCAGAGCGCGGGGCAGCGCAGGAGGGGCAGCACGGGGACATGGGCGCACGTGGAAACGTTCCGGCACCGGAGGAAGGGAACGTTCCTCACCCGCAGCCTCCAGAGGGGCAGCCCCACCGCGAGAGGAGAGAAGTGGGGCTGGGAGGGGGCTGCAGTGGGGTGCCTGCAGCGGGGGGAGGCGTTCCCTTGGTACCGCACAGGACCGGGGGGGCACACAATCCTGCACCCCACCCCGGTGCCGTGGCACAGCTCCCCGGGCGAAGGTCTGCCTGTGTGCCAAGAGCACAGCAGAGCCCTCATTGCGGCGCGGAGCCCCAGGGCAGCACGCGGAGACACGCTGGCAGGAAGTGGGTGCTTTATTGGCCTTCATCTC
Organism: Tetrao urogallus; assembly: GCF_951394365.1. Classification (NCBI taxonomy): domain Eukaryota; kingdom Metazoa; phylum Chordata; class Aves; order Galliformes; family Phasianidae; genus Tetrao; species Tetrao urogallus. Next base: position 51,427,132 of record NC_136820.1, on the reverse strand, counting down.
CTTGGCTGCAGGTAACACACACAGGGCAATTCATGGCAAAGAAACACTATATACAGAGTGTCCATATAAATATTTCCAATGTACACTTTATACACAAGTGATGGAGACGTTCCAAGTCAGCGCTCGAAGCCTCGGGGTCCCGGTGCTCAGCTGCAGGACGGCCCCAAGCAGAGCAGGCACTCTGCTCCTCCCTCCTGCTCGGCCACAGGGCGCAGTGGGACCCGCAGGGAGGAGGCACTGCGCGTGGCTGTGGGGCTTCAACCTGATGGGACAGTGACTCTACACAGACAGACAGACACAGATGGGCCCCAGAGCGTCCTCTGCCCCTCTGGTAAGCAGTGGGGTGGAGGGGTCCATCCAGGGGCTGCAGGGAAGGACGTTCCCTTGGCATCAGTGTGGGCAGCACCAGCGAGGGGACCCCCATACTGGCCAGAAGCAGAGAGGGCCAGAGGGCTGCGGTGAAGAAGCGTTCATCTCCCACTGCCCCCCGCTGCCCCCCTGCACCGGGGCACCTCATGGCCAAACGGAGGACAGAGGGACAGGCGCAGCACTGGTTCTCCCCATACCTCTGCACAGGGGTGGGCAGCACCCCGGACCACCTCCAGCCCTGCACTACCTACACGTGAGTGTGATGGGGGCACACAGGAACTGTCTCTCCTTCCCCTGTACCGGTCATGAAATGGGGGTACCGAGTCCCCATCCAGAGTATCCTCTGCACAAAGGCAGCGCTGGGCCCCTTCCAGCCGCAGAGGTCCCAGGACCTGGGCACAGCACAGATGGAGCGGGGGTCCGTAGAGGGGAGCACGCAGGGAACAGCCCTGAGCCCCGCTGCGAGGAGCTACACGGCGCTGGGGCTGGTGCTGAGCTCGGGTGGCACGGCAGCGCAGGTGTTGTTGTTGGCGTTGGCGTTACGGCGGGGCAGGCTGGGGGTCAGCGTGGCACCATCGCCGGGACAGCCGTGCTGCAGCAGGATGTCGATGCACTCCTGGCTGCCCGCACGCCGTGCGTAGGCCAGCGGGGTCAGACCCCGGGCATCCCGACTCTTCACATCCACCCCGTACTGCGTGGGAGAGAAAGCGGCCGTCAGTGGCACCCGTGGCACATGGCCGGCTCCATGGCACCGGGGGGGAGATGAGCAGCGCCCAGGGCACTACTGCCAGGCTGGGGGGAACCCAGGGGAGCAGGTGCTGAATCACAGCCTTACCCAGATGAGCAGCTGCGTGAAGACAACGTTGGCCATGGCGCAGGACAGGTGCAGCGCCGTGCGCCCATCGCCGTCCCCATAGGTCTCGTTGACCTCCTCCTTGGTGCCGTGTGCCAGCAGTGTCACCACCAGGCGCAGGTCGTCCTCCACCACCGCCCGCAGCAGCTGCTGCCCCAGTGGGATGTCCGACTGCGGCAGCGGTGCCAGGAACAGCTTCTGCTCATACTTAGCGCGGATCCAGCGCTCCTTCTCCTCCCTGCGGGTGGAACAGCGTCACACGGGTGCCAACGCGGCTGGGCTGCGCCATGGGGCGGGCGCATCAGCACCGCCGTTCGAGCATCCCGTGCGTCAGCAGCAGACACCGCGGCCACGTGCACGGCCGTCAGCGGGGCTCTGCGCTCATCGCCTCGCTCCCGACGCGCACCTGTCTGTACCGACCTGCGGCTCCGCACCTCCAGGCGGCGGGCCGCGTGCTGACGCCGAGCTACAGCCCCCATCCTGCACGGCGATCCTTCGGGCCCCTCCACTGCGGAGCGCTGCCCCGCGCTCCCCTGCCCGCCCGCACCGCGCCAGCCCAGGGACGGCCAGCCCCGCTCCGCACCCCGCCGGCAGCAGGAGGCTCGGTGCCGCGCAGCGTTATCGGCAGCGTTATCGCTGCTGCCGTCTCGCCTGCAGCCAACAAAGGCTGTGGCCGCGTCCGTCCCGCCTGGGGCTGCGGGGCCGCCGGATCGATGCGCGCCGTGCCGCCGCTATCTGCTGCCATTCTATCCATCTGCATCTGGCGGGCGGCCATCAATGCCCCGCGCTGCGCATGCTCACTGCAGCCGCCCCCTGACCCGCTCTTATCCGCTGATAAGGGCAGAATGGGCTCTTGTTGGGATGAGTGACAGCGGAGGCGCTCCGATAGGGACAGACAAGGGCCTGAAAGGGACGCACCCCTGAGACCCGCAGGCGCTGCCAAGTGTCTGTTAACCCCTTCTGCCCCGCAGCCAGCTGGGCTCCAGCAGCCAGTGTGCGGCCATGAGCCCTGCTGGGTCCTGATGGGTGGGACAGCCCTGCTGGGAAGGAGCGGCCCTTTGTTTCCTAAACGGACACTAAGAACGGGACAGATTTTAGCAGGGTCTGCTGTGACAGAATCACAGAATCACAGAACGGTTGGGTTGGAAGGGACCCCAAGGATCACGAAGCTCCAACCCGCCACCAATGCAGGGCCACCAACCTCCCCATTTCACAGCAGCCCAGGCTGCCCAGGGCCCCATCCAACCTGGCCTCCAACACCTCCAGGGATGGACGGGGCATCACAGCCTCTCTGGGCAGCTGTTCCAGCCCCTCACCGCTCTCACAGCACACAACTTCCCCTGACATCCAACCTCCAGCTGCCCTCCCTCAGCTCCAAACCATTTCCCTCGTCCTGCTGCCATCTCCCCTTTCAGAGTTGAGTGACAGGACAAGGGGAAATGGTTTCAAACAAAAGGAGGGGAGATGTAGACTGGAAATAAGGAAGAAGTTGTTTCCAATGAGGCGTTGGCATGGTTTGCCCAGAGATGTGGTGGGTGCCCCGCTCCTGGAAACGCTGTGGGTCAGAGGACAGGGCTCTGAGCACCTGATGGAGCTGCGGGTGTCCCTGTGCACTGCGGGGAGCTGGGCTACACGGCCTTTAGAGGTCCCTTCAACTCCAACCACTGCATGATTGTGATCACTGCGTCCAGTGAGTATTGTGTTCTGTGAGCACTGTGCCCAGTTCTGGAGCCCCCAACACAAGAAGGACATGGAGCTGTTGGAGCAGGTCCAGAGGAGGTCATGGAGATGATCAGAGGGAGCAGCTCCCCTACAAGGACAGGCTAGAAGAGCCGGGTCTCTTCAGCGAAGAGAAGACTCTGAGGAGACCTCACAGCAGCCCTGCAGTACCTGCAGGGGCCTACAGGAAAGGGACATTTTATATGGGCAGGTAGTGGCAGCACCAGGGGAAATGTCCTAAACTGGAAGAGGGTAGATTTAGACTAGATATTAGGAGAAATTCAGTACTGTGAGGGTGGTGAGACACTGGCACAGGTTGCCCAGTGAGGTTGTGGATGCCCCTCCCTGGAAGCAGTCAAGGCCAGGACAGATGGAGCTTCAAGCAATCTGATCTAGCAGGAGGTGTCCCTGCCTATAGCAGGGGGTTGGGACTAGATGACCTTGAAGGTCCCTTCCAACCCAAATCACTCCATGATTCTATGATTCTGTGATGCTGTTGACATCCCAAGAGCAGGCAGACCCTGGCACAGCTGCGGCTCTCTGCCCATCCTCTGCTGATTGCTCCCAACCTCCCCACTGGACGTCGCGGTGCAGCTGTGAGCTCTGTCCCTGCAGAGCCCGTCCCCTTACCGGCTGCTCTCGGGGGTGGGTTTGGGGTATCCCTCCACAGCACCCTCCCAGACGGCGTTGGCCAACGCGTTGCCGATGGCGGCCATGAGGGTGAGCAGCTCTCCAGGCCAGTCGTCCAAGTCCAGCGAGCGCACGCGGGAGAGGTGCGTGCCCAGGTTGCGGTGGATCCCAGAGCACTCGATGCACATCAGGGCACCCAGGTTCAGGCTCGCCCAGTCAGGATCTGCAGGAGGTGTCATCAGAGGGGCACAGCCAGCATGGGCACATCAGCCTGTTCCCCTCCCGTCACCCCACAGACCCTCCCAGGCATCCCAGTGGCACAGAAGCAAGGACCTCCAGGACCAGCAGGGCATAGGGGTCAATCCCGCAAGGCCCTTCCATCCCCTAACGACTGGCTCCCCAAGGAGGGGACAGAGCAGCCCCTCAGCACAAATCCCCCTGTGGTCAAGGAGGTGGTGGCTGCCCCTGCCCACCCCTCCCGCCCCCCAGCACGGTGTTCCTTACTGGGCGCATCGCAGTCCACGCAGAAGCTGTTACCCCGCGCAGTGCGCACTGCCTGCATGGCCTGCGCATCTCCCTGGCTGCCCAGCCGTGCCTGCAACAACACCAGCAATACAACAATAGCAATCTCAGGTGGTCCCACAGCGTCCTCTGGGTCACCACCCCCAGGGTCACCACCCCGGAGCCATTGGGAGCCCCAGTGCCGTGCTGCAGGGGCGAACAGTGCAGGGTTCCTGAACACCAGACAGATCTGGAGGAAGCTGAGGGGCAGGGCTGGGGGCCAGGAGGAATAGGGCTCCCCAAGGGGTGGAGCTGAGCTGGGGAACGAACCCAGAGAGGTGATGGGAAAGCAAGGAAGGAGTGCCACAAGGACTGGGAGCAGAGGGCTGAGGATGCATTCAGCCCAGGGCAGGCGTGGATGCATCAAAGAGGTGCCAAAGAGGAGGGATGAGGCAGCATGCAGCTGCCCTTACCTTGTTCTTGCTGCTCTCACAGCCCTGCAGGCTGGCCAGGATCTGGCTCTCGATGGCCTGCACCCAGAGCTCCCGCTCCTCTGACGTTGAGGCCTCAAAGAGCCACGTCTGGCCCGTCAGGGACACGATGATGAACTCAAAGGGTTCGTCTGGCTCTGCAAAACAAAGGCAGTGGCACTGTCAGGGCTGTGCCTTGTGGGGTGCAGGCATGGCAGGGACAGCGGTGTCCCCAGGGGAGGCATGGGGACGGCATACAGGGAGGACCCAGGGATCCAAGCCAGCCCAGTGCTGCTGCTACACAGCTCCATCTGGGCACACAGCCTCTGCCATGCACCAGCAGCTGCAGCCATGTTCCCTATTGCCCTGGGCTGCGAATGCTGTCGGTCTGTGAGCTATTGGAGCCCTGCTCTCCGTGCCTCACATCTTCCAGTCCCTGGAGAAAGCTGCTGCCAATGGTAGCAGCCCCTCTGAGGACCTGCAGCCCCCACCAGCTCCCACCAGCCCATCATCCCCATGGGCTGCCCTACACAGCACAGTGTCCACACCCCGCAGCAGTCCCAAAAGTGGCACCCTATTACCAAAGCCTTTCTCTTGCCGTGAAACACACGAGATCCAATTCCTGACTTCATGTCTTTGGAGAGGTATTTTTGGGGAGCCCCACAGCTGCTCACACACCTGGAGGTCGGATACGGCCATCCCTCTGGGTGCAGGATGGGCTCAGGGGTGGTGCGGAGCATCCCTGCATCGAGCTGCAGCAGGGGGATGCAGAGCACCTGGCTGAACATCTCAGTGCCCTGCACATAAGGAAAAGGCCCCAAAACAACCAAACGCTGGCCCCAAAAAGTGGCCACTGCTGGGCTCTCTGCACTGCCGTCCCAAGCAGGCAGGGCTCAGCACCACCCCGCCGTGCGCCCAGCGCCTGCGCCCACCTTTTATTGCCAACTCCGGTAGTTAGTGCAGTAAATGACTTAACTAAGCGGGGCCTGAATGGAATGACTAATAAACGTTATGTCACAGCACACGCTTCAGCTCATAGCAAAATGATTTGTAATTACCTAATTAGCGTTATGCAAATAACACCCTCATCTCCATAATGTGCCTTCCCAGCTCTCTATTAAAAGCAGAGTCAACCGCATGGCTCCGGAGGCAGCGCGGGGCCAAGAGCGCGGTTTGGGGCTGCGCCTGGGGGTGAGCAGGTCCTGCCCCACAGCTGGGGGAGGCAGGGAGGGCAGCAGGAGGTTGGGAGCTGCTGGCCAGAGCCCACAGACCCACTGCGGGGACAGCGAGCTGCTGGAGAGCTTTGTGGGCTGGACGTGCTGTGCCCACACACGTGCCCCACTGGTCTGCTGCCGAGGGAAGGCTCCGTGGGGAGGGACAGCTGTGTCCCCCTTGCAGGCCCACGCTTTCTTTGGAGGACCACCACTCACAGCTCTGCGCCTCCCTCTGCACAGCTCAGCTCTCGCTCCGAACAACGTGAAGGTAAACGTCATCCCTGTGCCATGGCGCAGTGCCACGCTCCTCACACAAGCTCAGGATCCCACGCCTCTTCTGAGAGTCAAACACCCAGAGACACCCAGCTCCGTGCTGCACCCTGCACAGAGCCCAGCAGCACCTGTTGGGGTTGGGAGCACAGACGGGGTCAGGAATGCGGGGCCCGGTCCCACATCAACAGACATTGGGAGGATGGAGCAGCCCCAGGACGAGGGTCCCAGGTGCAGTGCCAGCTGCCTGCCCTTACCATGGATGGGGATGCTGCTCCATGCCCTGCACCCTGCACTCAGCGGGGGAACGCCTCTAGGGAAAGCTGCCAGCATCGCCCCTCTCCTGCAGAGATTGGAGGTGTGGGGAAGCACGGGAGGAGGCAGCGGGTGCCAGCAGTCTCATTGCTGGGCTCATCCCCTCCTCAGTGCTGCCCTTTACCTAACGTGAAATGATGCTTTGCACTGCTCCGGCCCTACCTCCAGCTCTCAGACAGTGCACAGCACGAAACCCTGCAGTCAGTTTGCCTCTCACCCTGAGAGATTCACTGTGCACGCCCAGGGATGGCCAACACCAGCTCAAAAACAGCCCCGTTCCTTCCTCTCACCGCTCAGTACCTCTGCACTGAGCACCACTGCAGCCCAAACCCCCCTGCACCAGCATGTGCCTGCCCTGCAGTGCCCGCCTGCCTCTGGGGCTGCTCTGAGCTCAGGGTCCCAAGCTCAGTGTTCTCCCGGACAGACAGGTGACACCCCTGTGGCTCTGGGGACGTTCTCACCCCGAGGACATTCTGCAGCCCCACAGCCCTGCCCCAGCACCGCAGCCTCCCCCCCTGTGCCGGACCTCAGTTCTGCCCTCCTTTGTGCCGCATGGATTCCAGCCCAGCGCTGAACAAAGGGCCGCTGCTCCCACAGCCCGCCAAGAGCGAACAAAGGGCGGCTGCTCTGCTTCCATGCCGGGCTCCTTTCTGCAAGGGAAAGCACCACTGCGCCCTGCAGCAACTCGGGGCAGCGCTGCGCTGCGGGACGGAGCTCCTGAGGGGCTTGGGAAGGCTGCAGGATGGCGGTGGGATGGCAGCAGGGAGGTGTGGGATGGCAGCGGGATGGCAGTGATGGCTGTGGGGGACAGGGAGGGCTGTCCCAGGGCTGCTGCAGCACCCATCTCCCATCATCTCCCCTCTCCCGGCCCACGGGGCGCTGGTGGGAGTCCATTACGCAGCTCCATTAGAATTAGTGGGCAGTGGAAATGAAGGAGCTCGCCTCTCTCCCTCTTGATGATTTTTTGATGATGTTTTAAAGACTGAGCTCTGTGAAGAGCTGCTGAGCGGAGCTCGGCACGATGCAGCTCTGCTAATGGGCGTTAACCCCCCGACCCTGCTCCAACGCCGCCCGGCAATGAGTGCTCCAAATGAGAGCAAAATTAACGAGGGCACCGCACAGTGCCAGGACGGGGCAGGGCACGCAGCACTCGGACACGGGAAGTGGCCACATCACCACACTGAGCACGCTGAGGGCCCTCAGGGACTAATCATCCCCAGCCCCACCATACACACAGCCCTGGAAGGAAACAGCTGTCCGCAGAGCCACAGAGCAGAGCTGCCCAGAGCAAAGCAGTCCAGCAGAGCATGGAAACGGCACTGCCACCTTGCAGCAGGGACACCTGAGGCAGAAGCAGCACAGGGAGAAAAAAGGGGAGCAGCGGCATCCCAGAGCTCATGCCAAGGCCTGTTTGCTCAGCTCTCAGCCGGGGATCTGAGCAGAACCGGTACCTTCGGGTGGCTTCAGCACCGGGTGGAGCGCACCGAGCCATCCTGCTGGGGAGGGCTCACACCACCGCCGCGACGGCGCAACAGCAGAGCGCAGCAGAGCCCTGCAGGACCCCCATGTCCTGCACTCCCTGCTGCAGGACAGCTCCCCTGGGCTGTGCCCCCCAGGGGGTCCCCAGCCCACAGCTCTGCTGCTGAGCTCCCGCAGTGCCCAGGAGCGGGCAGCCGGGTCCCCAGCCCCGGGATGCTTGTTTGCAAGCTGCCACTGTACCACATCATTATGAGGTGTTTGGGATATCAACAAATTAGCAGGCGTCTGGGAAGAGAAGGATGCAGCACCATTCGTAAATGTCAGCTCGCTGCCTCCTCATTTTGCAGATCATTAAACCCAATATTCCTAACCTGTATTAGTGCAACGGGGACGGGCCCCCTCCACAGTGACGAGCCGCCAGGAGAGCTGCAGAACATTGCTATGGAGACCCTGCAGCGCTCCCGGCCCTGAGCCACAGTCCTCCATGGCCCCACGCTGAGCCGGCACCTTCTGCCATGCCCTGCCCTGCCCTGCCCAAGGGCTGTGTGGGGCTGTGGGCAGTGGGGCTGGGCAGCGACATCCACAGAGATGTGCAAACTCAGCTGGGTTAAGAGCATCCATCCTGGGGCACCAAATGCCTGTGCACACGTGTAAGCGTGCATAGTGGGGAAGGACAACGAAGGCAGCTGAGCAGGCGCAGCCAGGACTGGGCGACGCTCCTGAGGGATGCAGGGAAGGGCACTGAGGTCCCCATGGACTGGGGCTGTCAATCTGTGTGCATGTGCAAGGCACGCAGGCAGCATGCGGGGCTGAGGGGCACCGACAGGGCGATGCCATGCACATACTGTGCTGCGTGGGGCAGGCGGGGGCTGAGCATCGCACTGAGATCCAGCAGTGCAGTGTGCATGGCTCAGCCCCGTGCTCACAGCTCAGCCCTGTGCTCAAAGCTCAGCCTTGTGCTCACAGCTCAGCCTTGTGCTCAAAGCTCAGCCCCGTGCTCAAAGCTCAGCCCCATGCTCACAGCTCAGCCCCATGCTCACAGCTCAGCCCTGTGCTCACAGCTCAGCCCCATGCTCACAGCTCAGCCCTGTGCTCACAGCTCAGCCCTGTGCTCAAAGCTCAGCCCTGTGCTCACAGCTCAGCCTTGTGCTCAAAGCTCAGCCCTGTGCTCACAGCTCAGCCCTGTGCTCAAAGCTCAGCCCCATGCTCACAGCTCAGCCCCATGCTCACAGCTCAGCCCTGTGCTCACAGCTCAGCCCCACGCTTGCAGCTCAGCCTCGTGCTTGCAGCTCTCTGCCGTCGGCCCCGACAGCCGCTGACAGTTGGCATTAATCACGCACCGCGCCCCAACACAACTCTTTACTGGCCATCAATTTCCCATGGGTTTTAAAACTAAAAAACAAAGACAAAACCGCGTCGTTTGGCCGCCGCTGAGCAGCACATTAAGGGGCTGTCAGCTTCTCGCCATGCACCCTGCATCACTCTTTAAGCACATGAGAAGTTCATTATCCCCGGAGCTCTGGCAGCCGCGGGGATGCTGGTGCAGGGAGCGTCACGAAGGTGCTGCTCTGACTCTCGGCCCCGCGCCGCCGCCACCAAGCGGAGCCACGGCAGGGCACCGGGGGGCACGGGGCTCGGCTGTGGGGATGGCACTGCTGCCCACGGCACTCTGTGTCCCCGTGGCGCCCGCGGCCCGACACCAGCACCCAGCAGGGTGCCATGCAGTGCCACGCCGTCACAGAGCAGCACGGTGCTCCTGCAGCCCGTGCAGCGCTGCGCTGCGCAGTGACAGCCCGGCAGCCCAACAGCACGCCTGCCAGAGTTTGCTGATGCTCCCTAGCAGCCTGACACGGCGCTCTCTTTAACATGCGCCCATGTAAAAAAGCAACAGCTCGTTTGATTTATGATACTTCAGAACAACTAAGATTCAATTGCTCTGCACGTCCCCGGCTCTGATTACCTCCTAAATGAGATAAACCGATGGCAATTTATCCCCAGACCTCACCAACTTTCCCAGGATGCTCACCTGAGCTGCGTGCCTGGTGCACACAGGTTGGGGCGGCTGCAGCTCCTGGCTCTTCCCTGCTGCTTGCACCCGCCTGCAGGGCCTCACAATGGGCTCTGCCAGGTCCTGTGCAGCGGCACTGCTTGTGGAACCATCCTCTGCGCTGCCCCCGTGCCCCCTCGTGTCTGCTCCCAGCAGGAGCGGCACTGGGGGACGCCGGCTCAGATGCAGAGCACTGCAGCCCCACTCCGCACAGCAGTTTTACACTTTCGCTGCGTTGGCTGTGTGAAAGCAAAGAGCTCGGGAGATCCAGCTGTGAAAGTACTGCTGGTAAATGTGCAAAAGCAGATAATAAAGAAGCAGTGAAGAATCAGCCCTACGGACACTGTCCATGACATCAGCCACAGCCATACCCACTACGTGGGGCAGTGCTGAGCCCCAGGTTCACCACCAGAACCGAGTGCAGACACCAGGACATGGGCATGGGACCTCACACAGAGGCTCATTCATTACTCTGGTTCGCTCGCTGCTCGTTTGGCTTCTGATGCAGATGACCACACAGTGAGCCGGCCGTGGCTGCAGCCCAGCACACAGACCCCAGCCCTGCCCCAACCACTTCCAGGGCTGCAGGTCCTGGGGATGGGCCCTGTGCTGCAGGGCGGATGCTTCGGCCCCATGCCAGCAGGGAGGGCCGCAATGTCCCTTCCAACCCAGCCATGCTGTGCTTCCATGAAAAGGACTCCTTGGCTCTGCCATTCGTATGGAGCAGAGATGTATGGAGCACTTCCCAGAGCCATCCCCAGGGTGGATAACCGCAAAGGACAGAGCTGGAGCCACGGGTGAGCGCTGCTCACAGCCCCTGGAGCTGCACGCAGCCCGGCTGCAGGAGCAGCATGCTCTGCCTGGTGCCAGGGGCTGCAGGCAGGAGCCACAGCCGTGTGCCGGGTCTGCGCCGTGACAAAGGCAGGTAGCTGATACCTCCCTGGCAAACGACGTTCCATGTTGATGAATGTGAAGCAGGAGAAAATGACGTTATTCCAACAGCTGCCAGGCTTCTGCATTAATTCCATCGGCCCGAAGCAGGGCTGGGTACCACTGCACAGCACAGCACTGTGGGCAGGGAGCAGGGGAGGGGGCAGCAAGGGGTACTTGGTGCCCTCATACACTGCATGGCACCGCACCACGTGCTATTCCCACACTCCACCTCTCCAGGACACTGCCAACAGTGAGAGATGAGGGTGGGCACACGTCTGCAAAGCTTCCTATGAGACGGCAGAGGATGGGACGGGCTGAGATGCACAGACTGGGGTGACAGCAGCTGTGCATCCACTGGGGGCAGAGAGCAGAGAGCTGTGGGACCAATGCATCTCCTGGAGGAGTTCATGTAATTGTGAAGCTCTGAGCAGCTGCTGGTCCACACTGCTGGCTCGTCAAAGCGTGCTCATTTTTAATTACTCTCTCCACTAACTGTACTCAATTTCGCACAGCTTCAGATCTTTGCCTCTGCACCTTCCTGTGCCACAACCATCTGCGTTGCACTCCAGGGCCGGACCGCTCCGTGAGCACTGATAACAGCAGCCCTTCAGCCCTGCACCTCCCACCCTTCTTCCTGGAGAGCCGAAACCTTTCACATCCATACCACAAACAAAGCCATCAGCCCCAGTGCCACTTTGAGATCTTCCCTACAACGCTGCAGTGTCTCCAAGCCCTCCTGCAGTGTCAGTCACTGGGTGGGTCACAGCACTGCCTGCTTACACCCATGCACAGGTACAGAACTGCTGCACTCAGCCCACAGGTCACACGTGGACAATGTGCCTCTCCCTGCCACGGTGCTGGGAGCGCTGCAGATGTGGGGAAGGGCAGTGAAGTGTCCAATAATCACCACCCATCACAGCTAAGCACGCACTGGTCTAACATGATGAACGTACAGCAATACTTTCTTGCTTGCCATGAGACGCCCAGTGCACATCACAGACCCGAATGACGCTCGAGGTACCGGAATCAAACATTAAGGGAAAGTCCTTCCCAAACGTGGTGTCATTCAGGTGTAGATCAACTGCATACGGACTGAACCAGAGCTGCTGAATCCCCCTGCAGACCTACACCAGGATGCTTCCCGAGGGAGGAACGACAAAGAGCTGCTCAGGCACAGCAGGTACAGCCGAGGGCTGCAGCTGCCCTGGGATGGGGCAGGACAGCAGCACGGCCATGGCGCAGGACAGACTGCACTGCACCTCGTGTTACAGCCGGCATCTGCTCTGATCCTGTTCTTAGCTCCCTTCTTCAGCCACCTGAACTCCATCCTTAGTTTGTTTCCTGCAGAAGCTCACTGCTGGCTGCAGGACACGGAAACCTCAGATGACGCCCAGTATCAGCGCCTGAGCACAGCACTTTGCAGAGGCCAACCACGGGTTCAGCCCCTACAACTGTGCTGCACTGAGCTGCGCCTGCTGACGTGGGCAGCCTTCACACAGCCCCGCACAGCTCAGGCTCTGCTTCAGAGGCACAGACACCCGCAGTGCCCGGCAGCACGCTGCCCGCTCCGTCACACTGTGCTCCCCTGCAGCAGATGAACACCTCCAAAGACCCTCACCTTGAGGGCGAGGCCTTCAAACGGTGCAAGTGCGGCAGATTTACAAGCGCGCGGATACGAGCTCCTATGGTAGAGAGCGTCTGCACACCTTCTGCACGCCTACGTGCGCCCCCGGCCCTGCTGGTACAGCCCATAATTACCACTACCACTAACTGCACACAGCAGCACGCCGGCAGTCCTGCTGCACCGCAGGTGGGACACCACGGGCAGGTCCAGGGGTGACGGCTCCCTGAAGAGGCACCAATGAGTTGGGCAGGAGCACCCCGTGCCCCGGTGTCCCCGCGCCGCGGAGCAGAGGCTGCCTACCTTCAGCCGCCGTGCTGGGGCCGTCGGGCCGCGTCGTCCCCGTGCTCTTTTTCCTGCGGTGCTTCTTCCTGTTGGCATGCGGCGACGGGGGCGGCTCCAGCTTGGGGCTGGCGGCGGTGGAGATGTTGGGGCTGGAGCTGAGGGAATCGGCAGTGCCGTTGGCTACGGACAAAGAGAGAGAAGATGATGTACAGCGGGAGGCGCGCGGCGCTCTGCCTGGCCGCAGCTGCACGGCCCCGACCTGCAGACGGAGCAGGAACTGCGCTGCTCAGCGCTGGGACGGTCCGGGGCCAGGGGGTCTCCGCGTGGGTCCCTATGCTGCATGGGTCTCCATGTGGGGGCCTGTGTGGGTCCTTACATGGGGTCACTCTGGGCACGGGGACTCCCTTCGGGGGCTGCCGAGGGTCGCTGCCAGCACTTGGATGGATGGGACACGCACAGGCACCGTGCAGGGCAATGCCTGCGTTCGGAAGGGACGGAGCAGCACGCTGCCATGTGCAGCCCACAGCCCTGCACCTCTGCAGCACCGCACCCTGCACGGCCTGCAGACGAGGCAAGGGGTTGCCAAGCTCAGGAACTGAGCGCAATGGTCTCCATAGGCTCCCGATATGGAGCTGAAGAAGCTGCATCCCCAGCAGCAACGCACCAAATTTATCCTCAATCATACTGTTCCTTACAATTAATAGCAGAATTAGAAACAATCAGGGAGCTGCCTAATTACTGTCAATTAGAGCGCGCTAATCAAGCTCCGATCACACACACACACGCTGCCGCTGCACTCACCATTAAATGTCAAATTTCATTAGAGACCAGCAACAAAATCAAAAGCCTGACATTCAATTTCAGCAGCACACACAGCGCAGGCTTCCAATCAGCATAAAAATGCAGACTCCGGGGAAGGCAACGAGGCGCAGGAGCCCTCGCTGCACGGTTAACCCTCTCCGAAATGTGCTCCTGCCTCTGTGTGCCCACAGCACCGCTCCGGCCCCGCTGCCCAGCACGGTGCTGCAGCCCTCGGGGCGTCCCGGCGAGCACCGAGCGCAGCCCCAGGGCTGCTGGCACGGGGGGGTGAGCGGTCCTGGTGGCCCAGAGCGGCGCTCAGCAGCACGGAGCTGCCCACTGAGCTGCATGTGTGCATGGCCGGGATGGGACGTGGTGGCACAGCTCTGCCGTGCCTGGCTCCTGCTGGATCTGACACACACGAGCGGGCGTTTCCCCTGCTATTAATCCACGGGGAAATAGCTCACCCTTGGCAATTGAGAGAGATAAATCTAATAAAATCAGATCCCACTTTATGGATATAAATTACCTCTGCTGTTTGGCAGGACGGTGCCTGCAGGAGGTGTGAGGTGCCTCCCACCCCCCAGCCCAGCACTGCAGGGATCCGAGCTTTCCCACGTGAGGGACAGTGGTGCACCCCCCTGTGCTGCCTGCCTGTTCCCGCACCCCTGTGCTGTGCCATACCTCGGGGCTGCGGGGTACCTGCAGCCTGCACTGACCCCGTGCCCTCGCTGCACAGCAGCCATCACCCAGCCCACGCTCTCTGCACTGCCCTGCAATCACTGGTACAGAACTGGAGCTGGGGGCTTGCAGGGTCCTGGTGGGATGGGGAGGGGGCAGGAGTGGGAATGCTCCCTCCAGAGAGAGGGAGAGTTTTTCCTATTACTCAGCATTGAGCTCTTCCAACCCACCCGTGGGTCTCCAAACCCCCATCTCATCATGGAACCCCTCTACACGCACAAGTGGGGATGCTCCTGGGTGCTTCCCCCAGACCAGCCGGGTGCCTGTGAGCCATGAAGGCCAAACACCAGCAGCGCTGGGGCAATGTCTGTGCCAGCTGTGCAGCCCTCCTGAGGAGCTCACCAAGGTGCACGTGAGAGGGGACAAGGGGGAACGGCTTTAAACTAAGAGGGGAGATGTAGGTCGGATGTAGGGAGGAAACTCTGCAGGGAGGCCCCAGCAGTGCCGCTCAGCAATGCGGGTGCTCCATTCCCAGAGGTGCCCAAGGCCACGGATGGGCCCTAGGCAGCCTGCAGGCGGGGGCACCCAGCCAGGGGCGTCCCTTCCACGTGTCCTACGTGACTCCACGGCTCTACGATCTCTCGGAGCGGGTGCTCAGGCCTTTGGCTCTGAGCAGAGACCCTCTCCCCGCGGAGCAGCCTTGCGGGGCCAAGCCGTACAGGGCAGTGCCCAGAGCATCCCCAAAGCAGCACGGCTGCTCCGCGTCCGGGGCTCGGGCTGGGGGGGCCGTGGCACATTACTGCTCAGAGCTGCGCCCTTCCGCTGCCGTCGCCGCGCTGCCCCATCAGCAGTAACAGTCTGATTAATTCGCTTCCAGCAGGGAGCTGATGGGGCCAATGATGGAGCCGCTGCATCAGGCGCGCTGAAATTGATAGTTTTTCACAGTTACAAATGAGGAGCCTCCTCAGCTGCAAATGGCGCCCGCACAGTCGGACTCCGGTAATGATCATAAAGAGGCTCTCTTTAAACTGCGAAAGCCCCTGGGACCGCGCGGGGGGGCGGCTGCCGCGCTAATGAGAACTACAAGGGGCGAGCAGGCATGGAAATGGCTCCTCCACTCTTGATGTGCATTTAACTGCTTTTTTAGTGCGGCGGCAGAGCCAGGAACGAAGGAGTGATGAATGCAGCACAAAAGCATTTATTTTCCAATTCGGCAAAGTGGCTACGTTGGGAAATGTATGAATTATTTTAATTCACTCAACTGTCCTGAAACGTCGTGGAGCGAGCGGGCGCGGGGGGAGCCGCCGTGCGCACACAGAGGTGGAATGGCCACTTTGGGTTCCTCTGCCCCAAAGCCCGCAGCGGGGCGGGCGCTAAGAGCAGCCTGCGCTGCCCCTGGTGCGCGCTGACCCTCGCTGGGGCCCACCCCACAGAACCTCCCGCAGCCCCGCGGGGCCGCAGTGCCACTCACCGGGGTTGGGGCAGGCGCCGGGCAGCGCCACGGCCTCGCTCCACTGATCGGCGCTGGAGACAGAGTAGGAGCGCTGGTGCATGCCGTCGGGCTTGGAGCTGAAGCCCACCAGGTTGATGCCGCTGACGGAGCGCTCCGAGTGCAGGGAGGTGCTGCTGCTGGAATGTGGGGCGCCTGCAAGAGAGCCGCCGGGTCAGCGCGAGCCGAGGGCCGCCTGGGGCAGAGCCGGAGCCCCGTGCCACGTGTGTGCAGGTGCCCGGCACCAGGGCTGCTCCGGCCCTCCTCTCCTGCAGGTCCTCACACGGCACCGGGCAGCCGGGTGCCCAGCGCGGCACGGCTGGGGGTGCCGGCACGCAGCCCCCCTTCGGCCCGGTTCCGCGCTCTGCGATCTGCTCCCGGTCCCCACCACGACTACAAGCACCTGCACCAGCAGGCACCGCCAGCAGCCCCGGCGCCCATCCTCACGCAGTTCCACCGCCTGTGTGCCCCAGCACAGAGCACAGGGCGAGCGGAAACACCATGGAGGATGTCATGGGGACGTGCAGGGGGAAGGCCTCTGCCCCCGCTGGGACCCCCTGAGCTGCATCCCTGGGAGCTTGGAAGCCACGGAGGAAAGTTCTGGGGAACAGAAGCAGCCGAAGAAGATGAGATCGCTTTGATGTGAAATGGGTCAAATGTTTCTGGATTACGGGAACAGCCCCAGCTCCCCACGCAAACACACGGAGCTGCTCCTGCTGCTGAGTGCCGCCAGCGGTGAGTCTGGGGGGGACGACTCTGCTGGGGGGGACCGACCACACCGGCACTGCACACACAGCCCCACACCTCCCCTGCTGCCACATGCTGTGAGGTCAGCTGCGTTCTGCTCTCCGGTGCCCCATGGCTGCATCCCCCCCAGTGCACCGCCAGGGTCTGTGCATGAAGTTACAGCTCTGTCCCCACCATTCCCCCCCAAAAATGCAAAATGTGATCCAAATGTCACCAATGTTTGAGTGCTGCCTGTGGCTGCGGAGTGCTGGGATCTCAGTTCCAGAAGCCCAGATTTCCATTACAGAGAGCAGTGGCTGTACCTGGTGGCCAGGGCACGAGTAGAATGGGAGCCAGCCTGAGTGTCTCCCCCCTTGCAGCCACGGGATCAGGTCCTGCAGCCCCGAGCACCAGCTGTGGGGCCAGGCCCCGGCAGAGCCATGGGGCCAGGTACTGCAGACCCACAGCCCCAGTGCTGTGCCACTGCTCAAAGCCCTCAGCCCCACTGCCGTGCGCTCCCCCTCCCTGCCTTGTTCAGCACCACAGAAACACGTGTAAAACCATGACACTGACTTTGCCTCTAATTAGCCCTTAATTTACAAGACACACTCGGAAGGGTAATTAGCTGGCGCTCCGCTCTTGACTGCCGCATCCATCTCCTCTCTGCTCCTGGTGGGAGGGAGCCCGCTGCCACCGGAGCAGGGGACACCCCTGGGACTGAGAGGGGATGGGTCCTGGGAGGGGACGACATGGAGTGGGACAGAGTGGGACAGGACGAGATGGGACGGGGTGGGACAGGATGGGATGGGGTGAGGTGGGAGGGAAGGCGGTGGGATCCCCATCTCAGCCAGTGCAGGCTGACCTGCGCCATACTGCGTTGGCAGCACGTGTGCAATGCACAGCAGGGAGCGGAGAAGGCAAACAGCACAGAACACTGCCTGGGGAAGTCCTGCAGCAGAGGGCAGCCTCCTGATGGCCGTGCAGTGGCCCAGGTCTGCCCAATGCACAGCTGGAGCACCAGCTCCCTGCAGGCACTGCCCCACCAGCAGCGTGACCACACAGAGCACCCAAATCCTGGGTCCCTGTGGAGCTGCCTGAGCCCTGCACACACTCCTCTTGTCCTGGGGATGGGTAGGTTGGTCCAGCAGAGGACCCCCTCCTCCCAGACATGACACCACGAGCTGCTACAGGATCCCTGTACATTAGGCAAAGCAGAAGGTAAACAGAAAGCCGCATGTAATGCACTGCCTGCCTCTCTGAGCACAGTCCCCCAGGACTGACCTCTCCCTGCCCCCCCCACAGCCCATCAGCAGAGCTTTTCCCATTCCTGTTTGCTCAGAATTCAAAAGTAAAGAATTTCACATCAACGCGTTGGTGTGACCTCAGCAGTGCTCACAGCCCACAGCACTGCAACACCACGCAGCAGATGGATTCGTGGTCGCATTTCAGAGCATTAACACTGCAGCCATCTCTGACAGCATCACTGTGGAAAGGACTGCTTCCCTCTGACAGTGCACTGATCCGACCAGCGCTGATGAAGCTGTGGCACATCAGTTCTGCCCCTACCAGCACGGCTGATGCCCACTCCCGAGCACCAAGGCAAAGCCGGATCACAGACCCGCAGTGTGGCTGAGGATGGGGCCCTCGGGGTCCCTCTGGTCTCCCCAACCCAGCAAGGCCACCCAGAGCACAGCGGGGTGGGAGCTCCCCAAGGAGGAGGGCCCGCAGCCGATGTCCCCACGCAGAGCTGTGTGCAGGCAGCTCCTGGGCTGCAGTTTGTGCCAGCGCCGCATGCCGCCCCAGCGCCAAGCAGAGCGCAGCTCTGTGCCCTTACAGCTCCTGCAGGGCTCTGTGGCCACGGTGGAGCCCCCTGAGCCTGCCTGGCTCCAGGAGGAGCAGCCCCAGCAATCAGGCTCTCCTCCCAGCAGAGCAGCCCCAGGGCTGCAGTGGCGGTGGGAGCTGTGCTGCTTATTTCCAGTCTGAACCCCCCCTCCTCAGCCGCCACTGGACCTTGCTATACATCTATCTGATAAGACGCTCGCTGTTATCAGTTTTGCTCCTCTCTTGGTACTTGCAAACAGCGTTGGAAAAACCTCAGCCCCTTTCTTCTGCTACACCCACACCAACAGAGCTCCCCACACCTCTCCCAGCACAGCACGTTCTGCAATCACAGGACATCCCCTGAGCCCCCCAAGTCCTCCCAGCCCCAAACTGCAGTCACCAGACAGCTGAGAAAGGCTTCCAAAATTCCCGAATTAAATAATTCACACTCGCTGATTCCAACACGTCTAAATCTCCTACCTGCTGTTTAATTTGCTTCTAATTACAGCTGGAATATGAAGAATTCATCATTCTGTGCTAAGATACATCATCTCTCCTCTTCCCAGACACCAAACAGAAGTGTTTACTGAACACGTGGTTCCTTTCTTTATTAACCGCTGTATTATTTCCACGTAGTAATGAAGCAGCGCTGTGTTAGGATTCATTAGTTCCTAATAAACTCGAAAAGAACTTTTTGCTGTCTGTACCCTGCTGCAGCCCCTTGTGGTAACGGCGCCGTGTGCTCCTGCACCAGCGGAGCTGGGCGATGCTGGGCTGTGCAGGGAGGAGGAAGCACAGGTGGGGTTTATCCATTCCTTAAGTAAAGTAGCACGAGAGAGGAGCAGAGAGGGCTTTCCCTGCAGGACAGGGCAGCACGTGGCCGCCCCAGGCCAGGCTGCTCAGAGGAGGCTGCATTCATACACACACACACAGGCTCTGGGCGGCCTGTGCCGCTGCTTGGCGATCCTGCCCACAGCAGGGGGTTGAAACCGGATGGTCTCTGAGGTCCTTTTCAACCCAGGCGTTCTATGACTCGATGACAGATGATACAGCTGCATGAACGGGGCCAGCAGCACACAGCCTGGTTCTCCTTGCTCTGCTCCTGTGCATCGGCTGTGATCCGGACGGAGGGAGTGAGCAGTTCACGTCTCCTCTAACCCAGATTCATACCTTTAAGTAGCGCAGCCTCTCTTTTGATTTTGACTTTTTGCTATCCAGTCAAATGCTCCTTTCATCACTCCTAATTACGCTCCACACTTTCTCCTGTTTCTTTTTCCCCAAAGATCTGGCTCTAATTGCTTTCAGCCCTGTGAAATTGGCTCAGATATGTATTTTTGAGCACGTGTGCATCTATGCTGTCTATGCGTGTTTGAAGCTCCCTATTTCTGCTCTCAGCTCTCCTCTGCCTGAGCAGCAGCACCACATCGGGGTTACCTGTGCCTGAGCTGCTGCTCTCCAGCTCTGAGGTCTCTGCTCAGAGGGAGCACAGCATCTCTGCAGTGCAGAGCTGTGCCTCAGCGCAGCGGGTTCAGGACGGCACCATTCCCACTGCGTGGCTCCTCCTGTGGGTATCACTGTCACAGCATCATTCGTTCTCCATCACATCACAGCACAATGTTTAGGAACCATTTCTGAGACGCACAGCCAAAGTGCTGGAAAGCAGGAGCAGGGAGTGGGTGATGAAGAAATGATTTTCAACCTGCCTTCTGCTCTGCTAGTGTGACCGTAGGTGACACTCAGTCCCTGTGGAAACCTGAAATCATGAGCTACAGAAAATATATGTATGAGCAACACTGCCTAAAATGCAAAACCAAAAGGTACCGTGCAGCTGAAAGCCCAAAAGAGATCAGCACAGCCGGGATGGGGGCTGCCAAGCACGGCATTAAGGCTGCAGTGCTGTGCATCACTGTCTGCACTGACCGCCAGCAGCACAGCTGAGCTGGGGACGCTGCAGTGCACGGAGTGAGAGCAGCCCTGCAGAACACACAGCATCAGTGCAGCCCGAGGCTGCAGGCAGAGCCCCAGCAACAGCTCTGACCCACATGGGGTGCAGCAGAGGGAGCTCCCATCCCGTGAGCTGCACGGCCCCGACCTGCCCTGCAGCCGCTCTGAGAAGGAGCAGTGCAGAAGGGCCCTCAGCCCCCTCTGGAAGATATCAGCTGCCCCATTTCCCAGCTTCCTTGGCAGCACGGGCAAATAATTCAGAGCCACGTTTTCACAGGTGGCCGCTAATTACATCTCTTCATTTTTGCAGGTGCCCACAGCCAGATGCTCAGCACAGCAGCCTCAGCCGTGTGCTGCCCTGCGCCCATCTGCCTCCCCCAGCACTGCCCAGCACAGCCACAATCCGTCCTCTCCTCCTCACCCCCCCCAAAGCTGCCTTCCCTGCTCAGCCCTGCCATGCACTGCTCTGCTCCTTTAGTGTTTTAGCAAGCAGCAAGTGTATCAAGTCCCAGTAATTGTCTCTAATTAGGGTCAATGATCGTACTGTCGGGCGGGAGCAAATCAATCTCTGCTCTCCCCTTGGAGAACAGCAGGTTGTGCGAGGCACGTTGCAGTGCAGGCACTGCAGGCACAAAGCAGTGTGGGTGCTGCAGGGTGCAACGCAGTGTGGGTGCTGCAGGGTGCAACGCAGTGTGGGTGCTGCAGGGTGCAGTGCAGTGTGGGTGCTGCAGGGGCTGCAATGCAGTGTGGGTGCTGCAGGGTGCAATGCAGTGTGTGTGCTGCAGGGTGCAACGCAGTGTGGGTGCTGCAGGGTGCAAAGCAGTGTGGGTGCTGCAGGGTGCAAAGCAGTGTGGGTGCTGCAGGGTGCAGTGCAGTGTGGGTGCTGCAGGGTGCAAAGCAGTGTGGGTGCTGCAGGGTGCAAAGCAGTGTGGGTGCTGCAGGGTGCAGTGCAGTGTGGGTGCTGCAGGGTGCAAAGCAGTGTGGCTGCTGCAGGGGCAACACACAGCCTGGATGCTGAAAGCTCTGCTGTTTTGCATGCTGAAACTGGAGAACGAAGAGGCTCATGAAAGGACTCAGCCCAGTGGCAGGAGCTGCTGTGCCCAGCAATGCTGAACCCCTGTACAGCCCTGCCTCACCCCTGCCTGCTGCTGCACGCTGCCATTGGCACAACACAGGAACAACTCTGCACATTCATGCAGAGCCTGGGAGAGCTGCTGAGCAGCCCAGTGCGCCTTCCTTCCTTACAGCCCTCCGCTGCTGCGCCAAAGCGTGTCCTGGAATGCAGCACTGGTCAGTGCATCCCCCCACACACCTCTGCTTTACTTCACTGGGAGCAGAAAGCATCACCTTCCTCCCACCAGCCCAGCCTCGGTCTGCCAAAACCATCCGGCTGCCCACCTAAGGCCGCAGGGAGCCCACAGCCTGACCGCAGAGACGTAACGCCACGCTGTGATGCGAGGATGCAGCGTGACGCCGTGCTGTGAATGCCACCGACCCACGGTGTGGCACGTTGTGACAACAGCCCTGGACACGACAGCGCCCTGCGGTGGTGGCTGAGCACTGCACTGCTCAGCGCATCGCCGGGATGCGGCTGTGCACAATTATCCCCACTGCACAGGTGGGACAACTGCACGGAGCACCGCTCAGGTCCCTCAGCCTTCTCTCCTCCACACACGCAGCCCAGGGCTCTCCCAGGCCCCACCAGGAGCTGCTCCAGGCCCCACCATCTCCGCATCCTCCACTGAGTTCCTCCAGCAGTTCCCATCTGCCTGGACCTGGGCAGCCCAGCACTGGGTGCACTGCTCCAGCCGTGTCCCCCCTAGGGCAGGACGCAGGGGGGGATCACCTCCCTCACCTTGCTGGTCACACTCTGCACTGCATTCCAGGGTCCTTCTTGGCCACCAGCACACACTGCTGGCTCACAGTCAGCCTGCAGTCAATCACTGGTCAACTGCTGGTAAACCTTTAGCCAACCTTTGGTCAACCATTGGCTGCTGCTGCAGAACTCCCTGCTCACATCACCTGCACCAATACTTGTCAGTAAGAGCTGCTAACAAAGTGCCTCCTGCTCTGAGTGCCCAGCAGGGGACTGAGCACCCACAGCAGCTCAGCAGGGCTAAACGAGGCCAAGTTCCTGGGGAGAAACAGCAGCTCCTGGGCTCTGAGCTGGGGGCACGGCTGGCAGGCGCCTCTGACAGGTCTGCCTTCATCTCTGCCTCAGCTCCCTCTCAAAAATAAATAACAACGGGAGAGAGAGCAGTTACACCTTGTGGGAACGTGGTATCCCAGTGCCTGCAGCACAGGGCACACACAGGGCTCAGCCCTGCATCTTCCTGCAGCTCCCTGCTCCCATCTGGCCCCGCAGGTCCTGGCAGCACAACGCTGAGGGCAGCGGCTCTGCTTCGCATTCGGGACTCATCTTCCTGCTGAAGGGAGTGGGTAAACATGCAGGAGGTGTCACCACCTGAATGCTATAGTGCATATTTGTAATATAAATATGAATTTGCACTATTTTATACATGATTCATGATGAAAAGTATTAATTACAAACAAATTCAATCTCTGATCTGCGCTTTACTCTTAGACTACAAATAACCCTTAAGGTGCTGCTGGGAGGAACAAAGGTCCTGCACAGAGGAACTCCTGGGACCCCGTGCTCCCACTCCCAGTGATGCTCTGCTCTGTGCAGCAGCACAGGCACTGCCCCAGAGCCTCCATCACGGGGTGGCACTGCACCCAGCACTGCTCCCAGCAATGCACCCATCAGCAACCACTGCTCCCAGCACGGCTCCCAGCACCCAGCACCCAGCACTGCTCTCAGCACTGCACCCAGCACTGCTCCCAGCACCCAGCACCCAGCACTGCTCTCAGCACTGCACCCAGCACAGCTCCCAGCACCCAGCACTGCACCCAGCACCCAGCACTGCTCTCAGCACTGCTCCCAGCACCCAGCACTGCACCCATCAGCCAGCACTGCTCCCAGCACTGCTCCCAGCACCCAGCACCCAGTACTGCTCTCAGCACTGCACCCAGCACAGCTCCCAGCACCCAGCACTGCACCCAGCACCCAGCACTGCTCTCAGCACTGCTCCCAGCACCCAGCACTGCACCCAGCACCCAGCACTGCACCCAGCACTGCTCCCAGCAACGCACCCAGCACTGCACCCATCAGCCAGCACTGCTCCCAGCACTGATCCCAGCACCCAGCACCCAGCACTGCTCTCAGCACTGCTCTCAGCACTGCTCCCAGCACCCACCACTGCTCCCAGCACCCAGCACCCAGCACCCAGCACTGCTCCCAGCACCCAGCACCCAGCACCCAGCACTGCTCCCAGCACTGCACCCAGCATTACACCCAGCACTTTGGGCTTGCAATGACTTGATGCAGAGGCAGCCGGGCGGTGAGGAACACCGAAGCATTCCAGCAGAATCTGCCCCTGTCCGTAGCAGAGCTGTGAGGCACCGCTGCAGGCAGAGCCGCGCACCCAGGTGGAGAAGCTGCCGCGGCTCCCCCTGCACAGCCACAGCTCTCCTTCCGCAGAGCGCCGTGCAGACAACGGAGCAGCCCGCGGGCCGTGCGGGCCGTGCGCCCTTTCCGCAGCTCCTGCACTCCGCCCCACGTCCCGCAGGGCCGCCCCCGTGCTCCCAGAGCTCTGCGTGGCGCTGATTGCGGGCGCTGCGGGGCGGCTCCGCCGCGGAGCTGAGCGCTGAGCGCCGCGCACCCGTCCCAGCCTCTCCGCCGGACGGGGCGGCTCCGGTACGGGACGGTCCCAGCGCTGCCCTCTGCTGCTGCTCTCCCTCAATGTCAGCGTCCCCCACGGCGAGCAGCACCGTGCCGGGAAACTGGTTTTCCCTTTTCTTTGTTAATTCTTCCCTCATTACATTTGAAATTCCACAATCAGTGTGCACTGTAATTGTCGAATTTGATGCTAATGATTAATGAATTAAACATGGATCCATCAATTAGTCCTCGGAGAATAATTCTGCATAAAGCAGCGGATAATGTAATTACAGTAACAAAGATAATGAGATGTTAACATCGACGGAGCCCGACGTGACATGAGCACAGCAGGCGCGGCACCCGGCCCGGGGAGCCCATCCACTGCGCTGGGGGGCAGCGCGGCCGGCGGGGGCTCAGCGGGGACCGGGCGGCGCAATGGGCTCCCGGCACCTGGGGGCGAGCGAGGACCCCGCGCCACCACGCACCGCACCGTGAGCAGCATCTCCAGCAGCACCGAGCGCTCACAGCGCCTCCCCGGCTCCAGGAGCAACCGCGCACGAGCAGGAGGAGCTGAGGAGCCGCCTCCATCCTCCCCTTTCTCTGCTGGCTGCTCACCGGGGCCCTGTGTCCACCGCACCGTGCAGCAAGCAGCAGTCACGGGCTCCGCGGGCGCCCACGTTAAGCGTGCAGGGATGCACGCAGCACAGCCCACGTCCCCCAGCAGTGGCCTCCGTGCATCTCCCTGTGCTGGGAGAAGGGCCCCTCTGCAAAGCAACGACCCAGGGCTGCAGCTGTGCTCAGACCAGGCTCGAGGTGATGGACGATCCCTGGGATGCTTTCCATCCCATCCGAGTGAGAGCTGCCTTCGTCCTTCCAGCTCAAAACACGCACTGATGGGGCACCAAAGCAGAAGGGATGAGCTGCTGACCCACAGCCAGAGCACAGCGGTGATCCTGGAGGAGGAGACACCCAACCCCACGCTGCCACACTACAAGGGATACACCACCAAACCCCAGGCGTGCAGCCCTTCACACCCAGAATGCATTCCCAGGTGAGAAGGGCCCGTCCTGCTGGTGCTCCCAGCCCAGACGCTGCTGGGTTTGCACCACGCAGTGAGCACTGCTCGTCCCTGACTGCAGGAGCCCTGCTGGGCTCTGTGCTCTGCATCCCTGCACCGCCCTGGGCAGCACAGCTCCCAGCCCCGCAGCGCAGCCCTGCTTCCCACCGGGCAGACACTGCTGAGAACCCTCCTGAAACCCCTCTGAGCAGCACCCACTTGTCTTTTCCCTGTGACACTTCAGGGGTCTCCGCAGCCCTCACCACGTGGCACTGAAACATCAGATTTCTCCCTCCACATCCAGAAGGAACCATCACAAAGGGTGATCACTCCTACATAACACTGCCTCAGCACGCACCGCATGAGCCCCAGTCCATCTCTAGCAGCTGCAGCCCCAAAGGGAGCCGACCAACAATACCCTCTGCACACACCTGGCCCCAATGCAGACACCGGACTCCATGGCAGACACCTGACCCCACTACAAACATGCAGCCCCAATGCAGACACCCGGCCCCATGGCAGACAGCTGGCCCCACTGCAGAGACCTGCTCTGCATCCACGTGGCATTAGCAGCACACTGAAGAAATGGCACCTTTGAGACTCAAAACACTTCTTGGACTGTTTGTTATATTAAGGATAACACTTCATGAATGCTGACAACCACGGACTGTCTAAATCTGCTCACCACCGACACCACGGGCTGCTGGCCCTCACGCACATGAGTCCCATCCCAGGGATGAGAGATCCTGCCCTGGATGTGTGGGAAGGAAGCTCTTCCTCCTTCTCCATGCACCTGTGGATCTCCCAGGACACCGCACTGCTCTGCAGCACCCCGCAGCACCCCAACCATCCCGCAGCGCCCTGCCCTGCCCAGCACCCACTGCAGAGCTGCATTGCTGCCCAGCTCTGCGTCCAGCACTGGCTCAGCCCCACTCAGCCAGCTGTGGGACTGCACCCAGCTCTCAGCTACTGCAGTGCCCCTGGTTGGCCCTCACCGATACAACTGCACGGAGGGACTGAAGCCAGGAGGGCACTGCATTGCACAGTGAAGGCTAAACAAGCAGAGCAAAGCAGAGGCTGCCCTGCCAGCACAGCCTGCGGGGATGCAGTTCTCAACGAGCAACTTGCAACAGCTCAGATCACAGCCTGATGGACACCTGGGGCACAAGGAGGTGAACAAAACAACAACGATACGAAACCACTTCTAACTGAGGACAGAGTTTTGGTTGGGAGCCAAGCTCTGCACCGCGTGTCAGAGGAGCTACAAGCCCAGAGATGAGCTGCTGCAGCGCTGAATGGGAACCAACGATCCCTATGGTCCCTTCCAACCCGGGATGTTCTGTGATTCTGTGACTTCATGCTTCTGCACCTCTGCAACGAAACGTAAAGCGGAGGCAGACATGGGCAGAAGATCCCAACGCCGACAGCTGCAGCGTGACATTGTGCCTTAGAAGCAGTGTTTGTGCAGGGAATGTGTGATGTGAGCAGTGCATTACTGGGCACGGCCATCCCTGAGCCCAGCCGTGCAGTTCCCATACCAGCAGCTCTCCATCCCTTCACTCAGCTCTGTGCTGTGTCTGCCCCACACCGGAGCTCGGCTGGAGCCCCAGCAGCGCTGTGTGCTGCCTGCACACCTCTGGGCACGCTGAGAACTCTCCAACTTCGTTCCCCCTCCTCCTCTCTCCCCACCGCTCCTCTTGTCCACATGAGGACAGTGGCACAGCTCTCAGTGGCACGGCTCCGACCTCGCCATGCGCTGTGCTGCACCCACACGCTGCTGGGGGAGAGCAGAGCCCCATCTGCAGAGCACAGCACTGCTGGGGGCTGCACTGCCCAGAGAGGGACAGCAGGGACACTGTGCCCAGGGAGCAGCTGTTACCACAGCGGAGCTCTTCCACCCAGCCATCAGCTGCACCACAGCAGGCTGAGCAGAGCCCCGCCGAGCGCCCCACTGCTGTGCTGTCTGTGTGCAGCACCACACTGCTGTGCAAAGCCAACGCACACCTGAGGCTGCTGCCCCATCCCTGGTGCTGTGCGCTGTGGGGGGACAGTGCTGGGATACAGCACTGTGGGGACACTGTGCTGGGGGGACATGGTGCTATGGGGTGCTATGGGGACATGGTGCTATGGGGACATGGTGCTGGGGGGACACAGTGCTATGGGGACACGGTGCTGGGGGGACATGGTGCTGGGGAGTGTGCTGTGCAGGAGCGCAGAGCGAAGGCAGTGTGTGAGTGGGGATCCCACATTCACTGATCTGATGCCAGCACAGCCCGCAGCACCCATGTAGCGCACACAAAGCATCTCTTGTAGGAAGATACCTGACCTGGTGTTCAAGGCTCCAAACAGCACTAAGCCCACCACAGTCCTGACACACGACGTCAGCACTGAATCACACTCCCTGCCAGGGAGCTGCAGCTCCAACCACAGCCCTGTGCTGCTCTCCTCTTGCTGCAGGTGAGGCTGAGGCCCCACGCAGGGCTTCAGGCAGCAGTGACCAGGAACAACTCACATCACAACCCACGTCCCAGCCCACATCCCAGCTGTGAGCACAGGAGGGCAGGACAGCTGCAGGGGGGGGACATGGGGTACATGGTGCAGGATTCATCACGGGAGCTGTTCTGTGCTTTGCCTGAATCCTCCTCACAGCTCTGGTAACTGTGGGTGCAGACATCACACCCAGCACCCTGCAAATATGTCTGAGCAGTGCTGTGCAGGGGCAGAGCTGCCACCGGGCTCCTGCATGCTGAGGGCGCATGGCAGTGGTGGCGAAGAAGTAGCAGCAAACAGAAGAGAGCAGAGGCAGACTACAGGCAGAAGCTCCACATCCTTGGTCAAAAATCCCTGCAGCCATACCCAAACAGCAGAGCGAGCATGGCTCTGCACGACCTGCAGTGGGTGAGGAGGGTTCAGTGCTCCACAGCAGTGCCTGTCCTGGGTGCTGCTGACCACAAGAGCTGGCACTGAGCCCCCCGGACCCACTCAGCCCCACGTGTGGTGGCTGCTGCACACTGACAGTCATCCCAGGGCAGCTCCCTGGGATCGTATGGATGCAGGAAAAAGTAAGAAGGAAAAGGAGCCACAGAAGCAGGCAGGAGCAGAACAGAGCTTTCCATGGTCAAGAAACATTGCCGGCACTTTTCCACCACTTTATGTTGCAGCAGCTGCCTCCATACACAGCAGCTCGTGCAACTCATGCCATACTTAGAACCCAGCAGCAGCCACCTGGGGGTTACCCAGAGACACCAGCACACACCAAAGGCATTCAGAGCACTGAAAGCCAGGAGCAGCTCCCGCTGCTGCTCAGCAGAGCCAGGTGCTGCCCACCTGCTGCAGGAAGGGCAGCACAGCCCCCACCACCCCAACAGCACCCTGGAGGCACCGAACCCTGGGGGCTGGAAGAGACCTCCTGAGACCTTCTAGTCCAGCCCCCCTAAAGGTCCCCACGAGGGAAGGCACGAGGTGAGGACACACTGCTGGCTCATAGTCAGCCTGGCACCAACCACTGGTCCACTGCTGGTCAACCAGGATCCCCCGGTCTGCCTCTGCAGAGCTCCTTTCCAGCAGCTCAGCCCCATCCCATACTAACGCTGTGGTTATTCCCCCCAGATGTAGGACCTTGCACTGTCCTTGCTGAACCCGTAAGATTCCTCTCCGCACAGCTCTCAGCCTGTCCAGGTCTCACTGAACGGCAGCGCAGCCTTCAGGTGTGTCAGCAGCTCCTCCCAGCTTTGTGCCATCACCAAACTTGCTGAGGATGGACTCCATCCCTTCATCCAGCTCACTAATGATGATGAACACCGTACCCAACACCGACCCCTGGGGAACACTGCTGGCCACAGACCTCCAAGCACACTGCGCCGCTGGGCACCCAGAGCTCTGCCAGCAGCTCCCAACGCACCTCCCCATCCGCTCGGCTCTCCCACTCCTCCTGTGCTTACCTACAAGGATGTTATTGCAGGCAGAGCCAAAGCCGTGCAGAAGGACGGACACAACGCCACCACCTACCCGTGCTGGCTGCCAGCTGTGTGCTGCTCCGCTCCTTTGCCAGCCCGTTGGCTTTGGGGCTCGCGCCGGGCGCTGCCGCCGAAGCCCTGGGCAGCCGCTTGCCAGGCACCTTCACTGTGGTTCTCAGCAGGTCGATCTCCTTCCCGTGCACGTTCTGCATGTAGTCCTACGGCAGAGATGGTACAGATCAGCCACGGCCCGGCCCGTCACTCTCAGCCCCTCTCTCATTCACTCCATCCAACCAACATCCGGATCCCCCCACGCTCGTGGCTGACAGCAGCCCCTGGGGGTGACCGGTGTCCAGCCCACACAGGGGCACCGAGCTGAGCTCAGGGGTAGACATCCCACGGCCCACGGCCACCCCAGCGCTGGTGCCCAAGGCTGTAGGCAGCCTAGGAAGTGGACGGAGGGCCTGGATGCTGCTCCGACCTCTGGGCTGGGACCTAGGAGTGCTGGGTCCTGCTCCCAGCGCCTGCACAGCGAGAGCAGGTCGAGTTGGTGTGCTGTGAGGATCTCTTTGTAGAGTCCTCTCTGGGGGTGGGGACAGATGGGGGCAGAGGGGCACGCAGACAGCAGGCAGATCCCAGCTCCTGCATCGCAGCGCTCAGGTGCAGCAGATGACAGTGCAACATAACCTGGTGTGGGTAATGCGATGTGGGAACTCCAGCTCAGGTCCCCGCTGGCGCGACTCAAGCCCAGAGTGGCTCAGCTCAGCACAGCGCCCCTCTGCACTGCACCTCTGTGGCTCTGAGTCGCTCCACACTCGGCGCTTCCCCCACTGCCGGCACAGCACTGCGCAGCTCCAGACCGCATGCAGACCACGAGCATCACTTCGCCCTCCCAGCAGCGCCCACCTTCAGCCAGAGCACGGCTGCAGCTGTGCTGGGAGCCACCACACCTGTCCTACCCTGCAGTGCTGCACCCAGCCGTGCTTCCCTGGGCCCACACAGAAGGAAAGCACTGAGCCTGTGGTCCCCGCAGAGCCCAGGAGTGCCAGCCCCGTCCCGGCTCTGGGTCCTCCAGGCTCGTGGGGCAGCCCCAGCTCTCTTCTCCATGACGGGCAGACGAGAGGCAGCAGCCGCGTGGGGCGAGCTGCGGGGCTCGGGGCTCGCTCCAGTTCACAAGGAGGTCGCCGAGGGGCCGGATCCGAGCCGGTGCTGCACGAACCGCTGCTCCAGAGCTCGGCGAGACGAGCGCAGCCAGCAAGGCGCAGCCGCTCCAACCGACGGCGGCGGGGCAGCTCCCGTCCGACCGCAGCCCCCGGCACCCCGACCCGCGCAGCGGTGGGGATGCGCGCACATCCCCGGCGGCTCCTCAGCGCCTCCCAGCGCAGCGCCGCCCCGCACCGCTCCCACCCAGGGGCCCGGCGCAGCCCTGGGCCGCAGGATTTCCCTGGCTCAGCACAATCGGCGCTCGCCGGCTGCCTGCCGGAGCCAGCGGTCACCGGCGCTCCGCTTTTATTGCACGCCATAAAACAGCAATTTCTTCCCAAGCCTCCTCGCTAATTACCCAGCCAGTTCTCTCATTTCATTTTATTACTGGAATTAACAACGAGTTCAAAGCGTGGAAAGCTATTAAGATGTGTGATTAAGCCACATTCAATTAGTTTCTACAAACAATTTAATTGATGTTGCAGATAGAATTAACAGAAGGTGATTGTGTGAATGGCTCCACTGGCTGCAAAATGGGAGCTGCTCCGCTCGGCTCCGCGCAGCGCAGCGCGGCCACGGCTCAGCCCTGCCAGTGGGAGCAGCACACGCGGCCGGGGAGGTGCTGGACCGCACCGCGCAGCTCGCCCTGCTCACTGCTTCCTGCCTCTGAACACACGCGTGGGAAGGTGGCAGAAATGCAGGCGCAGGGAGGAGATCTGTCAGCACAGAGCGGGGCTCTGACCGCAGCGCAGCCCCGGCTCTGCTACCTGCACAGCTCTGTGCCGCTGCGCCACCCGCGCGCCTGGGCTTGGAGCCGCTGCTGCTCATCCGTGTGCCAGCAGCCCCTCTGCGAAGCACAGCCCTTGTCTGACTGCAGAGAGGCAATGCCGAGGAGGGGCTGGAGGGGCCCAGACACAGCGCCTGGAATAGGTGCGAGGTGCACAGCCCTGACAGGGCACCTTTGGTGGTGAGATGAGAAGCGCGACCCTGCCGAGAGATGGGGCGCAGACCCGGAGGGGGCACCACTCCCATCCCTGCTGGGCAGCGATGGGCAGAGGGATGACAGAGAGAGGAGATCCTGGGCAGGGAACACCTGGACAACCCCGAGGAATGCCACTGGAATGCAAAGCAGCCAAGAGATCATAGAATCACAGAACCATATGGGTTGGAAAGGACCGCAGTGCTCATCTAGCTTCAACCCCCCGCTATGTGCAGGGTCGCCGAGCACCAGAGCGGGCTGCCCAGAGCTGCTCTGGGGCTGAGCACCCTGGGGGGGTTGGGCTCTGTGCCCTGCATTCACCTCACCGCCTGCATTCCCACAAGTGAGGGGACAAAGCAGCAGGCCCAGTTCTGACCCATGAGCTCTGCTTCACATCCTGTGAAAGATGCAATGTCTTGCAGGGAACCTGCTTTAGCAAGGGGTTGGAATCGATGACCCCCAGAGGGCCCTCCCAACCCCAATGACTGTAACACAGGTGCCCACTTTGTGCTCCCAGAGGGCAGGAAGCACGCCCAGGTTCACCACAGAAGATGGGAGGGCAGGACTTAGCGGGGCCCCATTGGAAGCACCAATCTGTAAGGCTGTCCCTGCACCCAACCCTCATGCAGGGAAGGCGAGGAAAGGCTCCTGTGCCCCACACATAACCGGTCTCTGCTGCAGGGAAACAGGGGGCACCGCTACCCTGGTGCAAGGCTGAAAGCTTTCCAAGAGATGTGGGGGAGGAGGCGCCCACCCGCACCTCTCAGCTATGGGCTGTGCATCACCAGTTGCACCAGGTGGAAGCAAACCAGATTTTTGCTCGAGGCAGCACAGAAATGAAACGAAACACCAAAGAAGTGAAGTAAGGAAAGCAACTGACATCAAACGAGATCACCCCCTGAGGAACGAATGGAGTAAAGAGGAGACAAACCCAGTGTGCAGCAGCATCAGCTGAGAGCAGTTAAACAACATCCCCAATTACTCTGCCTCTGCCACTGATTTTAACAGCGGCCCTATGATGCCTCCAATGGAAAGCTGATAAACCCACGCACGCATGTGAGCTCAGAGCAGCCACTGCCTCCCGCTTTGGGTCAATAAAGACCAAAAAACGGGGCTGCAAAGTTAGAGGGCTGCAGAATCACACAGAACACCACACAGCTCCAAGGCTACGAAGGAAAACCAACTGTTCCAGCACTCCTCTGAATCAGGGAAAGCAAACAGGAGGACTGGCTCCTTCGGTAAGGATGGGGCTCAGGATGTGGGGATGCAGCACAGCAACCCAAGAATCAGAGGCACAGCTGCCCATGGGGCTCAGCACTCAAACGTTACATCTGAGGGAATGGGGACGCAGAGGGGCCTGCAGCGTGTGGGGGCTGCGCCCCGACTCAGCCAACGCAGCCCGGCTGCAGCGGGTGTCACAGGTGTGCGCGTCCTCTGCTCACTGCTCCAGCAACAAACTGTGCTCAAGAGGGAACGGGGAAGAAGTCATTAGCCCCACAGTGGGGAGGCGACAGAGATGGATAGGGCAGCAGCTGCGTGCCTGAGCCGAGCAGCGAGGAGATCAGGGATGCATGGAGAGCTGGCGCACGGCGGGCTCCGCGCAGGCACTGCGTCCCCATTACCCAACACCCAGCAGCCAGGAAAATTGTTCCACACCCAAATGGCAGCACCAGACGCGGCTGCGAGGAGCCTCTGCCCACTCCTCACCCGGGATGCGGGGAGGCAGCAGCCCCTGCCTTCATGGACTGACGAAGGGCAACGGGAAACGGACAGATGCATCTACTGAGCATCTTTCTGCGCTGAGTTACGTTCCCATCAGCTCTTCCCAGCCAGTCTGGCACTGCAGACACAGCCTTCAGGGCAGGGACACGGTTTCCTCCATGCCTTGCTAAGATGGAGCTAAACTGTACTGAATGACCTCACGCTCCGGGTCTGCAGCCCTCACCAACGCCAAACTCTCTGCCAGCAGCTCTCTGTGGCCGTGGCACCTGCAGGAGCAAAAGGGGACCGCCGTGCCCTGCCTGCTCCTCGCCCCGCGCCAGCAGTACTCACGTGCAGGCTGGGGTGGTAGGTGAGCACACCGTTGTCACACAGCGTCACGTACTTCTTCTTCCACTCCTTGTTGAGCGACTTGCCGCTGCGCTTCAGCAGGATGCCCTGTAAGAGAAATGACAAGAGCCTCAGGCCTCATTAGGTCCAGGCAGCTCCCAGCCAGCCCCACGGCCACCCCAGGAGACACACAGGACCCGCGAGAACACCCAGAGCCTTGCCAGCAGTGCTTCTCTGTGACTGGCACACAGTGGGCTGCTCCCCTGCCCTCCCCATCGCTCCCCAGCCAGACCTCGTCCTCAGAGTGAGGCTGTCCGTGTGCCCTGTCCCACCACCCCTCCTGCTGTGCTGAAAGGCATAAAAGCAAGGCAAGGCCCAACCTCACCACTGACTGCACTCCTTGCTCTGCTCCACACCTTCCTCCAGCCCCAGATGGGGGGGTGGATAAGGACCGTTCAGGAGAGGTGGTGTAACAACACCCCAAAGAGGATCATTCAGGAGAGGTGGTGACCATACTTTGAGGCAGCCACAAGGGATGGATGCTCCCTTGGTGCCGGCAGTTCCTCCCTAGAGGTGTCAGATGGAGCCAGGGACACACTCTGGGAGATGGAGCAGCCAAGGTGCTGGTGCACCCCTTCCCACCTGGTGCTCCCCCAGACCCGACCCGTGGGCTCCAGGCACTGCGCACTCACAGGGCCTGGGAATGGCCACGATCCTCCTCCCCAACACCCCGGTCCAGAACAAACTTTCATGGATTAAACCAACTTTGAAGGCTGCGCCCTCCTCCCCTTCTCCCAGCCCAGTTCTGACCCCATGAAATCTGCACCAGGCAGGATGGGAGGCAGCAACAAGGCGGGCATGAGGCCACTGCAGCAGAGCCTGGGGGAGGACACCGAGCGCCCTGCCAGCAGGGAGAATGGGACAGCACAGAGCCAGCATGGGGACAAAGGGATGGATGAGTGATGGGGTTTGGGAACAAGCAGGACCCGGGCTGCAGGGCCCATCCAGGGATCTCTGGGCAGACAGCAAGGCGCTGCTCCAGGCCCCATGCCAGCACCTCCCCACAGAGCAGCTCTGTGCACAGCGTGGAGCGCTGCCTGGAGATGGGGATGCTGGGTCTGCCCATGGAAATGCAGGGCTGTGTGACGCTGCACGGATGGCTGCAGCACCCGGTGACAACAGGCACTGTTTTGGTGATACTGAGTGAGCAGTACGTAACGCTGAGATCACAGAGGTCAGAAAAGAACAATAAGAAGCCGCTGGGCCATCCAAGTGCATGAGATCCACACAGCTGTTAACAGACATAAACCAGCCAGGTGGAAGCTCTCAAAGCAAAATCACTGATGGGAACAAGTGATGATAAATGGCAAACATGTGTCCAGCCTAAATATGTGTACACAGGTCTGCCCATCTGCATTTGACTCCTGCTCTTTACGTAATGAGCCCAAGGAAAGCATGAACAGAGAACGTGAAGGTAACAGAACCCGCACCGAGCTGAAATGCTGTGATGCCTGTGGTTCAGCCACGGCTCCCTCCAGCCCGCGCGTTCCCTCAGTGCTGTCTGTGTTATGGGAGCACCCCAGAGCCCTTGGTGCCCACCAGGAGCACCTCCAGGGCTCCCCATCCCCCCCCACCCTCACCCCAAACCCATCGCTGCTGCACTGCACAATGCACCCTGACAGTGACAGCCCTCTCCCTTACAAAACCCCACACGTGAAGATGGCTCAGTGTTACAGCCAACCTGGACAAATGGTGGATTCTCTTTCGGGAGCATTTATTTGCCCTCTCTCAAGCACACCTGCTCTAGAGCTGACAGAAGTTACACATCTGGCACAGTCACTGGGTGAGTCCCTGCCTCATGGGCACCACGACCCCAATAGGCACCACGACCCCAATAGGCACCACGACCCCCACAGGCACCACGACCCCCACAGGCACCACGACCCCACAGGCCATATATGGACCCAGTCCACCTGCCTGTCACAGCGCTGCCACCTCCACCCCTAGCTGCCCCCTGCTCTGCTGGTGCCCACAGCCCAACTGTGGAGCCCCCCCCACTGCAGCCCCTGCTGAGCCCCCGAGCAGCACAGAGCTCTCTACAGCCACTTCAGCTGCAAACCCGAAACCTCACACACAGAAGCCAAAACAGACCCAGAAACAGAGAACCGAGTACAGGCAGCCCAGTTTACCCAGCCAGAAGGCACAAGAATCCAAACCTGGGAGTAAGCACCTAAGAAAACGAGGGCAAAGGGGCCTGCAGGACAGACGCTGCAGGAAGCAGCGGAACACAGGGGCAATGCTTGGCTGTGTCTGCCCTTTGCTGCTGTATCAGAGGCAGGGACAGCAGCTGGGAGTCCTGCAGGTCCCGGTGGCACTGCTACACTGCCTGCACCCGGGCTGCACACCCTGCAGTCCACTTCTTTGCGATGGCAGATTGTGGAGATTTGGCCCAGCAGCACGTGGGGAACTCTGCTTTTTCCTGGAGGAAACTCTCCATGCATAACAGAGTCACAGAACGGCCTGGGTTGCAAAGGAGCACGATGCTCATCCAGCTCCAACCCCCTGCTGTGTGCAGGTCGCCAACCAGCAGCCCAGGCTGCCCAGAGCCACATCCAGCCTGGCCTGGAATGCCTGCAGGGATGGGGCATCCACAGCCTCCTTGGGCAACCTGTGCCAGTGCTCCAAGAGAGGCAGGGGGCCGCAGGGGCACACAGCCCACGGCAGGGCTGCAGGCAGGCGCATCCCCTCCTTGCACACCCCCTGGCCGCGCTGCTCCTCACCACGGGCTCACTCCTCCAGAGTTCCTCCCCAGCACAGGGGCTGTGCACCGAGCAAAGGAACTGAGAGCCCACCCACTCCCATCCCCACGCTTCCTCCCCTTCCCCGCACGCCGCCGGCCGGTGCGGTGCTGCCTCTGCTGGGTTCGGATGGCGGCGGTGCTCCGTAAAAGCAGCAGTAGCAATATGCAGTGTAATGAAGCAGGGAGCAGCCATGGCCCCCAAAGGACTCGTTTGCTCCACAAATCTCCCTTCCGCTCACTTTTTTGCTAAGAATTTTAACACCAAACTTAATTGTAAAGTCGCGTATTGATTGGAAAATGCAAATGGCAATTTAAATGTAATCTAAGCTCCCAGCATGATCCCAGCTCCCGAGGAGGAGGAGCTGCTGCCCTGGGCACTGCTGCAGCATGGCCCAAAAGGAGCCGGGCCGGACCGGGACCGCTGGGCTGCAGTGGTGCCAGAAACAATGCGTGCACAATTAGGAACCCCTGGTAACACACAGCCAGGGGAGCACCGTCCCTCATTAACCCACTTCTCTGTGACGGGCGTTGAGCGGCAAGGAAACACTTCCAGTTCCTCCAGGACCTCGTGGAGCTCCAGGCGCAGCATCAGCACTGAGCGCAGGAGCAGCGGCTGCAGCAGAGGAGGGAGCTCAGAGCACGGCCCCCATCCCACTGCACTGCTCTGCTGTGTGGGTGCGAGAGGGGCAGGAGATGGAGCAGCTCAGCTGGGGGGCAGGCAGTGCAGGGTGTGCTCCTGGAGCCTTCCAATGTCCAGAAAAGCCTCCACCTTCCTCACACACCCATGTGGGCCTCTCGCCCTGCAGCCCTCCAGCCACTGGCCCAGGATCTGTGTGCAAAAGTCCCGAGAGCAACGCATGGCTGCTCACTGTTCCAGCACCGAAGCTGCGGTGCTGAGCTCTCCCTGCAGAGCTGCACTCACAGTGGAACCCAACCCCAGCCCCAGGTGCTGGGAAGCAGCCCACTGGGCACCCACCCACAGCACAGGTCCTGATCAGAGCACAGCCATCGCCGTCTGTCCCCAGGCTCTGCCACACAGAGCAGTGCTTTGGGAGCCCCTGCTTCTGTCCCATTGGTGGTACCTCCGAGGGGGCTGCCTGGTGGGGGCTGGCAGTACTGCAGAGACCTGTAGCACCCCAATATCCCTGCACAGTCACCCCACCCTCATTCCACAGGGTGCAGGTTGCTGGCCTGTGTTCTCCATCGGGAACAAAGCTTTGCACCCTCCTGAGAAGCTGTGGAAGGACCGTTTGGTTCAGGCAAGCAGGAGAGCTGCAATTCCGACTGCCACAGCATCTCAGGAGCAGGGCAGTTCCCCGAGCACTCTGCACTGCCCCAGGGCTGGCAGCTCCAGCACAGTGCTGCAGCACAACGGAGCCCACGAAGGTGGAGCAGCCCTGTGCCCTGAGGCCACCTGGCTGGGAGAGCACTGCTCCCCAGCAACCCCACAACTGCTCCGAAGCACTGCAGCTCCAGCAGCCTGGCCACAGCCCAGCAACACACAGATATGGGAGCAGGCAGGGGAAGCATCCTGCTCTGAAAGGCCCCCAGACAGGGAAGCAGTGGAAGAAATGGTAACGAGCACCATGATCACCACAGCAGCCAGGAGAATAAGAAAAGGATCTGCACCTCCCAAGAGCAGGGCTGCGACCAGCACACAGCTGACACTGACATGCTGCGCTGGGGCTGTGCACGCTGTGCCATGCTGCAAGTACAGCATCCCCACGGCTCTGCCCCTGCACTGCTGCCATCCCCAGCACTGAGCTGCCCTGGGCAAACCCACAGCAGTGCCACCACACGCAGTACAGTGATCCAGGGAACTCCTGCAGCAGCACACTGAATGTGCTGGGCCGGGGAATCCCAGCATGGTTTGGGTTGGAAGAGACCCCAAAGCCTCCCCCAAGCCTTCGGGACACCTCCCACAGCCCCATCCATGGCCTTCAGCACTGCAGGAATGGGGCACCCACAGCTCTGGGCAGCAGTGAGAGGGCCTGGGTAAAGAATTTCCTCCTTGCATCTCACCCAAATCTCTTCTATTTAACTTAAAACTGATCCTCTGGTCCCCTGAGGGTCCCACTCCCAGCAGGTTCCCGCATGGATGCATGCCCTCCCCGTGCACACAGCTCAGCATGGGCACAGCCAGGGGCTGCAAGGGTGTGTGTGCATCCGTGCAAGAAAACCCCAGTGCCAACATCACCCAGTGACCACCTGCCCTCTCAACCAGCACTGCTGCTGCTCTCAGGCTGACGTGCACACAAACACCCAAAGCTTTGGGTCAGCTCCCAGTGCCTCGAGTTTCGC
The DNA here is from genome assembly GCF_951394365.1 of Tetrao urogallus. NCBI lineage: Eukaryota > Metazoa > Chordata > Aves > Galliformes > Phasianidae > Tetrao > Tetrao urogallus. The sequence continues at coordinate 51,388,901 of NC_136820.1, read as the reverse complement.
TTGGGCCAAACAGCACAGCATGGCACAGCACAGCACAACATGGCACAGCGCAGCACAGCACAGCATGGTGCAGCCACTTCATAGAATCACAGAATCCTAAAGTTGGAAGGGACCTTCAAAGGCCATGTACTCCAACTCCCCTGCAATGCACAGGGACACCACAGCTGGATCCTGGCGTGGACCTTTTTGTCTCTCCCGTACTGAGGACTCCGCATCTGGACGCAGTGCTCCAGGTGAGGCCTCACAGTGCAGAGCAGAGGGGCAGGATCACCTCCCCGGACCCGCTGGCCACGCTTCCTTCGATGCAGCCCAGGATACAGTTGGCTTTTGGGGCTGAGGACGCATTGCTGGCTCATGTCCGGCTTCCCACCCACCAGTACCCCCAGGTCTTTTTCAGCAGGGCTGTGCTCAATCCTTTCATCCCCCAGCTTGTATTGGTAGTGAGGGCTGCCTCAACCCAGGTGCAAGATTTTGCATTTGCATTTGTCAGACCTCATGAGGTTCACATGGGCCGGCTGATCAAGTTTGTCCAGGTCTGTCTGGATGGCATCCCGTCCCTCTGATGCTCTGACTGCACCCCACAGCCTGGTGTCACATCAGCAACTTCTTGCTGCTCCCAGCCCTCAGAGCCCTCGGTGCTGCTCAGGGCAGAGGATGCACGGAGGCAGAGCACAGCGCAGGGCCGTGCAGGGCTGTGGCAGGTGTGGGGCACAGATGCCCTCTGCTGGAACCGCTCCTGCTGCAGCCCTGTCCCCGTGCTCAGTTTCTCGACAGGGAATTCTCTGTGCCCTGTCTGCACCCAAAGCCCCTTCCCGGGAGGTGCCTTCATTGCCTCACAGAGGCACTAAGGCTGGAGAAGACCCCTGAGATCCTCACACTCAGCCCCCACCGTGCCCACTGAGCACGTCGCAAAGTGCCACGGCTCCATGGCTCTGGACGCCCCCAGTGAAGGTGTGCCGGTACCCAGCTGCAAGAAATCGTTCCCACTGCTCAACCCGACCCATCCCAGGCACAACGTGAGACCACCCCCCCTTGCCCTACTGCCGTTAGCTGCAGCAGAGGCCGGCCCCACCACGCTCCATCCTCTCAGGGTTTACAGAGCAGTGAGGTCTCCCTGAGCCTCCTGTGCTCCAGGCCGACCCAGCCCCATCCCCAACCGCTCCCACAGCGCGGCACCGCTGACCCCCACAGCCCCTCTCTGGTCACGCTCCAGAACCTCGGTGTGCTTCTGGCACTGAGGATCCAGCGCTGAGCGCAGCACTGAGCACAGGGGGATGCAGAGGGGGGGACGCGAGGGAACGGCGCGGGGAGGATCGCACCTGCTTCATGGGGATGGCCCTCCCGCTGCCGATGCTGTCCGCTTTGCACTCCGGCACCTTCTTGTCCCGCTCCGCGTCGGTGCCTTTCCGAGACTGGAAGAGAAGAGATGGAGGTCGTTAGGGTGGGATGGGAGGGACGTGGCCCCGCCGCCCCTCACGGGACAGAGCCCCGCGCTCCCGGCCCCCCGACCCCACAGCGCTGTCCTACAGAGCGGGGCCGCCTGCCCCCGGCACACGGACACGGCACAGACAGATGCGTGGGATGCGGTGAGCATGGATGGCAGCGGGAGAGCCGAGCGGTGAAAGGAACTCACACCTCTACCAATCCAACAGGTTTATTCCGGGAGCACACTTGCACCATACAAAGTAGCACGGTCACCGGGCGGACACCGGCCCTTACAAAAGAGCATGGACAGTAAATACCGATCCCACGGCCGGGGCCGAGCGCGGCGCCCGCCGGGCAGAGCAAACCCCAATAAATACAATATGAAGTGTACAGTCTGTGGAGCGGAACTCATTCAAAGTGCTTAGGACAGAGGGCAATACCACGTCATACACGGCATGGAGCACGACCAATACATTCAGAACCACGACAATGAGAGGGCAGCGCGGCGCCGCTGCAGCGTCCCACACCCGTCGGGAGCGCCCGTGTGCTTTGGATCAGAGGGGGGCGGCGGCCCCCCGGCCGGGACCCCCATCCGCCGGCCCGGGGCCCAGAGCAGAACAAAGAGATCGAAAGAGAAGAAACTAAAGAGCCACAGACGGCCGCCGTGCTGCGAGGAGAGGAGCAGGAGTCCATGCAGGAGGTGCGGCGGGGAGGAGGGAGCCGGGGGCCGGCGGCGCCCGCAGAGCTCCAAGCAGCAGCGAAGCGTCCCTGGGCCCGTCCAGCCGCACTCGCTGCCATCGCCGTCCCGGCGCCACACGTCGTCCCGTCCCGTCCCGGCCCGTGGGGTCGTCGCCCGGCTGCCCCACGGGTGCCGCCAGCATCCGGCAGGCCCAGCAATGTCCCGGCAAAGTGCAGCGCAGGCCGTCGCGGCGCCTCCTAGACTTTACATGGGGGGATTTAAAAGGCTCCTGCGTGTCTCCGAGGGGGGGACCCATGCTGGCTGGAGGGCGGGCGAGCCTCTAATCTTAGATCAATCCCAGTGCCCATCCCTTATCCGGCCCTGGAGAGGCAATGAAAAGTGAGAGAATTGGTACAGAGGTGCCGTGTAACCACCTGGATCTTCTAATTTGGAAGGAGTTGGAAAGGCCTTTTTGTTGATGAAAAGTTGGAAACAGTGGCACATATCTGCAAATATTGAAAGAATAAAGAGTTTGGCAAGTTATACTCAGAACACGGACACGAGATGCCGGGTGGGCGCAGCCGGACCGGGCGGCGGGCGGCAGCGGGGACGGGCGGGCACCGCCTCCAGCCAGCGGCCCCCAACGCAGCCCTCCCCTGCAATGGCAGGGCCCAGAGCAAAGAGGAGGAGAGGAGAGGACAGGAGGAGAGCGGGAGGAGGAGGAGGCAGGAGCCAGGCACAGCTCGGGCCGGATCGGAGCAGCGCGGGGCGCAAAGAGACCGTGCCCGGCTGGGGGACCCGGCATCGGGGGCACGGGGACAGCTGCAGCCGCGCTGCGCTGCCCGCAGGGAAACCAGTGGCAGAAAGAGCCGTCCCTGCCTGCCTGCCCTGCCCCGCTGCGGGAGGAGGTGTCAGGAGCTGCTGCTGCTGCTGCCACGATCACACGGGGTGAAGACTTCAATGTGAGCCATGTGTGCGCCAGCACAGAGCAAGCAGTGAGCCCAGGATGAGCACGGGTGAGTGGCGCAGTGAGAGCAAGCTGGAGCCCAGAATGAGCAAGTGAGCAAGAGCTGCAGGAGGGTGGTGACATCCACAGCAAAGAAGCGTGACCCACAGCGAGCCCTCCGCCTCCCCATGAGCGCGTCTGCACCGAGCGAGCGTGGCACCCGCAGGCTGTGAGCTGAGCGTGGCACCGACAAGCCCCGAGAGGAGCGACAGCGTGAGCATGAGCTGACGGCGAGTCCAAACCCGCGGTGAGCAGAGGATGGGTGGCAGTGCATGGGCGCACGGTGCACAGCAGCAAGCATGAGCGAGAACGGCGGGAGCGGGGAGTCCATCGGCACCGAGGGGCAACAAAAGCATGACCACCAACAACGGGGGACCTCCGGGCACCGCCAGGGAGGTGTGGGCACACGGAGGGGACAGCGGTGAGGACGCAGCCATGCGTGCGGAGCCGTGGAGCCGCTGCCCTGGGCTGCAGGGCAGGTTGGGGACAGAGAGACAGCGCGTGCTGTGGGGGCCAGGAGCACGTGCACAGATCTACGGGCACGGAGCTGGGGGCACGGGTGGGGAGCGCACAGAGCACTGGGGACCCCCAGAGAGGGAACTGCCAGGACATCCAGGCAGAGGGGGGGATGTGCTCCCAGCACGAGGAGTTGGGAATTTGGGATGCCAATAGCGCAGGAGAGGGATGGGGTGTGGAATGCTGAGTCGGTGTGATCGGGGACCAGAGCAGTGGCAGCTGTTCACACAGTAACACAGTGCAACACGGACAATGGTTGGTGGCGGGCAGTTCCACAGACAGCAGACACGGAGTACGGAGCAATGGAGGCTGGGAAGCACACGTAGATGGGAGGAGGGCCTGAGCCTGGCACACGTACCGGGCACCGGGGGAGAGGAACGCGGGGACCTGACCTGGGCACGGGGACCGGGAGCACCGCTGCACTGACAGCACAGGGACACTCGGGGGCTGCTGACAGCAGGGCAAGTGTGAGCAGGACCGCGTGCACGGTGCGTGCACGGTGTGAGCACACTGGAGGCGGGCTGCGTTCAGCCAGCCAGCAGCCAATCCCTGCACCAAGGCCCCGCGCTGCCCAGGTCCCGCAGCTCTGCCGGCTCCCTGCCGCCTCCATTCTCTGCTGCTCTCCCCAGCCCCCAGCAGACCCCACAGCACTGTGGCTGTCACGCAGCCGCAAGGCTCGGGTAGCGGAGCCAGGGGTCCAGGGCCACGTGCTGGCACAGCACAGCTGGCACCACCAAGGGGCACCGGAGGCTCTGTGCCACGCTCTGGGGACACGGCTCCAAGGAGGAGCAGAGCTCACCGGTGCTGTGCGCACAAGGTGCAGCTGCCCAGCAATGCACAGGGAGCTGTGCTCCCTGCACACAGCCAACATGCCCTGGGCACACTCCTGCTGTGCAAGGAGCGGCTTGCTGACGCACGCCTGCGCACACACCAGGACCAGTGCTGTCTGTTGTGCCCCCTACACGTGCAGAAGCATCGCCCCTCTCCCCGCCCCTCCCTGGCCAGCACGGCCAGGTTCCCCGCAGCCTGGCACAAACAGGGGCTGCCTGCCCCTCTCCCGGCTCCGCAACGCTCCCAAAGCTCCTCCGGCCCCGGCGCTGCGTACCGTGAAGATGTTGGAGCGCCGCTTGGACTGCTTGCGGATGGGGGTGGGTGTGTTGGAGGCAGCGATGGTCTCGATCCGCAGCTCCCGCTGGCTGATGCTGGGGGTGGAGGGCACCGAGGAGGAGTAGTCGCTGAAGGCTCCTCCGCCGTTGGTGGCCTAGGGCAGAACGAGGTGGTGATGCTCAGCACGAGGCTGGCAGGCGCAGGGACCCCGCGCGGCGCCTTCCTCCCATGGGGCTGCGGCACGCGGGGATGCTGCGCCCCATGCACTGCACCTGGCACTGGGGGGGTGTGGGGAGCTGCTGCCCTTCTCCGCTTTTGTTTTTCCCCTGGAGGAACAGTAACATTCCGAAGCCAACAGAGACAAGCAGGGCAAGGACTCAGTGACATCAGCTGAGCCATCCACTCTCCAAGGCCCCTAGCAGGGAGCTGTGAGGAGCCCAGCCTCATTGCTCCCTTCTGGGCTGAGCTGCACGCCACGAGGACGTGCACCCTGCAGCTCTGGCCCTGGCCCTCCCATCACACTGCTGTGGGTGCTGCCAGCTGCGTTCATGCAGTATATAGAGAAAGCCCAGCTGGCAGCACAACACCCACTGCCTGCAGATGGAGCCCTGAGCCTTTTGTAGCAAGAGATGTGGCCTAGGAGCCCTGCTGCCCCACGCGTGCTCTGTGCTGGAGCAGGGGCTTGGAGCACCACGTCTGCCTGGAGACAGGAGAGCTTTTGCTGCCCCAAATCCGGGACAGGGGGAACCCTGTCTGCTAACACCTCCCCAGGAGCTCAGCACGCCAAACATACAGGCTCTGCCAAGGCAGGGCTCAAGAGCAGGCACACACAGTATGGGCTACCGGGGCCCAGAGAATCTGCTGCTCCTTGGTAATGCATCCATGAAGCTACGACTGAGGGAAGGACTTCACACAGAAGGGACTGCAGAGTTTGAGCTCCTGCCCTAACAGCTGTGATAGATCTGATTTATGTGAGACGATGGACAACAAAGCTCCTAGGAAAAAACCTCACCGAATTGTGTTCTGTACTTTATACGCTCCTGTAACATTGCTTTCATTCCTTGCCTAGCCAGAAAACCCTCCTTCAGCCCCCAGCGTGCCTGGTGCTGGGCCAAGTGCAGGATGCTGCAGCCCCAAGAGGCAGCAGCCACCACCATGTGGGTCTGAGGAAATGCAGCTCCAGGGCTGCAGGAGAGATCCAGGCCCCATGCAAACCACAGCTGCTGGAGAACCTGACAAGGGGACCCCCCACGTCCTGCTCCTGGAGCTGCTCCATCACCCCAAACGAGCACCCCTGGTCTCTACTGCCATCAGAACACACGGTGGAAGCTGAAATCTGAGCGAAACACACACAGAGATCCTCTCCATTGGCGTGCAATGGGTGGATGTCATGAACTGCAACAGACACCGACAGCACCCCGGGTGCTCGAGCAGAAAAGGGATCACTCAAAGTTCCCAAGTAGGAACCGTCACACAGAAGCAAGGGCAGGAACAAGGAGCAAGGTCTGGGAAGAGCTCTGAGTGGAAGAGTGCAAACAAACAGCAGCCACTGCCTCAGCATCTGCACGGAACGGGGCAGGGGATGGCAGTGCACAGATGAGGACAGCACAGGGCAGGGCACCACGAGCCCGGCGGGATGCCGGCACCACAGGGACACACACAGCTGCTGCCCGCGCTGCTCACACAGGGCTGTGCACTGCCTGCAGCTCGCACTGCTGAACGTGCACTGCCAGGCTCTGCTGGGACGTGCTGCAGCAGGCACAGAAGGCTCTCATTACCAAGCACAGGTGAACTGCAGGTTGCTTTTCGTTTCACTTGCAAACTTCACGTTCTCATTCCTGCCTCTCGTTACCCACAGCCCAAGCACTTCTGTATCTCAGCAAAGCACCGCTCACTGCGGCCGGGCTGCGACAGAGGGTTGTGCTGACCCAGCAGGGGGAGCAGCGGGGCCGGGCCCATCAGCAGCACCCAGCGACACAGAGCACAGAGGGACACGAAGAGCAAGGTCTGAGTGCTGCAGAGCTTGGGCTGTGCCCCTGCTCCTGGCTGCCGCTGGCAGAAGGACAAACTCCATCCCAAGCAGTGGTGACCCATCCCACAGCTGAGGGTACCCCTGAGGGCACCTCGGAGCCCCTGCAGAAGGATTCTAAGCAGATGAGCTTAGAAGCAGTGAGAATCAGGTGCAGCAGCTCTGAGCACTGCAAGCACCCACCGGCCTGTGGAACGCCTGCACCCTGCAGGCAGGGAACAGGATGGGGCAGGTGGGAGCAGAGGCCAAGCCAGGATCCCAAACCCATCAGACCTGCTCGCCTCGCTGCAGGGGCAGGAGCAGCACCCGCACCCCTGGGGCTGCAGGGCGACCTGAGCAGCCTGACAACGGATGCAGAAGCTTCCCAGGAGCCAGGGCCGGGGAGAGATGCTGCTGCCATGGCCCTGATGGGCACACTGTGCTCCAGGAGGTGCAGCTGGAAATGCTGAGCACAGCTGGCCCCTCTGTGCCCTGACGGAAGCAGCACGCCCTGTGGCACTGCGCACCACTGTGGAGTTAAAGGAAAAACTCCAAAGCTCCAAAGACAAAATGAAACCAGGGCCTGCTTCAAGAACTCCATCATAAATCGAATCATCCCTCTGCAAGGACAACAACCCCCTCCTGCAGCACCGCTGCCCATGGGCACGACCCTGTGGGTGCAGAGAACAGCCAGCCTGGCACCAAGTGGAGTTCTGACACAAGAAACCACTCTCTGACAAGTGGATCCAAGTGGATCCTCTGACACAATGCTGAGAACACTGGGGTGCACTGATAACCTCTCCAGTCACTGCCATGGGCTGGTGTGACAGATGGCCGGGCTGTGGGGTGCAGGCAGCATCCATTTCCTACAGGCTCAGTTCGGCTTTCAGCATCTTCCAGAGCAGCTGGTCCCAGGACTGTCCCCAGCTCCTGCCTGCCCTACGCAGCCCTCTGTAGGGATGCTGGTCCCATGTCCAGGAGACACAGCTGTCCCTGCAGGCACTGGGCACTGAGCAGGACGTCCCCAGGCACAAAGAGGGGCAGTGCAGGCCATACCTGGCTGCAGTATGAAGTCAGAACAACGACAAGACAAAACAAAGCTCAGAATTCAGTCTGGCTTCTTGTCATCCTGTCTCTAAGCTAAATCCTGTGTTCCCAAATCATTCCTGGGGCTCCTCGCCCCTGCCTTGGTATCTGCTCCCAAGGGTCAGCAAAGGCCATAAGAAACCCAGAGAGAGCTTCTACCCTGAAATGGGAAAAGACAAAGCGGTGTCACATCACTCCCTCATCCAGCCTCGCTGACGGAGCAGAGCTCCACTCTCCCAGAGCCCCTCCAGGCAGGGACAGCAGCTCCTGCGTGGCACTGCGCCCTGGTGCAGCACCCCCAGCACAGCGCACCGCACAGCAGTGGCTCTGGGCTCTCTGCACCCCTCTGCAGGAACTGCTGTGCTGCAGCAGCTGCTCGCTGCTCAGTCCTGGCACGTCCCCTCCCTCATGGGCAGTGTGCTGCATGCACCGACAGGGCTGCTCTGCCCGGGTCAGTGACAGAACACCTGCAATGGACACGGTTTGGTTTCTCAAAGGCAGCTGGATTTGTTCTGGGGACAGTGGGAAGCAGATCCAGAACTCCGAGCCCCACTGAGAACGTGCAAACACTGCAAGGCACTCCGCAATCACTCACCAGCTCCTGTTCTAGGGAGAAGTACTTCTTGCGAGGGAAATCTGCAAGCACCAAGGCACAGAGTGCTGCAGGGGGTCCTTGGGAACCCGGGGGGCTGCGGTGGAGCCACAGAAGACCCAGGGAACAGAGATGAGCTTTGGTCCTCACTGCGGCCCCCAGGCTGGTCAAGTACAGGGACAGACAAAGCTTTGGACAGGCACAGAGCAGGGATGGGAGAGGGAAGACAGAGGGCAGAAGCTCCGGAAGGACACGGCCTCTATCACTGCTGCAGTCCAGCCAGTCAGGAACTACTTGTCGTTCAGAAAGGCCTCACAGCGAGCTGCCATTCCCTGTCGCCTCGTGCTGCATTACTTCCCTGTAACGGCTCTGCTTCCCACCAGATCTACCCAGGTCCCTCCAGCAAAGCCACAGGAGCACAGCAGGGAGCTGAGAGAAAAGGTTCTGCCTCCAGGCCCAGGAGCCAACATCCACCTCTACACAGAGGTCGTCTGCACACCGGGCTGAAAGGTGCTCTGCAGGGAGGAAAGGAAAGCAAGGAGGTTTCTGAGCAAGAACCTCGAACGCAGCTCATGCCACGCCATTAGGAACCTCCTCTGATGCCCAAACTTTGCCTTCCCGTGGCCACTCTTAGATCCACCCCTTCTGTGCTAGCACCTTTTCACAAAAAGTGCTTTTCTTTCACATTTGTGTCCTTCAGAGGTTGGGTTTGGTCCATTTTGGCCCCCGCTTTCCTAAGCTGAACAAGCCAAGAGCTTGGCACCCTCCTGTGCACAAAGGTCTCTTCCACAAGCCTCCTTCTGCTCAGCACAAACGCATGCTCACAAGTGGGATCCCACTGAGGAGCCACCACCACACACAGGAATGCTTTTGCCCACTACAGAGACACGCTGGCAGGCACAGCAGTGCCATCATTAGTTTGTCAGTGTGCTTCTTTCATACTCTGGCACATCGAACACAACACGAAACGGCTCCCCCCTGAGGAACACGGCCTTCTGCTGCCTGCACCCTTCCCGCACAGACTGCCTCCCATCTCCAGCAATGCACTGTTCCCAGTTTGCTAAGACAATTCTCTCATCACTGGATGCACTCACACCTGTGTTGAACCTGGAGGCCTCCTATCAGCCTTCCCAAGCGCCGTGGGTCCCCAGGCACGCTGTAGGACAGGGATGGCTGTGCATGTTTGCAGGCAGCTGTGCTCGCTGCTCCCACTGCAAGCTGCTGGACTCTGCTCAGCAGGCTGTGTGGCTCAGCAGCAGCTCTGCTGCCAGTGGGGCTCAGCGTATTCACCTGCACACAGAACTCATGTGAACAGGCTGGAGCCCGACCTGGAGCACCAGGGAGCTGCAGAAATCCATACAGAGCAGCTCACAGTCCAGCACCACAAACCTATGGTCAGGCACGGCGCCCATACGGGTGTTTAAAATCCCTGATATGGGATCAATCTCACTCTCTTCTCAGTTTCTACGTGCTCCTCTGAGTCCTTCGCCACTCTCTTCCTCAAAAACCATCCCACGTGTTGCTCACCAACAAAGCAGCTGAGGGATTCACGCTGCTCCATCTGTGTCACTTCCCAGCACTCAGAGGACCCAGCTGCAGCCTTTGCTGCTCCCCAGTCTGACAGCAATGGGTCAGACACACAGATTTAGTGAAGTCCTTATGACAGGCCCAGTGATTGCAACATAACATCCATTTGTGGATGCCCCATCTCTGCAGGCCAGGCTGGATGTGGCTCTGGGCAGCCTGGGCTGCTGGTTGGTGACCCTGCACACAGCAGGGGGTTGGAACTGGATGAGCACTGTGCTCCTCTGCAACCCAGGCCACTCTATGATTCTACGGTAACAGCTGCTTTGGAGCTTGCTCCATTGGCCTGAGTGCCTGAGGAGCAGCAGAGCCATTTCTCACCTTCACCAGAAGCAGCTCAGCACTTGCACATGCATTAGGAATTGTAACAAAGCCCCACTGCAGCAAGCAGGCTGCCAAGGGTCTCCTGCACCACCCCCCTGCTATGCCAGACTGCTCCTCTTTCTGATCTGCTCCATCACCCAGCACAGACACCGTGGCAGCTCCTGCCAGGCTGATGCCGTGCCTGAGGAACAGCACCGTGCCCTCCTGAGCTCCCAGAGCACTCCCTTCTCCTCTGCACTACCCCTGGCACTCCAGAGACGTGCTGGAGGAGCCCACCTGTATGCACACAGGCCAGCAGCCCCCTGGTGCCAGGGCAGCAGGACCAGGTGCACTCCTGGCTGCATCACAGACCCCTGCTCTGCCAGGAGCTCCCTGCACACAGCTCACAGCTGTGCAGCAGCTGCTCCAGGAGCACCACACAACGTCTGCAGACGTACAGCACACGCAATGGCTCGTACTGCAGCCTGACACCAATGTCAGCAACGTTCTGGGCTACGGGCTGATGCTCCAGTGAACAGCTGCTCTGCCTCCCAACAGCTACTCCAGGGCTGTGGTGTGAGTGCAGAGCGAGGCTGAACGGTCTGTGCTGTGCAGTGAAGGAGGGGTGGGGAGGAGCACGTGGGGTTCCTGCCTTCCCCTGTTCCTGTTTCCCACCTGGTTGATGTGAACAGAAGGGATGGAGGCTGCGGAGACAGACGAATGGCTGGGTGAGTTGGGCAGGGACTTGCAGGGACCGATGGAGAGCTGCTGCTTCTTCCTCAGAGCCACCACCTTCTGAGCCACTGGAAGAGCAGAGAAAAGGACAGGGTCAGAGACCTGAAAGCCACTCCGCCCCTCAATAAATCTCTGCAGAGCTTCAGCAAGACCCAAACCCTCCCCCTGCCTGATACCAACTCCTGAGGCTCGAACTGCAGCATCCCAAAGTAACAGAGGAGATTTCTGCAGAGCACCCAAACTGGCCATCCCCATCACAGTCACCACCGCACAGCTGCAAGGTCTGGTACAGCTCCTTTGCAATGCCACACTCAGCACCCAGAGGCCACCACTCTCTTGGGTCCCATGCAGAGCACTGACTGCGCAGCCACACAGAGCCCATGACCCCTTGGCAGTGGCCACAGGAGCCAGGGACAAACTGGGCAGCCTGGGCAGTGCCACCTCCCTTGGCCAGGGCACACGTGGCCCTCAGCTCTCCAGATGCTCCAGAAATGAACATCACAAACAGCCCTTCGTTCCTTCAACCTCACTGCCCGATGCCAAAAGCCCAAAGCTGCATTTCAGCCTTCCAATCTCCCAGCCAAGGAGTGCAGCATCAGCCATGGCTGCACGCCACCCCTTCTGCCCCTCATGCACACTGCTGGCCATCCCTGCAGTCACAACGAGGAACTTTTGGGAACATCACATCTCCTGACCAGCATGTTTCACACAGAACCATTAAGGTTGGAAAAGACTTGAGATCCCCATCCCCACAGTGCCCACCAACCACATCCCCCAGTGCCCCATCTCCACAGCTCCTGTCCACCCCCGGGATGGTGACCCCAAACTCCCTGTGCAGCTGTGCCAGCACCCAGCTGCTCTTTGGATTTGCAATTGTTCTTAATACCCAACCTGACCCCCCCGGCACAACCTGGGACAACAAACACCGAGCTGGAGAATCCCTGAGGCTGAAAGTGGCAGAAACTGCTGGTGCAGCAGCAAATTCCCACCTGCTCCAAGTAAACAGAGGCTTTCCATTCAGCACAGTGCGAGGCCTCCAAGGAGAGCGAACAGGAGGTGAGTGATGGAGAGGGGAGCCCAGGCAGGACCCAAAGGCTGCAGCACAGCCCTGTGCCACGTCTGCCCCACATCACAGCCACCTCTGGCTGCTGCAGCTCACAAGCAGTGAGCATCAGAGTGTTCTCTTTCCTCACTGACGCCGAAATACAGAGTGTTGGCCAAATGTTTTTTCAGTCCCACCTGGCTACTGCACATGCATGCATTCACAGGTCAGCGATCAAATCTCACTTGCCCCATCAGAGGGCATCTCGAGTTGGCTTTCACATTGCTGCTCACTGAGCAGAGCTTCTGCTTTTCCAACATCACAGGACTCGGTTCTTCCAGGATGACCTGCCACCCTCACGGCTGTGCCTGCAGCCATTTGCTCACCAAGGTTTCTCCCCTTGCAACACGGAGCTCTCAGATATGCAAACATTGCAGCCATCCTGGTGCAGAACCTCTGTCCAGGTACAGTGCTGCCACTGGCCAAATGTCACCACGGTGCTGCAGGACTGGTTGGCATCTGAGCACCTCACGTGGAGTCTTACAGCAGGGAAGGCAGCAGTGCAGCATGGCTGCAGCTCTCCCTGCGCACTTGCAGGGTCAGTGCTCAGAAACAGCGCCGAGGCAATCACTGCCAAAGGGCTCTCCACAATTTGCCCTTCAGTACAGAACAGCAGGGACCGGGAGGGGCCTACAGAGATCATGGAGTCCAACACCCCGAAGCAGAATCCCTACAGCAGGTTGCACAGGAAGGTGTCTGGGAAGGTCCTGGATATCTCCAGAGAAGGAGACCCCCACTCCTGTGGGCAGCCTGTGGCTGTCCCAGGGCTCTGCCACTGAACAGTGAAGCGTTAGTGCAGAACTCCCTGTGTTCCAGTTCATGCCCACGAAACACTGCTGAGACGAGGCGTGAGAGTCGAGGCACCTCCATGCTGATGATTCTCGCTGTTGACCTGGCATCCTCTAAGCTCTCTGAGACTTCTGCATTTAGAACGAAGCTCCTTAACCCTACGCCTCCAAAGCTAAGCAACCAGCAGGCGCTGCTCCCACCCTGCGGCAGCTCCTGGCAGGAGGGAAGGCTCTGCACTGCCCACCCCTCCAGGCACCCACAGCTGCCACTGCCGAAGCTCTGATGCCGCAGCTGGGACCTTCCCACAGCCTCCCCGTGCTCAGCAGCACCGCACGTGGGGCTCCTGCACAGACAGAGCCTTGGGGAGGAAGCATTGGCCTCAGCCTTTAGCCAGGCATCACCAGCGGTCGCACCAGGACCAGCACAACCTCAGCGTGCTGCCCAAGGGGACCAGCACTGCGTGTTGCACAGGGCAGCACAGAGCGTGCACCTGGATCTGATGCTGCACCTGGACCTGATGCTGCACCTGGACCTGATGCTGCACCTGGACCTGATCCTGCACCTGGACCTGATGCTGCATCTGGACCTGATCCTGCACCTGGAACGAGGTCACAGGATCACAGAAACACCAAGGCTGGAAAAGACCTACAAGATCATCCAGTCCAACCATCACCAATCATCCTCACTAAACCACGTCCCTCAACACAAAGTCCAAACGTTCCTTGAGCACCTCCAGGCTCGGTGACTCCACCACTCCCTGGGCAGCCCATTGCACTGCCTGACCACTCTTTCAGAAGAGTAGTGTTTCCTAATGTCCAGCCCAAACCTCCCCTGGCACAGTTTGAAGCCATTCCCTCTAGTCCTACCATCACCAATTCCACCAGAGAGGTCAGTGCATGCACTGCACAGCATGGATATGTGAGCAAACTCAGCAAAATGAGCAGCAACCTCAGGTTGCAGATCTTCCCTTCTCCACTGTGGAACCTTGAAGATCGCTGAACCATAGAATGGTTAGGAAGAACTTCACAGCCCCCACAGCCCCACACCAGGTTGGGCTGCCCAGATTCCCTCCATGGCACTGGGGCATCGCAGCGGCTCTGGGCAGCGGTGCAAGGCTCTCATTGCCTCTGGGTGAAGAATCTCCCTCCATCATCTGACCCAGACCTCCTCTCTTTTAGTTTAATACCCTCCTTGTCCCATCAGGTCTCTGCCAGCTGGCAGTTGGTCGTTATCTGTGGCTTTCTCCCCACGTAGGTATTTAGCCATTGTAATCAAGTTACTCCTCAATCTTCTGTATTTGTGAAATGGTTGAGCTCCTCACACTCTCAGCTACCTTTTCTGACCTTTGATTCATTTCTACAATTTCTTGATGTTTCTCAAACGTTCATTTCCCTGCACCCTTTTGAAACGCCAACACCAGAATCCAGCAGGTCTCTCCAGCAGTGTTCCTCCTGCACGCAGACAAGGATCCCTCCCATCTCCCCACTGCTGCTCCCTGCTCTGCATCCCAGGGACACGGCCTGGAAAAGTTCTCCTCGTGCTGAGACCCCCCTCAGTCCTTGTTCCCACGCAGCATCATCACCCTGCACCAGCATCGGTTTGCCTGCACCGTCCCCAGCTGCCACACTCTTTGCAATGCACCCCAGGGTCCCTCTGGCCCTCTTGGCCGCTCGCAGACCAGGTCTGTGCCTGCACAGTAACTGCACTGCACGTGGCCATGCACTGACAGCCCCCCGGCAGCACTCCCAGCTGTGCTCAGGTCATGCTGAGCCCACGCTCTGGGACAGCACTGTCGCCTGCCTGGCCCCAACACCTCCAAACACTGCAGTTACCATCCTGGAAGACCCTCTCCACGTTCAGCCCGTAGGTGGCACAGGTCTCGTAGTATGTGCAGCGCTTCAGGTCGTTGGAGAGCTTCCGTGCCCGAGAGTCATCAATGACACGAGGGTTGGTGGCACTGATGGCATCTGCAAGGCAAGGGAGAGAGGTGAGGAGCAGGCAGCTGTGTCCCTCGCACCCACAGCCCCGGGGCACTCCTGGCCTCCTGCTCCTTCACACTGATACTCACCTGTGCAGCACATCCTGCCCTACTAATGCCTCGGGTACTGAAGTCCCATCTGCAGAACATGGATTTGTTCACATTTTCAAATGAACCTTCCTCTACTCTCCTAACCACCCAGACGCTGTACTTCTGAGAAGGGCAGCAAGGAGCGGGAGGTGAAGCTGGGAACACAAAGCTGCCTGGGTGTGTGGAACAGGACAGGGCTCCAAGAACACCCAGCATCATGGATGGGACTGCAGCTGAGGGCAGCTGGAGGATGCGCAGAGACAGCAGACAGAGCTGGGGGCAAAGGTGTGAGCAGGGCGGCCCTGGGCAAGAGCACAGCCCCCTCTGCATGGGGATGACGGTGCTTCCACGGGCTGGAAGTGACTCATGTGTGCCACGGCAGCTGGAACCACCTTGCACTCATCTGTGAGTCTGCCTCAATGGCAGAGCTGAGTGGATCTGTCATCATTTCAGCTCTTAGGGCCATACTCGACAGATTAAAGAACCAAAGGGCAGACGTGATGCTCAGTTAATGGGGAAAGCTGGCTATGAGGATGTGCTCACAGCTGACAGCACTAACAAGAGGCTGTTTGTACCACCAGCCCGGGGCCACACCGAGATCCCTGAATCCTAAACCAATTCCACAATCTTTAAATATCAGAATTTTTACAACTTTGTCCTGGACTTAGCCTGGGGCACAGAGCACACAAACTGAGACCTCCTGCTCCACAAGCTCTCGGTGGCAAACTGCTTGCTCTGCTCAGGAGCTGGGTCCAACCAAGGCTTTCTTCCTATTCCCCATCCCCTGCTCTTGCTCTCTGCTGGCACCTTACACCCACAGGTTGTGTGCAGGGTCCCTTCTGCCCATGCCCTGTGCCTGTACGTAGGAGGACTCTCCTCATGGGAACACAGAGCTCAGACACCTGCAGCGATTCCTTCACTGCTCCCCTTCTGCCCTTGTTGCTCCCCTCCCCGCTTCCCAGGTGCTGCACTTTGGCTGTTGGAAGCCTGCTGCCCCAACACGCCAGGGGAGCCGGAATCCAACTGCAGGGCCCCAGCCCTGCCCAGGCAGCAGGAGGAGGGCAGCTCTGCACACTGCTGCTCCTCCCCACGCCCAGGCTGGGCTGGCAGCACTCGGGGGTGGCAGAGCCCCACCGCCCAGCACAGCACCGCTCAGCCCGTGGGAGCTGGCAGCTCCGTGCCACCCCTCAAACCTTTCCTGCTGCAACTTGCCCCAGCAGCACAGATGGCAGAGCATCAGCACCAAACCCTCAGGCATCAGCCTGATGCTCAGCCACTGCAGGCAGAAGCTGGCAAGGCAGCGCAAAGGCAGCGTTAGGAGGTGGAGAACAGAAGCAGCTCTGGGCACAGAAGCTGGGAGGGCTTGAGGAGGAATTACGGAGCTCCTCCAAGGCCCCTAACCCAAGCCTCTCCTAAAAACTGCCTCAATACAGATTACAGCCCAAAGCAGGGAGAGCCCCCAGCACTCACCCTGTGTGCCCACCAGCACCATCGGCACCTCCGCCGTGTTCCGGTAGCTGCACAGCCGCAGGTAGTAGTTATACACTGTCTGGAAGCTGATCTCGTCCTCCAGGCTGAAGACAAACACCACGGCATCAACCCAGGCAGCGAACTGAGGGTGGGAGACACAGCAACAGTCACAGATCATCACCAACCACCAGCACTCACACACAGCCCTGCACTCACACACACACAGCCCTGCACTCACACACACGCAGCCCTGCACTCACACACGCAGCCCTGCACTCACACACACACAGCCCTGCACTCACACACACAGCCCTGCACTCACACACACAGCCCTGCACTCACACACACACAGCCCTGCACTCACACACACACAGCCCTGCACTCACACACACGCAGCCCTGCACTCACACACACGCAGCCCTGCACTCACACACACAGCCCTGCACTCACACACACAGCCCTGCACTCACACCCACAGCCCTGCACTCACACCCACAGCCCTGCACTCACACCCACACAGCCCTGCACTCACACACTCACAGCCCTGCACTCACACACTCACAGCCCTGCACTCACACACTCACAGCCCTGCACTCACACACACGCAGCCCTGCACTCACACACACGCAGCCCTGCACTCACACACACGCAGCCCTGCACTCACACACACGCAGCCCTGCACTCACACACACGCAGCCCTGCACTCACACACACGCAGCCCTGCACTCACACACACACAGCCCTGCACTCACACACACAGCCCTGCACTCACACACACGCAGCCCTGCACTCACACACACGCAGCCCTGCACTCACACACGCAGCCCTGCACTCACACACACGCAGCCCTGCACTCACTCACAGCCCTGCACTCACACACACACAGCCCTGCACTCACACACACACAGCCCTGCACTCACACACACGCAGCCCTGCACTCACACACGCAGCCCTGCACTCACACACGCAGCCCTGCACTCACACACACACAGCCCTGCACTCACACACACAGCCCTGCACTCACACACACACAGCCCTGCACTCACACACACACAGCCCTGCACTCACACACACAGCCCTGCACTCACACACACACAGCCCTGCACTCACACACAGCCCTGCACTCACACACACACAGCCCTGCACTCACACACACAGCCCTGCACTCACACACACACAGCCCTGCACTCACACACACAGCCCTGCACTCACACACACAGCCCTGCACTCACACACACACAGCCCTGCACTCACACACGCAGCCCTGCACTCACACACGCAGCCCTGCACTCACACACGCAGCCCTGCACTCACACACACACAGCCCTGCACTCACACACACGCAGCCCTGCACTCACACACGCAGCCCTGCACTCACACACACACAGCCCTGCACTCACACACACACAGCCCTGCACTCACACACACACAGCCCTGCACTCACACACACACAGCCCTGCACTCACACACACAGCCCTGCCCTCACACACACAGCCCTGCCCTCACACACACACAGCCCTGCCCTCACACACACAGCCCTGCACTCACACACACACAGCCCTGCACTCACACACACACAGCCCTGCACTCACACACACACAGCCCTGCACTCACACACAGCCCTGCACTCACACACAGCCCTGCACTCACACACACACAGCCCTGCACTCACACACAGCCCTGCACTCACACACACAGCCCTGCACTCACACACAGCCCTGCACTCACACACACGCAGCCCTGCACTCACACACACAGCCCTGCACTCACACACACGCAGCCCTGCACTCACACACACGCAGCCCTGCACTCACACACACAGCCCTGCACTCACAGCCCTGCACTCACACACACACAGCCCTGCACTCACACACACACAGCCCTGCACACACACACACACAGCCCTGCACTCACACACACACAGCCCTGCACTCACACACACACAGCCCTGCACTCACACACACGCAGCCCTGCACTCACACACACACAGCCCTGCACTCACACACAGCCCTGCACTCACACACAGCCCTGCACTCACACACAGCCCTGCACTCACACACACACAGCCCTGCACTCACACACACACAGCCCTGCACTCACACACACACAGCCCTGCACTCACACACACAGCCCTGCACTCACACACACGCAGCCCTGCACTCACACACACAGCCCTGCACTCACACACACGCAGCCCTGCACTCACACACACACAGCCCTGCACTCACACACACACAGCCCTGCACTCACACACACACAGCCCTGCACTCACACACAGCCCTGCACTCACACACACACAGCCCTGCACTCACACACACGCAGCCCTGCACTCACACACACACAGCCCTGCACTCACACACACAGCCCTGCACTCACACACACAGCCCTGCACTCACACACACAGCCCTGCACTCACACACACTGCCCTGCCCTCACACACACGGCCCTGCACTCACACACACAGCCCTGCACTCACACACACAGCCCTGCACTCACACACACAGCCCTGCACTCACACACACAGCCCTGCACTCACACACACGGCCCTGCACTCACACACACAGCCCTGCACTCACACACACACAGCCCTGCACTCACACACACACAGCCCTGCACTCACACACACATCCCTGCACTCACACACAGCCCTGCACTCACACACAGCCCTGCACTCACACACACAGCCCTGCACTCACACACACAGCCCTGCACTCACACGCACAGCCCTGCACTCACACACAGCCCTGCACTCACACACAGCCCTGCACTCACACACACAGCCCTGCACTCACACACACACAGCCCTGCACTCACACACACACAGCCCTGCACTCACACACACAGCCCTGCACTCACACACACAGCCCTGCACTCACACACACACAGCCCTGCACTCACACACACAGACCTGCACTCACACACACACAGCCCTGCACTCACACACACAGCCCTGCACTCACACACACAGCCCTGCACTCACACACACACAGCCCTGCACTCACACAAACAGCCCTGCACTCACACACACACAGCCCTGCACTCACACACACGCAGCCCTGCACTCACACACACAGCCCTGCACTCACACACTCACAGCCCTGCACTCACACACACAGCCCTGCACTCACACACACAGCCCTGCACTCACACAAACAGCCCTGCACTCACACACACACAGCCCTGCACTCACACACACAGCCCTGCACTCACACACACAGCCCTGCACTCACACACACACAGCCCTGCACTCACACACTCACAGCCCTGCACTCACACACACAGCCCTGCACTCACACACTCACAGCCCTGCACTCACACACACACAGCCCTGCACTCACACACTCACAGCCCTGCACTCACACACACGCAGCCCTGCACTCACACACACAGCCCTGCACTCACACACACACAGCCCTGCACTCACACACACACAGCCCTGCACTCACACACACGCAGCCCTGCACTCACACACACGCAGCCCTGCACTCACACACACGCAGCCCTGCACTCACACACACAGCCCTGCACTCACACACACAGCCCTGCACTCACACACACAGCCCTGCACTCACACACGCAGCCCTGCCCTCACACACGCAGCCCTGCCCTCACACACACAGCCCTGCCCTCACACACACGGCCCTGCACTCACACACACACAGCCCTGCACTCACACACACATCCCTGCACTCACACACAGCCCTGCACTCACACACAGCCCTGCACTCACACACACAGCCCTGCACTCACACACACAGCCCTGCACTCACACGCACAGCCCTGCACTCACACGCACAGCCCTGCACTCACACACACACAGCCCTGCACTCACACACACACAGCCCTGCACTCACACACAGCCCTGCACTCACACACACACAGCCCTGCACTCACACACACAGCCCTGCACTCACACACACAGCCCTGCACTCACACACACACAGCCCTGCACTCACACACACAGACCTGCACTCACACACAGCCCTGCACTCACACACACACAGCCCTGCACTCACACACACAGCCCTGCACTCACACACACAGCCCTGCACTCACACACACACAGCCCTGCACACACACACAGCCCTGCACTCACACAAACAGCCCTGCACTCACACACACAGCCCTGCACTCACACACACGCAGCCCTGCACTCACACAAACAGCCCTGCACTCACACACACAGCCCTGCACTCACACACACACAGCCCTGCACTCACACACTCACTGCCCTGCACTCACACACACACAGCCCTGCACTCACACACACACAGCCCTGCACTCACACACACACAGCCCTGCACACACACACAGCCCTGCACTCACACACACAGCCCTGCACTCACACAAACAGCCCTGCACTCACACACACGCAGCCCTGCACTCACACAAACAGCCCTGCACTCACACACACAGCCCTGCACTCACACACACACAGCCCTGCACTCACACACTCACTGCCCTGCACTCACACACACACAGCCCTGCACTCACACACACACAGCCCTGCACTCACACACACACAGCCCTGCACACACACACAGCCCTGCACTCACACACACACAGCCCTGCACTCACACACTCACAGCCCTGCACTCACACACACACAGCCCTGCACTCACACACTCACAGCCCTGCACTCACACACACACAGCCCTGCACTCACACAAACAGCCCTGCACTCACACACACACAGCCCTGCACTCACACACACACAGCCCTGCACTCACACACACACAGCCCTGCACTCACACACTCACAGCCCTGCACTCACACACACAGCCCTGCACTCACACACACAGCCCTGCACTCACACACACACAGCCCTGCACTCACACACTCACAGCCCTGCACTCACACACACACAGCCCTGCACTCACACACACACAGCCCTGCACTCACACACACACAGCCCTGCACTCACACACACACAGCCCTGCACTCACACACTCACAGCCCTGCACTCACACACACACAGCCCTGCACTCACACACTCACAGCCCTGCACTCACACACACACAGCCCTGCACTCACACACACACAGCCCTGCACTCACACACACGCAGCCCTGCACTCACACACACGCAGCCCTGCACTCACACACACGCAGCCCTGCACTCACACACACACAGCCCTGCACTCACACACACAGCCCTGCACTCACACACACAGCCCTGCACTCACACACACACAGCCCTGCACTCACACACACACAGCCCTGCACTCACACACTCACAGCCCTGCACTCACACACACACAGCCCTGCACTCACACACACACAGCCCTGCACTCACACACAGCCCTGCACTCACAGCCCTGCACTCACACACACGCAGCCCTGCACTCACACACACACAGCCCTGCACTCACACACAGCCCTGCACTCACACACACAGCCCTGCACTCACACACACACAGCCCTGCACTCACACACACACAGCCCTGCACACACACACACACAGCCCTGCACACACACACAGCCCTGCACTCACACACACAGCCCTGCACTCACTCACACACAGCCCTGCACTCACACACACACAGCCCTGCACTCACACACACACAGCCCTGCACTCACACACAGCCCTGCACTCACACACACAGCCCTGCACTCACACACACACAGCCCTGCACTCACACACACACAGCCCTGCACTCACACACACAGCCCTGCACTCACACACACACAGCCCTGCACTCACACACACACAGCCCTGCACTCACACACAGCCCTGCACTCACACACACAGCCCTGCACTCACACACACACAGCCCTGCACTCACACACACACAGCCCTGCACTCACACACACAGCCCTGCACTCACACACACACAGCCCTGCACTCACACACACAGCCCTGCACTCACACACACAGCCCTGCACTCACACACACACAGCCCTGCACTCACACACACAGCCCTGCACTCACACACACAGCCCTGCACTCACACACACAGCCCTGCACTCACACACACACAGCCCTGCACACACACACACACAGCCCTGCACTCACACACACAGCCCTGCACTCACACACACACAGCCCTGCACTCACACACACACAGCCCTGCACTCACACACACAGCCCTGCACTCACACACACAGCCCTGCACTCACACACACGCAGCCCTGCACTCACACACACAGCCCTGCACTCACACACACAGCCCTGCACTCACTCACACACAGCCCTGCACTCACACACACAGCCCTGCACTCACACACACAGCCCTGCACTCACACACACAGCCCTGCACTCACACACACAGCCCTGCACTCACACACACAGCCCTGCACTCACACACACACAGCCCTGCACTCACACACACACAGCCCTGCACTCACACACACAGCCCTGCACTCACACACACACAGCCCTGCACTCACACACACAGCCCTGCACTCACACACTCACAGCCCTGCACTCACACACTCACAGCCCTGCACTCACACACACACAGCCCTGCACTCACAGCCCTGCACTCACACACGCAGCCCTGCACTCACACACACACAGCCCTGCACTCACACACACACAGCCCTGCATTCACAGCCCTGCACTCACACACACAGCCCTGCACTCACACAGACACAGCCCTGCACTCACACACACACAGCCCTGCACTCACACACAGCCCTGCACTCACACACACACAGCCCTGCACTCACACACACAGCCCTGCACTCACACACACGCAGCCCTGCACTCACACACACGCAGCCCTGCACTCACACACACGCAGCCCTGCACTCACACACGCACAGCCCTGCACTCACACACGCACAGCCCTGCACTCACACACACACAGCCCTGCACTCACACACACACAGCCCTGCACTCACACACAGCCCTGCACTCACACACACACAGCCCTGCACTCACACACGCACAGCCCTGCACTCACACACGCACAGCCCTGCACTCACACACAGCCCTGCACTCACACACAGCCGTGCACTCACACACAGCCCTGCACTCACACACACACAGCCCTGCACTCACACACACAGCCCTGCACTCACACACACAGCCCTGCACTCACACACACAGCCCTGCACTCACACACGCAGCCCTGCACTCACACACGCAGCCCTGCACTCACACACGCAGCCCTGCACTCACACACACACAGCCCTGCACTCACACACACAGCCCTGCACTCACACACAGCCCTGCACTCACACACACACAGCCCTGCACTCACACACACACAGCCCTGCACTCACACACACACAGCCCTGCACTCACACACACAGCCCTGCACTCACACACACACAGCCCTGCACTCAGACACAGCCCTGCACTCACACACACACAGCCCTGCACTCACACACACACAGCCCTGCACTCACACACAGCCCTGCACTCACACACACACAGCCCTGCACTCACACACACAGCCCTGCACTCACACACACAGCCCTGCACTCACACACACACAGCCCTGCACTCAGACACAGCCCTGCACTCACACACACACAGCCCTGCACTCACACACACACAGCCCTGCACTCACACACAGCCCTGCACTCACACACACACAGCCCTGCACTCACACACACAGCCCTGCACTCACACACACACAGCCCTGCACTCACACACACGCAGCCCTGCACTCACACACACACAGCCCTGCACTCACACACACAGCCCTGCACTCACACACACAGCCCTGCACTCACACACACAGCCCTGCACTCACACACACAGCCCTGCACTCACACACACACAGCCCTGCACTCACACACACACAGCCCTGCACTCACACACACGCAGCCCTGCACTCACACACACACAGCCCTGCACTCACACACACAGCCCTGCACTCACACACAGCCCTGCACTCACACACAGCCCTGCACTCACACACACAGCCCTGCACTCACACACACACAGCCCTGCACTCACACACACAGCCCTGCACTCACACACACACAGCCCTGCACACTCACTGCCCCCTGTGCTTCCCTGGGATTTTCCATCCTCTGGCCCAGCAGTGCAACATTTCCTACCTGGAGCTCGGGGGGGCCGCCCTCATCACGAATGAGCAGCAGGTAGCTCTGACCATCCACCACAATCTCCTTCTTGAATCGGCCGCCTGGGGGAGAGAGCGCGGCGGTGAGAAGGGCAGAGCAGGCAGTGGGGTCCTGAGACAGCGGGGGAGGCAAAGGGGGAATGGGGGCTGTCTTTGGGGCCGGGGGAGCGAATGCCCCGAGCACTGCAGCAGCTGCACCTCACCCTCTGGAGATTCCTCCTGCACGTAGGTGCCGGTCAGGTAGCGGTGCACCAGGGCCGACTTGCCGCTGGACAGGTTCCCCACGATGCCCTGGGAGAGAAACGCGTGTCAGCAGCTGCCATTCAGCACACCACGAGGTGACCCAGCGCGGTGCCGCAGCCCCCGTCCCCCATCCCCACACTGCAATCAACCGGCAGCAGAAGGGAACTCATCTCCCAGCCCACGCATCCCAAACCATCAGCGCTGGAGCTCTTGGAACTCAGGCTGATCCCTGAGCCGGGACGTGAGCAGAGCTTTGGGCTGAAGCCCGTCGGGCTCAGTCTGGGGCCACACTGCTGATCTCCTGCAAAAGGAGCACAGCTGCCCCGGGCTGTGCCAGCAGGATGGCCGTGCCTCTTCCTAAGCCAGCACCTTCGCAGCAGATCGAAAATGCCCAGGGCCTACGAGCCTGCAGGCCGGCAGTCTGAGCAGAGAGCAATGCTGGGTGAAGCATCCCCACGGCACCTGGCCCTGCTGCACAGCCTGACTGCATCCACAGCGCCCTCGGGGACAACTCCTGCCAGGGGACGGCACTGGGGGCGCCCAGAGGAACAGCTCTGCCATTCTGGCACTGCCTGGTGCAGCCTGGGGCTCTTCCACCACTGCCAGCTTCCTCTTGGTTCCACCACACATAAGGCTCCAGCTGTGCTGCCCTCAGCTCCTCCTCCACATGAATGTTCTGCAGGCATCCTCACTCCCTGTCCCCACTGCTGGCTGCCACAGCTCCATCAGGATCTCAGACCTGCAGCAGAGCCACGCCGACATCCTCATGCAGGGACTGCTGCAATCCTCAGCACCTCACACCTCTGCACACTGCATCACAGCAAACACACAGCAGTTCTGGAGCACTCGGGTTGCTGCCCTGACCCAGGGCACGGTGACCTCACAGCCCCCTGCCTGTCGCAGGGCTCCCAGCAGGCGCACAGCTTCACGAAGGCGCCGTGCAGCCACACACACACGAGACCCAAAAGCAAAATCCACGCTCTGTGAGCTGGCTGCAGGTGCGTGGGCCGCAGCAGGAGCACTGCGTGCCATAAAGGGACCCCGATGAGCCGACGATCGGTGCCCACAGAGCTGGGGAAGGTCTGCACTGACAAGCAGGACCAGAAGGTCAGGGACAGAGCAGAGCTTCGTGTGAGCCTCTCCCCCCACCTGCAATGCATTGCTGCCCATCACGGGGCTCCACTGCTGCTCTCCCACACAGTGCTCGTGGCACAGCCTGCCCACAGGGCGCACACTGCTGCACAGCTGTGGCACTGTTGCACCATGAGACCCAGCCGTGCCACGCTCAGTGCCTGCTGAGCACACTGCTGATGGACAGAGGGCTGGGAGCGAGGCTGGAGGAGCTCCTGGCAGCTCAGGGTGTTTGGTGACACCTGCGCCGACTGCGGGACGGCAGCACGAGGGGCAGAGTTGTGCACATTTGTGGCAGCTCGGGCTGCTGGCTCCAAGACCTGCCTGCCTGCAGGGCTCTGGGGAGAGAAATGGACCCTGTGAGCGATGGGGCGGCCGTACATCAGGGCGGGTGGCAGAGGAGCAAAAATCCAGAGCCCAGGGAGGAAGGGAGGCATCGCACTGCAGTGCCAGAGCAGCACTGGACCCACACTGACTGCTGCCTCCAGACAGCAGCAGCTCTGTGGGCAGACAGCTTCCCTTTGTGGAATCACAGAATCATTCAGGTTGGAGAAGACCTCCGAGATTCCCAACCCCAGCCCACCACGTCCCCAAGCACATCTCCACGGTCCTTGAAAACCTCCAGCAGTGGTGACCCCCAGCCCTGTGCAGCTGTGCCAATGCCCGACTGCTCTTTGGAGAAGAACTGCTCCTAAAACCCAACCTGCACCTCCTCTGGCACAACGTGCAGCCAGCCCTTCCCATCTGATCACTTTGATGCTTTCCTTCCCTCAGGACAGGCCTGCAAAGGGTCTCCCCACCACCACAGACTGCAGGCAGGCAGAAAGGGGCACAGCTCAGCACCAGCCTGAGCGCCTTTGGGAAGCACCACAGCGGCCAGATGGAACCCCAGGGCTGATGGCAGACAAGGCAAAAGGCCGTGCTGCTCTGGGGAGAGCTGAAGGCCTCAGGTTTGTTCAGCCTGCAGCGCTGCACGCTGTTACCACGTCAGGAAGCAATACACAGAATAGCTGCAGGAGCATCTTTGGACAGACACACGTTTTACAAGGGAAACTAACAAGTGAATATTCAGAGTTTGCTTTCATTAATACTTAACTGCAGATAAGAAAAACCGTGGCAGCACTGTGCTGGTGTGACTTGCCAAAACATCCCTTGCTTTTCAGAGTAAGACCGAAAAGCATTTAATCTTAAAAGGGCCGAAAGGAGACGTGCCAACAGTTCTCAAAGGGAGTTACGCTGAAGGCTGCTGTCGAGCACAAGAAGAGCCAAGCTCTGAATGGATTGTAGGGGTTCTGGGAACAGCTGGGAGCACACGGTGCTCTGCACAGCTGACCCTGTCCCACCACAGCCATCCTGAGCCTCCCCCCCCCCCCAGGCACTGCTCTGGGCCCTGGTGCCCATCAGCCAGCTCAGCCCAAGCAGCCACCACCCGTCCCCCAGCAGTGCTGACAGTGGCAGCTCACAGGATCCAGCAAGGACACGTGGTGGAAACGTCTCCGGCCTCGGAGGGCTGCACCCTGAGAGCAGATCCCTGCTGCAGACGGCCCATAGACACCCCAACATGGGGTGAGGTGGGCGGGGGGGGACTCCACTGCCAGAGCCCACGCGCCTCCCGGTGTCTGCCCTGCAGGCAGGCAGTGACAGCTCTGCAGGACGCACTGCAAGCCAACGTCCGGATGCTCTCTGCTGAACACAGAGCACAGTGCTGGAGGTGAGGTCTCACCCCACAGCACCCTTAGGGCAGGGACACCGCAGGGTGGCCACAGGGACGTGGGAGCACCAGAGAGGTGCTCAGCTCTGCTCCCACGTGCTCTCCCACACCAGCACCCACTCCTGCACAGCGTGGTCCCCCCAGGGAAACCCCCCCAGCACAGCAGCAGCCCCAGCCCCTCTGCACTCCGTGGGGCTGGAGCCCTGTGCGCATTCACTGCGCCTCAGGAGGACGCGGGGGCCGTTTGGGGACGTGGAGAAGCATTGGAGGGCTGATGTGAATACTCACCACCTTCAGCTCAGGCACCGAGCGGCTCAGGGTCCATTCCTGGCTGTTCACAAAGGAATCTGCAGAGCAGAGAGCAGAAGGGATCAGGACAGGAGCTTCGCTCTGTGCCACGCTCCCACCCTCCTGCCCAGCCCCGCGGCAGCACAGCCGCCAGCCCCAGCCTGCATGCTGCCTGCACTGCACGCACGGAGCTGCAAACGTGCTGCAAGCTGCAGTGCACAGAGCTGAGTCCCTCCAGCCCATCAGTGCTTCTCCCAGCACCGCTCCTCCCACAGCTTCTGTCCCGCTGAGCTCCCCGCTGGATCACCGCAACACACGGAGCACCACCACCATCTTCCTCTTCACCACACCCCCTGCATCCCGTGCAGATGAAGGAAGCACACCCTGCACTGCTGCACTACACGTAGAGTTTCCTTGAACTGTGGCAGAACTGGTGAAAATGGTGAGGTTTTGCAGGGGCTGTGACTGGAGCACAGGTGAGATGCGCTGAGCTGGGTGCCGTGCAATAGAGCTGGGGGGGGGGAAGGCTGCTCAGACTGAGAGCAAAGCTCATCCATGCTGGCAGCCCGCCCTGCTGTGCTGACACCGCACTGTAACCAGGCTCAGGAGTTTGTCAGCAACAGATTTTTACCGTGTTGTGCTGAGATCCAGCCTGCACCCCTCCTCATGCCCACCAGCACCCATGGGGTGAGCTCTGCAGCCAGCCCCAGCCTGCAGGCAGCCATCAGCCCCAGCACTCACACCACGTGCCTGCAGCCCCAGCAGCCTGCACACCTCCTGAGCCGCCTCTGCTTTGTTTATTGCACACACTTGTGCCTTTTCCTAAAACCACATCAGATCTCCCTCCCGTACCGCTCTTCAGTGATGAGTTTCAGGAGTGCAAACACCGCCTTAAATCCCAGCTCCTGCAGCCTCCACGCAGAGCCTGGGGGCTTTCATTGCGCCCTGCAAGCTGCACAGCCTCAGCACCAGGCGGTGTCAGCACCTGGACCCCACTGCACCGTGAGCCCCACAGACACCTCCAGAGCTCCCCACAGAGCAAAAGGAGGACAGATGCCTCCATCCACACACCATACTGGCTGTGCACCAGCAGCACGAGGCTCTCATTTTCCCCTGCCATTCACTCCCCATCAGCACGGGGAGCTCCATGCAGCACGGTGCAGAAGGCCCGCCTGCCTCCTGCTTTGGGAGGGCACTGCCGGGTGCGTTTGGTCTCCACAGACACAAATAATCATTAACCAGCACATCAACCGAGCCGCTGCGGCACAACTGGGACGCTCGGACATCCCCACCAGCCCTGCAGCCAGGTCAGAGGCCGAACAAACAGCCCACAGACCACGTTCCAAAGTCCCCAGCCGACAGCAGGGCACGGTGCCCATCACAGCCACCCCTTTGGCACGGGGTGGGGAGAGCTCAGCCCTGCAGCACGGAGCTCTCTGCAGCTCGGGAACCAAAGTGAGCAGCGCCGGCAGCCATCAGAGCACCCAGAGCCGCGTCCTCTGCAGGGCTCAGCTCAGCACCGAGGGGCTGGGAGCCGAAGCTGCTGGCAGCGCAGCGCAAGCACTGACTCCCACCCTCGTTGCTCAGCACTCAGCAGCAGCGGGGCAGCCTGCCCTGCTTTCACAGGGTGAGCACCCAGCCCCAACCCGGGCAGCGTCCCACTGCAGACCGAAGGACACCCAGCAGGGTGAGCTCTGCCCGCCCGCTGCAGCAGCCCTGCAGGCCGTGCCCAGGAGCACAAAGCGCTGCCTCCCAGCGCCCCGCCAGGCGCTCACCTCACCGGCAAAACCTGCTCCAGGTGGGTCAGACTCAGCTGCAGCTGAGGGCAGGGCAGGCCGGCAAAGGCGCCGCCCTCGGAAACGCTCCCTTGCTCCCTTCCTACAGAGCGCAGGCTGCAGGCAGCCGCCCCGTGCCTGCGGTGTGCGCCCCCTCCAGACGAGCACCCAGACCCCCGGTGCCAGCTGCAGCTCTCAGAAGCACGGGCTGCCGCTGCGCTCAGTGCTGGAGGCGCAGCCCGGCCCCAGCCCCGCTCCCCCAGCGATCGCAGGCAGGTGCTGACACGAGGTGATGCCTATCACTGCCTGCTCCGCTCGCTATGCAAACTTCCCTTGAATACACAAGCACCGTCCTCCTCTGCAGGCAGCCTTCCCTCACCTACCCTACGTTCCTCTGTGGCACCCAGCAGGACAGCGGGGCCTCACCTCCAACCTCGAGGCACCTTGCAGGAAGCAGAGCTTTTTGGAAGGCGAGCAGGGAAATGCTCAGCCCGTGCTTGCCGTTTGCAGGCTGTGTCTGCAGGGATGCACGTGGACACACAGCTCCCAGCCCTCAGCGTGGCTCTGCACGCTGGCCCAGCAGGCTGCACGTGGGCTGACACAGAACCAGATCCAAGGGCCCCTGTCCTTGCTGGGTGCAGCCCCTGCCAGCCTCCATGGTGCCACACACAGATGAGCTCCAAGCTTTTTCAGGTATCAAATCCTGCATTCCCCGACCACCCCTTCCTGTGCCTGGAGCAGGACAAAGCCCCACGCCAGCAGGAGCAAGCATGGTACAGAGATCTGAGCGGGTCACGGGGGACAGCACCGTTCTCCCTTTAGGTGGCCTTTGGGGTGCTCACGGTGCGTGCTGTGCTGGATGGGTCTCTGCTGTAACCAAAATGCTCCTGGGACTGGAGAAGCTGCACTGCTTGGAGCTCTGCCTGCAATACCCAGCATCTCCAAGGAGCTGATAACCACAGCTGCAGCTGCACCCCTCAGGGGGGCATGTTAGGGTGGCTGAGCAGCTCTCCTAGGGCTGAGGTGGGCAGCACAGCACACAGCAATCGAGGTCTGGAAGTGCTGAGCACATGTTAGGAGCAGCACCGGCCTGCAGAAGGACAGGGCAGAGATCCCCAAGCCGTGCACCCAGGCAGCTGAGCAGGAGTGGGGCTGCAGTGCTCCACGTCCAACTGACAGCTCTCAGGGCCCATGGAAACAGCTCAGTGTGGAGATGGGACACGTCCAGCAGGATGAAGACGTCAGCTCTGCCCTGCAGCCCCACGGCTCTGCAGCCTCACTGCTGCTCCTCTGCATCTCAGTGACCCAGGAGCACGTCCCGAGCAGGCAAAGCAGGCAGCAAACAGCAAAGCAGGAACTCCGAGCAAGCACCAAACCCAAGCACAACCTGTGCAGCCCCAGCTGCGCCACAGCAAGCGGAGGTCCCACAACCAGCCCACGCTGCGGTGCTGAGGCAGCACGGCGCCCGCCCGGCAAGGACACCGACGTGGGGACACAACCCCAGCTGCACCCCTGGGAACGTGGCAGTCGGGCTGGTGGCTGCGGGCGCAGCTCCTGCCGGGAGTCACCAGCAAGCAGCAACAGATCCCTGCTGCACCTCCCAGCCCGGGTACACCCACATTCCGCAGCCATGAGTGCGGCCTCCGCTCGCCTGGGAACCTCCTGCCACGGGGGGAGCGTGAGGCCGGGAGCACCGAGGCAGGGAGCGCAGCCCTGCCACCCCGCAGCGCCCCGCGGCCACACGGACAGCCCTGGAAGGCACCGCGAGCCCCGGGGATGAACGCGTAGAGCTCCCCGCGCTGCAGCGGGGCTGTTCCCACGCTGAATCCGACCTTGCCGGAGAGCACCTGGGCGCAGAGTCGCCCTGGAGCCGCTGCCACAGCGTCAGCTCCAGGGACCCAAAACGACGGAGCCCCGCGCGGCTCACGGGCGCCTGGAGGCGCTGCCCAAAGCCCAACCCCCACCGCTGCTCCATCCGCGGCGTTCAATGCCTTAAAAAGCCCACGGGCGCCGCGCGCTCCTCCCAGCTCCGCGCCTGCCGCTGTGGGGCCACGCGGGGGAACGGGATGGGGAACAGCGCTGGGAAATGGGGCCTGGGGAGGGAGTGCGGGCAACCCAGCTCCACGGAGCCTCTGCCGAGCCGGGCAGCCCCGGCACCGGGAGCGCAGCCCCCGGCAGCACGGCCCGGAGAGCTCCATCGGAGCATCAACTCCCGAGCCCACCACGTGTCCGCGCCCCATCGCGGGCCCCGGCCCACCGTGCTGCACCCTCCGCACCCCGCAGACCGCCCCGCGCCCCAGACGCAGCCGTCAGGGACCTCACGCGGCGTTCCTCAGCCGTCGCGTCCTTCGGCCCCGTCCGGGAGCGATGCCCCTCTGCCCTCCCACGAGCGGGACGCGTTCCGGTTCCCTGCGCTGCCCCGACAGCCCGCACGAGGCTTTCCTCCCCCCGCCCCGCCGGCTCCGAGCCGCCTCCCCCGGGCATCGCACGCGGGGGCTCCTCGGGCCGCCCCCCCGAGCAGGGCGGCGGACGCGGTGACGGCGGCAGCCCCGCGATGCCGAACGGCGCCCGACCGGACCCGGCGCTCCGCCGCACTCACCCAGCGCTCGCAGAGGGCCGCCGCCCAGCAGGACGGGGTCGTTGCCGCCGAGGGGCTCCTTGGGGCCGGCACCGCGCTCCCGCCGTCGGAAGCGGCTGGTGAGCAGCTTCCAGAGCCCGCCGGGCGGCCCGGGCTCGGCCCGCAGCGCGGCGCGTCCCAGCTCCGGGTACAGCAGGTCCCGCTTGCTGGGACAGGCGTGCAGCGATCCGGCGTCGCCCTCGCTTTTGGTGCGGAGGCGCGCGGGGCGCAGCCCGCCCGACTCCGAGCGCCGCAGCTCGTGGCCCCGGCGCAGGCGGAAGCTGAAGCTCTTGCGGAGGGCGCTCAGGTGCCGCCGCGGGCCGGGACCGCCGCGGCCGAAGAGGTTCCAGCGGCGGCTGCCCCAAAGGGACCCTCCGCGGGGAAAGCCGGGGCTGTCGGCGGGCAGCGGGCGGGCGGCGGGCGGGAAGGACGCGCTGCCTGGCCGCGCTCGCTGCGCTCCGCCGCCGCCGGGCTCCCCGCAGTCCCCCTCCTCGCGGCGGCGCGGTCGAAAGAAGTCCAGCAGGCCGCCCCGGGAGCGCGGCGCGGAGCCCAGCAGCGCCCCGACCCCCGGCCCGCCGCCCGGCGCGCAGAAGCTCTTGGGCCGGCGCCGCTGCTGCTGGGCGGCCCCGAGAGCGGCGCGGACGGCGGGGACGCCCTGCAGGTCCAGCGATTCGCACACGCTGACGGCGCGCCGCGGGCTCGGGCTCGGGCTCGGGGGGCCCCGCGCCGCCCCGCTCCGCCGCCGGCCCTCCGCCATCGTCACCCGCGGGGCTGCCCCATGGCCGCGGGCCCCCCCGCGCGCCGCCCGCCGCCCGCCCGCTCCCACGCCGCTCCGGCATGCCCGGGCCGCGCTCCGGCGCGCCGCCAGCCGCGGGGCGGGCCCGCCCCGAACGCGCCGGGGGGACGGGACGGGGCCGGGGCCTCCCCGCCGAGGCCGCGCCCTCTCGGGGCCTCCGCGCCTCGGCCTCGAGCCCGGAGCGGCCCCGCGGAGCCCCCCGGCCCGGAACCGGCGGTCGGCCGCCTCGGACCCCGCGAGTCCGCCCTGCCGCTGCGCGCCGCCCGCGGCCGCCACGGGGGGGCGCTGCCGCCCGACGCTCCGCGCTGAGCCGCCTCCGAGGCCGGCCGGCAGGGGGCGCTGCAGCCACGGGCCCGGCTCCGCGCGCGCGTCCGGTGCCGCCCCGGGAGCGCGCAGCGCATCGGCACGGGGCGGCGCGGCTCTGCGGGACCGCGGAGGGCGTTCGCGAGTCACGAAGCCCCGGCGCCAACGGCACGGAGCCCGCCCGGCCCGGGGCCGCCGTCCCCCCCACCCTCCGTCCCCCATCGGTGCCATCGGCCTCCCCCGCCCCCCGGGGCGCGACCCCTCAGCCTCTGTGCGCCGCCGTGCGCCGCGCTCCCCGTCCCGCAGGAGCGCGCAACACCCGCGCTGCTGTAAATCCTCCCAACATCCGCCTCCACGACACAGTAACACAGCGGTGTTTTCGCCGATTAGCTTGTTATAAAGCAAAGGGTTCCGTATGCCGCAGCATCGGCGTAAACCCCCGGCGCCGCTCACGCAGCACGAACAAAAGACACAATTGACACAACGCGCGGTGGCGGCGGAGGAGCTCCGAGCTGCAGGCGGCGCAACCGACGAGGAGGCCGACGATGAGGCGGGGCGCTGAGCCGCGATCTCACCGCCCCGACTGCCGCCGGCTGGGGCCGCGCACGGGGATAACGGCCGGTGAACCCGGCTGCTGCGGACGGCGGTCAGGCGGCCCTGCGCCGCGGTGAGGCACGGCGCGGCGCGGCGCTGCGGCAGCGAACATCTGGTTCCGATTAACAGAAGGACGTGAGAGGCCGAGGAACAGCCGCACGGAGCGCCGCGTTGCCGGCTGCCGCCCGGCGCTGCTGCTGGATGAGGCCCCGGCACGGGGAAAGGCAGCGCCGCGCCGCGCTGCGCTTCTCCGGGGTGCCGACGTCGGGCACGGAGACGCAGGGAGGTTTTGCTGCAGGAGGATCGCAGCGTGGGACGGCTGCGGTCACGGCTCCGTCCGAGTGGCACGGAGGGGCGCAGGGCCCATCTGACAGCCTGGAAACAGGGCTGAAGGGCCTCTTTTGGGTCCTGGAGCGCCTCCCATCACCGCTTACAGCAGCAACGATCCTCTTAATCCAGCAGCAGCGGAGGAAGTGAGAAACGGAAACAGAGCAAAGGGGTGAACCCAAGGGACGGACGGTGCAGGAATAGGATGTAGTGGGCAGGTGAAAGCACCTGGAGGTCACTAGGAGACAAAACCTCCCTGCCACCCCACTGCACTGCACCCAGAAACCACATTTTCCAGAAATGCAAACCCACTTCCGTGCAGAACAGAGCACAGAGCTCAGCAGCAATAGTTTTAGGAAAGGAAACAGAGCTCTGGAGGTGGTGCATCGCCGTGCACCAAGGTTACAACAGAGCTGTGGGTGAGAACATGCGATGCACTGAACAGACACTGTGGGTCCTGGAGCAGCAGAACTGCCTACAGCCCGCTGCAGCCCACCCTGCAGCCCTTCCCCAGCCTCAGCCCCGCTCCTCACTGCTGCACTGCTGCACGAGGCAATGCACAGCAAGCTGAACGCCTGCAGCATCGGGCGCCAGCAGCCTCAGTCTGCAGAGAACTGAGGTGTCTGGACAGCCTGAAAGCATTTCGTACAGCGAAAGGGGAAAATGTGTTTGAGGTGAGAGCAACAGCTGAGCATCGGGCTGCTCAGCAGATTCCGTGCTCTGAGCGCTGCAGGGCAGTGCCGCCTCTGCTGGGAGCTGCCAGGCTTCGTGCCAGCCCCGGTTCTGGGTTCTGATGGCTCCTAAGGGATACTGAGAGCTTCCACAAAGGGGCGGCTGGTGGATGAGGACGTGTCCCTGTGACGAGCAGGCAGCCGGGGCTCCTATGGAGGTGTGGTTTGACAGCCGTGCTCTGCAGTGAAATGAGAGCGCAGGAAATCACAGCAGCACTGCTGGGCGCAGCGCCTGCAACCACACGTCAGTGAACGCACAGCTTGTGCTGCTCCTGCTCCTGCCCACACCTGTGCTGACCGCTTTGAGCCTCTGAGCTCAGCAGGGCTCTGAGTCGGTGCCACCTTCCTCAGACAGAGCCTTTGCACCCTGCTCTGCTCGCCCCCATCCCCACACACAAAGTCCCCTCACGCAGCCTCAGCGAGGCCCCGCTCCCAGCCCTGCCATCCCACAAAGCAGGGCGGCCCAGGCCCAGCAGCTTCCAGGTACTGAGCTCCCATCATCAGCGTCCACAGCCCACGGCGGTGCCTGGGCTTCCAGCAGAGCTGGGCAGAGGCAGAAATGCAGTGAGGGGGATGGAGAGGGGCAGCGACGGGGCTCCAGCACCGCGTGCTGCTCCGGTCCGACCGCAGCTCAACCCGGCGCAGCGCAACCCAGCTCACACAACCACGAGGTTACCCCACCTCACCCAATGCAGCCCACAGCGCAGCCCCCACCTGCAGCCCCTCCGCGCTGACAGCAGTCAGGAGCTGACGATTATTTTGCACATCAGTTCCTGAAGCCTCGCAAATGGCCAGCAGTGACTCCAACTGTTCTGGATCCTGCGCCGTTGCTCCCAGAATAGAAAAGTAACCACAATCCCTGGCCAAGTCCTGGCTTGTTAATTAAGCTTTCTTTTATACAGGCAGCCAGCCCAGCCTTTCAAAGCTCTCCCTCACCGCTCGGCTCTTTCCAGCCCTAAAGCAGCTCGCTCTCAAGCCAGCTACATAAATGCAGCACAAACAAGGCCAGTGAGCGCTGAGCAAGGCAGCGCCCACCCGTGCCTCATCCCACAGACCCCAGCCTGGCTGCAGGACCCACCAGGACCTGGGGTCCCCCTGCTCCTTCCAGGACCAGCAGGGACGGGGATGTACCCACAGCTGGCGGCTCCTGGGGCAGCAGGGCAGGCTGCTGAGCAGCCCCGCAGCGCCTGCAGGCACAGAGCACAGAGCACAGAGCCATTCATGTTGGAAAGGACCTCCACGACCAAAAAGCCCAACGTGCCCGGCTGCCAGCAGGGTGCCAGGAGGTGACTCTCAGCCAGAAGCAGACGAGCAGCTCCCATGCAGTGCCGTGCATGCAGTGTGCTCCCGAGTGAGGCAGTGTCTGTGCAGTGAGTGAGCGCGGAGTTACGGGCTGTGTTAGGAGCTGTGTGCAGAAAGGCCGTGCTGAGATAGAAAGGGAAATGCACATTCATGGGCAGGAGGCTCTTGCAACTAAAATAATCGTAGAATCATAGAGCCATAGAACGGCCTGGGTTGCAAAGGAGCACGATGCTCATCCAGCTCCAACCCCTGCTGTGTGCAGGTCGCCAACCAGCAGCCCAGGCTGCCCAGAGCCACATCCAGCCTGGCCTTGAATGCCTGCAGGGATGGGGCATCCACAGCCTCTTTGGGCAGCCTGTGCCAGTGCCTCACCACCACCTTGTTTAGACTCAGTGTTGCTTTCTTGCAAGCAAATTCATCAGCCATCTATTCTGTATAATGGAGAGAGATGGAACCATGACCTGGGCTCCTGGTGCTGCAGCCCCACTGCCAGCTGTACCCCCATCCCTCATCCCACTGCTGTGCCCACCCAGACCCTGCAGTCCCTGGCTGCCAGCCCTCACTGTGAGTCACACAGAGAGCTGAGGGATGCCCTGCTGTCCCCCTGTGGCACCACAGAACGACGCAATCATTCAGGGCAGAGAAGACCTCTGAGATCCCCAGCTCCAGCCCATCCCACGGTGCCCACTGCCCGCATCCCCCAGCACCACATCCCCACAGCTCTGGGCACCCCCAGGATGGTGACCCCCCCACCCCCAGGCCGCTGTGCCAGTGCCCGACTCCTCTGTGGGGAAGAAATCGTTCTTAGCACCCAACGTAACACGATGCAATGTCAGACCACCCCCTCTCATCCTAACAGCAGTGCTGACGGCACTCAGCACCCCCATGCGCCCACCTCACACCACAACCAACACCAACACGGCTTTCCAGGCCAGGGCTGGACCCCCCCGCAGGCACAGAGCAGTGCAGCACTGCCCCGGAGCAGCCCTGGGGCACAGCGCTCCGTGAGCAGGGCCGATCCCAGGGGACGTGCACAAGGACCAAACACCAACCACAGATCAAACAAACCGAGCTGTGGCTTTCTGCCTGCGTTCCCACCGCGCCCCAGAGGCTCTGCTGTGACCGCAGACACCTCAGAGCGGAGCGTCGCTTCCTCCCCAAAGGCAGCTGCTGGTGCCACGGCCCCCAGCCCCAGGGGAGCCGCTCTGTGCCACACAGCGTTCCCTGCTGAGAGAAGCTCATGGGGAGCCCTCGGGGCTGGACCGCAGAGTGCAGCCCACAGCCCCAGCACAGCTTCCTGTGTGCCGGGGCAGGAGGTGGCGCTGGGTGGCACGGCTCCGGAACGGCTGCTCCTACAGGGACAGATGTCATCAGAGCTGATGTGAGAAGCAGGACGGACAGCTGTGCACACCGTGTCCAGCAAGGCAGCCCTTGCCCAAGCAGCAGAGGGACAGGGAGCTTCTGCCGTTCTCTGCAGACACTGAGGGCTGTGTGACGACACAGCAGCCATCCCTCCTCCGTGGCAGAGTCCGTGTTGCTCCCAAAACGGGGCCAGGATGGTGCAAAACTCCAGTGGAAACTCAGCTGGTATCATTTTCATATAAACTCCATACTGAGAGCCTAATGAATCCATCTTACACCTTTCATACCGACCTGAAATTGTTCTGTCTTCTTATCAGGAGACCGCCCATAGAACCACAGAATTACTGAGGCCAGAAAAGACCTCTGGGGTCCCCAACCCCACTCCAGCCCCACCACCCCTACTGGATACTGGCCCCAGTATCCAACCGGACCCTCCCAGTGCAACTCCATCCAAAACCAACCTCAATCCAGTACAAACACATTGCTCACACACACAGCTGGACGAGGCAGCTGTGCCCAACAGCTGCAATCCATGCTCTGAGAACAGACCCATCCAGCACAGAGCAACCCCACAGCACAGCCCTGCTGGACGTGGGCTGCTGATGCACCTCGTTTCATTGCTTAACTCACTGCTTTGGTTTATGTTCAGTAACGTCCAATTTTTCTCCATTAGCAATTAAATATACATAACAACTTTCTCGTCCCAAGGAGCCCCTCCTCTGTGTGCCATTAATGGTGACATCTGGAAGTCCTGGGCACAAGCCAGAAGCACTGCAGGGAGACCTCAGTGCTCTGTCTGAATCCTGAGAGCTTGGAGTGAGGTTGGATCGGCCTCTGCTCCAGTAACAGCAATAGGGTGAGAGGGGGTGCTCCCATGTTGTGCCCAGGGAGGTCAGGATGGACGTCGGGAACAATTCCTTCTCCAAAGAGCCAGTGGGCACCGGCACAGCTGCCCAGGGGGTGGGGGGTCACCATCCTGGGGGTCACCATTGGGGGATGTGGTCAGTGGGCACGGTGGGGATAGGCTGGGGGTGGGCATGGGAATCTCAGAGGGCTTCTCCAGCCTTAGAGCCTCTGCAGTGTGCTGACATTCACTCCATGGTTGGATGCCCACCAGTTCAAGCTGTCTGTGCCTACAGGCTGGAGGAGTCAGCTCCGTGCTGGGCAGAAGCCCTGTGAGCACACAGCAGCGTTCTGCACACAGCAGTGCTGGCAGCGCTCAGCCCTCTGTGCACCCACCCTTAAAGTCCATCCTGCTGACAGCACACAGCAGCTGCAGGACCAGAATTTCCACCCAGGAAAGGCCAACGGGGCACAACGCCAGCCCACGTGCAGCAGTGGCACAGCCATGGCACGCAGCAACAGCCAGCAGGGCAGCAAACAGGAAACTCAGGACGGGCTCCATGCGGAACAGCAGCTGGCTGGGAGCATAAAGAGTGCATTGAGGTGGGGCTGCATGGAGGACGGCTCTCATTAGCAGCCTCTGCTCAGAGTGCAGAGCACAGCACTGAGCACAGCATTGAGCACAGCACTGGGCACAGCATTGAGCACAGCACTGGGCACAGCACTGAGCACAGCGTTGGGCACAGCACTGAGCACAGCACTGGGCACAGCACTGAGCACAGCACTGGGCAGAGCACTGAGCACAGCACTGAGCACAGCACTGGGCACAGCACTGAGCACAGCACTGAGCACAGCACTGAGCACAGCATTGGGCACAGCATTGAGCACAGCACTGAGCACAGCACTGAGCACAGCATTGGGCACAGCACTGAGCACAGCACTGGGCACAGCACTGAGCACAGCACTGAGCACAGCATTGGGCACAGCACTGAGCACAGCACTGGGCACAGCACTGGGCACAGCACTGAGCACAGCATTGGGCACAGCACTGAGCACAGCACTGGGCACAGCACTGAGCACAGCACTGAGCACAGCACTGGGCACAGCACTGGGCACAGCATTGGGCACAGCACTGAGCACAGCACTGAGCACAGCACTGAGCACAGCATTGGGCACAGCACTGAGCACAGCACTGAGCACTGCACTGAGCACAGCATTGGGCACAGCACTGAGCACTGCATTGAGCACAGCACTGAGCACAGCATTGGGCACAGCACTGAGCACAGCGTTGGGCACAGCACTGAGCACAGCACTGAGCACAGCGTTGGGCACAGCACTGAGCACAGCACTGAGCACAGCATTGGGCACAGCACTGAGCACAGCATTGGGCACAGCACTGAGCACAGCACTGGGCACAGCATTGGGCACAGCACTGAGCACAGCACTGAGCACAGCATTGGGCACAGCACTGAGCACAGCACTGGGCACAGCATTGGGCACAGCACTGAGCACAGCACTGAGCACAGCACTGAGCACAGCACTGAGCACAGCACTGGGCACAGCACTGAGCACAGCACTGAGCACAGCATTGGGCACAGCACTGAGCACAGCACTGAGCACAGCAT
This sequence comes from Tetrao urogallus, assembly GCF_951394365.1. NCBI lineage: Eukaryota > Metazoa > Chordata > Aves > Galliformes > Phasianidae > Tetrao > Tetrao urogallus. The sequence continues at coordinate 51,348,746 of NC_136820.1, read as the reverse complement.
TGGGCACAGCACTGAGCACAGCACTGAGCACTGCAATGAGCACAGCACTGGGCACAGCATTGGGCACAGCACTGAGCACAGCACTGAGCACTGCACTGAGCACAGCACTGGGCACAGCACTGAGCACAGCACTGAGCACAGCACTGAGCACAGCATTGGGCACAGCACTGAGCACAGCACTGAGCACTGCACTGAGCACAGCATTGGGCACAGCACTGAGCACAGCACTGAGCACAGCATTGGGCACAGCACTGGGCACAGCACTGAGCACAGCACTGAGCACAGCACTGGGCACAGCACTGAGCACAGCATTGGGCACAGCATTGGGCACAGCATTGAGCACAGCACTGGGCACAGCACTGAGCACAGCACTGAGCACAGCACTGGGCACAGCATTGGGCACAGCATTGAGCACAGCACTGAGCACAGCACTGAGCGCAGCACTGGGCACAGCACTGAGCACAGCATTGAGCACAGCACTGAGCACAGCACTGAGCACAGCGTTGGGCACAGCACTGAGCACAGCACTGAGCACAGCACTGAGCACAGCGTTGGGCACAGCACTGAGCACAGCACTGAGCACAGCATTGGGCACAGCACTGAGCACAGCACTGGGCACAGCACTGAGCACAGCACTGAGCACAGCACTGAGCACAGCACTGGGCACAGCACTGAGCACAGCACTGAGCACAGCACTGAGCACAGCACTGAGCACAGCACTGAGCACAGCGTTGGGCACAGCACTGAGCACAGCACTGAGCACTGCACTGAGCACAGCACTGAGCACAGCATTGGGCACAGCACTGAGCACTGCATTGGGCACAGCACTGAGCACAGCATTGGGCACAGCACTGAGCACAGCGTTGGGCACAGCACTGAGCACAGCATTGGGCACAGCACTGAGCACAGCACTGAGCACAGCATTGGGCACAGCACTGAGCACAGCGTTGGGCACAGCACTGAGCACAGCATTGGGCACAGCACTGAGCACAGCACTGAGCACAGCATTGGGCACAGCACTGAGCACAGCACTGGGCACAGCACTGAGCACAGCACTGAGCACAGCATTGGGCACAGCACTGAGCACAGCACTGAGCACAGCACTGAGCACAGCATTGGGCACAGCACTGAGCACAGCATTGGGCACAGCACTGAGCACAGCGTTGGGCACAGCACTGAGCACAGCATTGGGCACAGCACTGAGCACAGCACTGAGCACAGCATTGGGCACAGCACTGAGCACAGCACTGGGCACAGCACTGAGCACAGCACTGAGCACAGCATTGGGCACAGCACTGAGCACAGCATTGGGCACAGCACTGAGCACTGCACTGAGCACAGCACTGAGCACAGCATTGGGCACAGCACTGAGCACAGCACTGAGCACAGCATTGGGCACAGCACTGAGCACAGCACTGAGCACAGCACTGAGCACAGCACTGGGCACAGCACTGAGCACAGCATTGGGCACAGCATTGGGCACAGCATTGAGCACAGCACTGGGCACAGCATTGGGCACAGCACTGAGCACAGCACTGAGCACAGCATTGGGCACAGCACTGAGCACAGCATTGGGCACAGCACTGAGCACTGCACTGAGCACAGCACTGAGCACAGCATTGGGCACAGCACTGAGCACAGCACTGAGCACAGCACTGGGCACAGCACTGAGCACAGCATTGGGCACAGCATTGGGCACAGCATTGAGCACAGCACTGAGCACAGCACTGGGCACAGCATTGGGCACAGCACTGAGCACTGCACTGAGCACAGCACTGAGCACAGCATTGAGCACAGCACTGAGCACTGCACTGAGCACAGCACTGAGCACAGCACTGGGCACAGCGTTGGGCACAGCATTGGGCACAGCACTGAGCACAGCACTGAGCACAGCACTGGGCACAGCATTGGGCACAGCACTGAGCACAGCACTGAGCACAGCACTGAGCACAGCATTGAGCACAGCATTGGGCACAGCACTGAGCACAGCACTGAGCACAGCACTGAGCACAGCACTGAGCACAGCACTGAGCACAGCACTGAGCACAGCATTGGGCACAGCACTGAGCACAGCACTGAGCACAGCACTGAGCACAGCATTGGGCACAGCACTGAGCACAGCACTGAGCACAGCACTGAGCACAGCACTGGGCACAGCACTGAGCACAGCATTGGGCACAGCATTGGGCACAGCATTGAGCACAGCACTGGGCACAGCACTGAGCACAGCACTGAGCACAGCACTGGGCACAGCATTGAGCACAGCATTGAGCACAGCACTGAGCACAGCACTGAGCGCAGCACTGGGCACAGCATTGAGCACAGCACTGAGCACAGCACTGGGCACAGCATTGGGCACAGCATTGAGCACAGCACTGAGCACAGCACTGAGCGCAGCACTGGGCACAGCACTGAGCACAGCATTGAGCACAGCACTGAGCACAGCACTGAGCACAGCGTTGGGCACAGCACTGAGCACAGCACTGAGCACAGCACTGAGCACAGCGTTGGGCACAGCACTGAGCACAGCACTGAGCACAGCATTGGGCACAGCACTGAGCACAGCACTGGGCACAGCACTGAGCACAGCACTGAGCACAGCACTGAGCACAGCACTGGGCACAGCACTGAGCACAGCACTGAGCACAGCACTGAGCACAGCACTGAGCACAGCACTGAGCACAGCGTTGGGCACAGCACTGAGCACAGCACTGAGCACAGCACTGAGCACAGCGTTGGGCACTGCACTGAGCACAGCACTGAGCACAGCATTGGGCACAGCACTGAGCACTGCATTGGGCACAGCACTGAGCACAGCATTGGGCACAGCACTGAGCACAGCATTGGGCACAGCACTGAGCACAGCGTTGGGCACAGCACTGAGCACAGCACTGAGCACAGCACTGGGCACAGCACTGAGCACAGCACTGAGCACAGCACTGAGCACAGCACTGGGCACAGCACTGAGCACAGCACTGAGCACAGCACTGAGCACAGCACTGAGCACAGCACTGAGCACAGCGTTGGGCACTGCACTGAGCACAGCACTGAGCACAGCACTGAGCACAGCGTTGGGCACTGCACTGAGCACAGCACTGAGCACAGCATTGGGCACAGCACTGAGCACTGCATTGGGCACAGCACTGAGCACAGCATTGGGCACAGCACTGAGCACAGCGTTGGGCACAGCACTGAGCACAGCACTGAGCACAGCATTGGGCACAGCACTGAGCACAGCATTGGGCACAGCACTGAGCACAGCACTGGGCACAGCACTGAGCACAGCACTGAGCACAGCATTGGGCACAGCACTGAGCACAGCACTGAGCACAGCACTGAGCACAGCATTGGGCACAGCACTGAGCACAGCACTGAGCACAGCATTGGGCACAGCACTGAGCACAGCGTTGGGCACAGCACTGAGCACAGCATTGGGCACAGCACTGAGCACAGCACTGAGCACAGCATTGGGCACAGCACTGAGCACAGCACTGGGCACAGCACTGAGCACAGCACTGAGCACAGCATTGGGCACAGCACTGAGCACAGCATTGGGCACAGCACTGAGCACTGCACTGAGCACAGCACTGAGCACAGCATTGGGCACAGCACTGAGCACAGCACTGAGCACAGCATTGGGCACAGCACTGAGCACAGCACTGAGCACAGCACTGAGCACAGCACTGGGCACAGCACTGAGCACAGCATTGGGCACAGCATTGGGCACAGCATTGAGCACAGCACTGGGCACAGCATTGGGCACAGCACTGAGCACAGCACTGAGCACAGCATTGGGCACAGCACTGAGCACAGCATTGGGCACAGCACTGAGCACTGCACTGAGCACAGCACTGAGCACAGCATTGGGCACAGCACTGAGCACAGCACTGAGCACAGCACTGGGCACAGCACTGAGCACAGCATTGGGCACAGCATTGGGCACAGCATTGAGCACAGCACTGAGCACAGCACTGGGCACAGCATTGGGCACAGCACTGAGCACTGCACTGAGCACAGCACTGAGCACAGCATTGAGCACAGCACTGAGCACTGCACTGAGCACAGCACTGAGCACAGCACTGGGCACAGCGTTGGGCACAGCATTGGGCACAGCACTGAGCACAGCACTGGGCACAGCACTGAGCACAGCACTGAGCACAGCACTGGGCACAGCATTGGGCACAGCACTGAGCACTGCACTGAGCACAGCACTGAGCACAGCACTGGGCACAGCACTGAGCACAGCACTGAGCACAGCACTGAGCACAGCACTGGGCACAGCACTGAGCACAGCATTGGGCACAGCATTGAGCACAGCACTGAGCACAGCACTGAGCACAGCATTGGGCACAGCACTGAGCACAGCACTGAGCACAGCACTGAGCACAGCATTGGGCACAGCATTGGGCACAGCATTGAGCACAGCACTGAGCACAGCATTGGGCACAGCACTGAGCACAGCACTGAGCACAGCATTGGGCACAGCACTGAGCACAGCATTGGGCACAGCACTGAGCACTGCACTGAGCACAGCACTGAGCACAGCATTGGGCACAGCACTGAGCACAGCACTGAGCACTGCACTGAGCACAGCACTGAGCACAGCACTGAGCACAGCACTGAGCACAGCACTGAGCACAGCATTGGGCACAGCACTGAGCACAGCACTGAGCACAGCACTGAGCACAGCACTGGGCACAGCACTGAGCACAGCATTGGGCACAGCATTGGGCACAGCATTGAGCACAGCACTGAGCACAGCATTGAGCACAGCACTGGGCACAGCATTGAGCACAGCACTGAGCACAGCACTGGGCACAGCATTGGGCACAGCACTGAGCACTGCACTGAGCACAGCACTGAGCACAGCATTGAGCACAGCACTGAGCACTGCACTGAGCACAGCACTGGGCACAGCACTGAGCACAGCGTTGGGCACAGCATTGGGCACAGCACTGAGCACAGCACTGAGCACAGCACTGGGCACAGCACTGAGCACTGCACTGAGCACAGCACTGAGCACAGCACTGGGCACAGCACTGAGCACAGCATTGAGCACAGCACTGAGCACAGCACTGGGCACAGCATTGGGCACAGCACTGGGCACAGCACTGAGCACAGCACTGGGCACAGCACTGAGCACAGCACTGGGCACAGCACTGGGCACAGCACTGAGCACAGCATTGGGCACAGCACTGAGCACAGCACTGAGCACAGCACTGAGCACAGCATTGAGCACAGCATTGGGCACAGCACTGAGCACAGCACTGGGCACAGCACTGAGCACAGCACTGGGCACAGCATTGGGCACAGCACTGAGCACAGCACTGAGCACAGCACTGGGCACAGCACTGAGCACAGCACTGGGCACAGCATTGCAATGGGGAGCACTGCAATGAGTGCAATGTGTGCAGGCAGCACTGCAAAGGAGACAACAGAGCAGCTCCAGAGCATTGCTCAGGGTAATGAAAACAGAAGGAGCTTAAAATGCTGAGCAACCAGGTGACTGCAGGTGGAGATCAGCGTAAAGCGCAGAGAAAAAGATCTCATTTTGCATATAGAATAATGAGCTGCAGTTCCTCGTTAGCATCAGAAATGAAATCCTGAGGTCATTCTGAATATTGGCAGCAATCAGAAAGCAAACAGAGCACGGGCAACTACTGAGAAGGGAAGAGAGAACAAAGCAGGAATGCGGATCTGAGCAGCCCCGTGGCTGCAGCTGGAGCTCCATGCTGCACTCCCAGCCAGCCCCCCTCACTGACCCCAATTACATCCCAAATCAGACACAGCAACCAGGAAGGCTCTGAGAAGGGCAGATGACCAAAGCCTGGCCCAGGTCCTGCGAGCAGCCTGAGCAGGGTGAGGATGGGGGGAACGAAGTCTGCAGTGCCAGAGAAGGGGGAACAGGGAGCAATGAGTTTGCTGCTCCCTCCCAGTGCCATCCAGGGGATCACAAGTCAGTGAGGCGGCTCACGGGCAGGAGGAGATGGGTTTGAAGCAGTGCTGCACTGCAGAACGCCTGGCAAGCACTCAGCTGATGGGGCCAAGTGCAGGAGAAGGGCCACAGCCCCACTGTGCCACAGTATGGGGGTCCTGCAGGGCAGCACCGTGCTGCACCCACCCCAAGGACACTGCAGTGCCACGCAGTGATGGCAGCAGGGGGCTCAGCACCCCGCCAGCCCCACGGCTGCAGTGGGGATTTCAGTGCCACCTCCTGGCACCCGGAGCCTATTTATAGAAGTTGGAGCAGAAGCAATTTAGATCTTTCCAAAAACGAGGTTAGGGAAAAAGAAGGGAGCTCTGCCGAAGCTGTACAGCCTCCGCTTAGCAATGGGAAGAGCGAAGGGACCTCTGAGCCACAGAGCTGGAATCGGGGGGTCCCACCTGGACAGGGGTCCCTGCTGCCCATAGACGTGCACCGAGCTGAGGGCACACGGCCCTGCGGCCGCAGCTCAACCTCCCTGTGCACACTGCTGGATGCTGGAAGCTCCTGCAGCACCAAAGGAGCCCCCAGTGCTTCTCTGCTCCCCGTGCCTGATTTACAGCCCTATGGCTGCTGCTCAGGTTTATCTCAATGTTCCACACACAGGAATGCTTCCAGCTGAAATCCAGGCTGAAATCCTCCTCCCATTGAGTCCCATGTATTGTCACTGACGACAGACCACGGACGCAGCAGAGATGTCCCTGTGCCACATCCCTGCGCTTCTCTGGGTTGGAAGAAGCCACTGAACATGCAGTACATCCGAATGATCTCCTGTACCTGAGCTGCAGCTCTGGTGCTCTGCACAGCAATGCAGGCTCCCATCTGAAGCCCCACAAGTGCTGCCTGCGTCCCCAGCACAGCTGCTCTCCATGAAGAGCTGGGTGCTTTAAAGCTGTGTCCATGCAGCTCTGAGCTCTGCCACAGCATCGCGTTCTGCCTCAGTCCTAAGCTCACCTGGCTCCTCTTGCTGGGCTTCGTGCTGCCCTCCCTGCTGCATTCTCCAGGCTTTCCATCCATCCATGCTTTATTGGTAGCTACTCACGTTTTTAAGCAATGTTAAAGTAATTACAGGCATTAAGGCCACACAGAGTGCTGGTGGCAGCGCTGTCAGAGTCACAGAGTGCTGCAATCCATGAACTCTGCACTCTGTGAACTCAGAGCCACCCGTGTTCAGAGAGGCGCAGAAAGGCTGGGTTGGAAGGGTCCTTAAAGATCACAGATGCACAGAATGGTCGGGTTGGAAGGAGCCCCCCAGTCCCTCCTGCAGTGGGCTGGGTGCCCCCCACCAGCTCAGGATGCCCAGAGCCCCACTCACAGCCTCGGATACCTGCAGGGATGGGCAGCACTGCTGCAGTTTGAGCACTGTGAGGCTCAGTGCACCCACCGCCCTCACCCACACACCCCCAGGAGCCCCACGGCCCCTCCTGGTGCAAGCGGTGGAGGGGGGCACCCTGCAGTTCTGAGGGCCCAAATGGAGCGCGCCCACCCCCAGCCTCACGTCTTCATCACAAGATCGTTCCATCGCCATGGAAACGGCAGAATTAGAGACTTGGATTTCAAGACGATTTCCAACGCGGGCAGGCAGTGGCTGAGCCCAGCAGTGCACCATCCCTGCCCTCACAGCGCCCAGGGCCGCGCTCCAGCACCGACCCCATCAGTGCCACGAGAGCGCAGTGCTTGCACCGCTCCAATGGCAGCACAGTGCTTGCACCGCTGCCCTGCACACCTCATCCACTGCCTCACCTGTACCCCAAAGCTGCTGGGTGCCCCAAAGCTGCTGGGTGCCCCAGAGCTGCTGGGTGCCCCGAAGCTGCTGGGTGCCTCAGAGCTGCTGGGTGCCCTGAAGCTGCTGGGTGCCCCAAAGCTGCTGGATGCCCCGGAACTGCTGGGTGCCCTGAAGCTGCTGGGTGCCCTGGAGCTGCTGGGTGCCTCAGAGCTGCTGGGTGCCCTGGAGCTGCTGGGTGCCCCAAAGCTGCTGGGTGCCCTGGAGCTGCTGGGTGCCTCAGAGCTGCTGGGTGCCCCAAAGCTGCTGGGTGCCTCAGAGCTGCTGGGTGCCCCAAAGCTGCTGGGTGCCTCAGAGCTGCTGGGTGCCCTCCAGCCCCACTGCTATGCCTGCAGCCCCCGGCCCTGCAGCACTACCCCCTCCCAGGGTCGGCAGCCCCCCCTCACACTGCAGGGCCCCGTCAGCCTCCCCACATCACCATGAGGCCTTTTGCAGGTGCCGCCCGCCTGGGAATCCACGCAAACCAAAACCTCGTTAACCACGCACTCATTTTAGCACGCTGCCTTGGCTGGGAGCCCTGCGCCGCACGGCAGGAGTGGCACAGTGAGCTCAAGGAGAGGAGGGCACGGGGCAGCACCACAGCTGTGCATGGGGACGGGGGTCTGCTCGGACACCTCCAGCCCTGATGCTTCTACAGCAGCAAAACCGATGGCAATTGGGCTGATGACTCGAACAAGCTCAGAAGCCATTAACATCCAAATGCCAAAAAAGGGTAAAAAGGGAAAGAAAAAAAAAATAGAGGAGGAAACAGATGTCTGTAAGTTGTTGGGCAAAGGAAGTACCAAAATTGGTGTGGGAAGCTGAAAAGTTTGGGGGAAAACAGAGCCCATGACAATGGCCAGCAGGAAGCAGCAGCCCTGCAGGGCACCGCAGGAGGAAGCGCTGCAGGGTGGTGGGGGTGGGAGGCAGAGGCACCACGCAGCTCCAAGCCACGAGCCGTGTATGGATCCACGTATAAAGAATGGACAGTGTCATTGGAACAGGGCTTTACATCAAAAGACACAAAGAGCTCGAATGGAATGCTCTCAGATGGGGAAGCTCGCAGAAGAGACCGCTCTTTGAACTGTCAGCACGCACTGAAGTGCTGGGGTGCCACACTGCAGCCAACCAGGAATGGCTGAGATGGAGGAAAGCCTCCTCAGCATGCAGAGATGGGCAACCCCCCACTGCCTGCCTGGAGATCCCCTGCGAAATCAGGGGAAGGATTAACTCCATTTTCTTCAAACAGAACTTTGGGCATAGAGCTGAGTTCAGCCTCACTTGTGTGCTTCAAGTTCAGCTGGTAAAGGCAACTCTGTGTGCACAGGGAGATGAGGCTGCCATCCAACACTGCTGTTGAGCAGCACTGGGCACAGAGCTGTGGGTGCCCCATCCTCAGAGGTGCCCGAGGCCACGCACAGCATCCCAGCATCCCAGAGCCGCAGGGCTTGGGAGGCACCTCTGGAGCCGCCCCCTCCATCCCCCCACAGCAGCTCCTTCAGCAGCTGCACGGCGTCCAGAAGGGTTTGGGATCCCCACAGGAGACTCCCCCACTTCTCTGGGCTCCGGTCCAGGGCTCTGCCACCCTCACAGCACAGCAATTCCTCCTCACGTTCAGATGAACTCCCTGGGCTGCAGTCTGCGCCCGCTGCTCCTCGTCCTGGCGTCGAGCACCACCAAACGGAGCCCGGCCCCCTCCCCTGCCCTTCCCTTCAGGTCTCCATCGGCACCGCTCAGGTCCCTCAGCCTTCTCTCCTCCACACACGCAGCCCAGGGCTCTCCCAGGCCCCACCAGGAGCTGCTCCAGGCCCCACCACCCCACAGCTGGGCTCTCTCTAGCAGTTCCCATCCATCTGGATCCAGGCTGCCCCGTGCTGTGCACAGCGCTCCTGATGTGCCCCCCAGGGCAGAGCAGAACACACTGCAGCCTCAGCCCTCAGCACAAACTCCACACACCCACCAGCCCCTATCACTGCCCAGCCAGCATCCACCTCCCCAGCTTCCCAGCAGGGACCTCAGAGCAGATGGGGGCTGAGTGAGCTCCTCCACAGCCACTGAGGTTGGATGTCAGGGGAAGTTGTGTGCTGTGAGAGCGGTGAGGTGCTGGAACAGCTGCCCAGAGAGGCTGTGATGCCCCGTCCATCCCTGGAGGTGTTGGAGGCCAGGTTGGATGGGGCCCTGGGCAGCCTGGGCTGCTGTGAAATGGGGAGGTTGGTGGCCCTGCATTGGTGGGGGGTTGGAGCCTCATGATCCTTGGGGTCCCTTCCAACCCAACCATTCTGTGATTCTGTAATGTGCAACATGCACAACACCCTGTGCTGCTGCTGTACTCTGCTGCCCCCATCCCGCAGTGTTCCCAGCTCCCAAAGCCCCCCAGCACACCCAGCAGTGGATCAGGCAGTGGCAGCACAGAGAAGGGCCGTCCTGCAGTGCAGGAGGAAGGACAGCACACAGCCTGCAGCACGAGCTTATTGGAAGCAGATCTGCAATAAGAGCGTTGCTGGGAGCTGGCAGGTCCTCAAAGCTGACGGAACAAGCAGAAAGCATCCCAGCGCAAAGGAACACGAGTGTGGTGAGAGCCCCATTTGGAGAGCTGGCCGGGCTCCTTGCTGCGCTCAGACACGAGACGCTGTGCACATGGAGAGTGCCAATTAGGTCACGTTAATGAGGATAAATAGGAAAGAGTGGCATCAGCCATGTGGCTGAGCTCAGGAGAGCTACGACAAAGAAGAGATAACAAGGAGCAAAGGCAGGGTCCATGCTCACATATGAGCAGCAGATGTAAGAGGTGGCATGCTGCTCTGCCCGGCGGCACCGCGCGGCCAGGAGGGGCGGTCGGCACCACAAGCAGCACTGCACCAAAACTCCCAAATGTGGGGTTATAAAACAGCAACGTCAGGTTGTGACAGAGTTCACCCCGCAGCGCTCCATCGTCTGCAGGGCCGCACAGCAGCCCGCAGCTCACAGCTCATGGGGAGGGAACTGCGCCCACCTCCCAAAGCGCGCCGCAGGACAAACGTATTGCAGGCTGAGATGGAGCTGGTCACAGAACTGCACTGCAGCTGTTCAGCAGAGAGAACTGCACACATTGAGGAGAGCATCAGGACCCCAATGGGGTGAAACCCCCCGGGACGGCTGTGAGGCTGCACTGCCAGCACCCCCCGGAGCAGCACTGCCAGCAGCCCCCAGCCCTGCCGCCGCCTCCTCCTCTCTCTCTGCGCTCCTGGCCCCATGTGTTCATTTCGTTTCTGCTCTGCCAATGACTCAGTTCTGCCATTCTGTTCCCAGAGTCTCTGCCCAAAGCCAAACCTCGGCTGCTCGCCTCCAGCGCTCCGGCAGCCGTGTCCAAACTGCGGCCCAGAGCCACGCATGGAGCCGCCAGCCCGTGCTGCACAGCTGTGGTCCTCCTTCCCTGCACACAAACCACAGCTGCCTGCCCGCACCCCACACCCACCCCATCCTGTGGCCGACTCCTCTCCCTCCCACCCGTGGCAGAGATCCCCACTTGCAGCTGCTCAATTCCAAGCTCTCACCTATCTGTGTTCCCCCATCTGTGATTGGTGCCAGAACAGAGCTTTGTAACACCCTGAAATCCGCTCTGTCACCCTCCCTGTCACCCAATCCAGGCGCTCCTGCTCCTGCAGGGGGATTGGAATAGATGATCTTCCGAGGTCCCTTCCAATCCCTGGCATTCTGTGATTGTCTGAGTGGTTAAAACAGGGTTAACGAAGGCCGGGATTCACTGCTGGGTAACGAAGGACCCAAAGCAGGCAAAAAACAACAGCAGGATGCAGGTGGGCAACGGCCGCATTGCTGTGCAGGACCCAGCAGCCCACAGTGCCTGCAGCACAGTCAGGGTGGGAGACGGAGCTGAGCGGATCACACAGACCCTGCAGGACTCGGGAGCGGGGTTCCAGCACAGCCCTGCAGCGTGTGGTGACGGAGAGGATTTCATCACATGCAGATTACCAGGGAGGAACCATCCCAGACGTCCCCTCGGGCTGCAGCTTCCCGTGACTCACAGCACCGGAGGCTGCAGAGCCGCCATGCAGCCCTCGGCACAGAGCCTGCAATCAGAGCCTGCACCGGGCTGAGCAGCACCTCTGTGCAGCACCTCTGCTCTGCTCTGCTCTGCTCTGCTCTGCTCTGCCTGGGTGCTGCAACCAACCTCCTTTCAGCAGGAAGGCAGGCTGTGAAATGATGGGGAATTTGATCCTCCCTGCCCTAGATGTCTCCATGGCATCAGCGCTGCACTCACAGCACCCACCTGGATGTGCCCAGCAATGCCCAGAGCGTCACAAGGGCAGGCAGGATGCAATGAAGCTCTGGCCACGTTCATTCACCACTAGCAGAAAGAGCCCAGCCGTGCCGTGTTCCCTCCGTGCAGCTGCTGAGCGGGAGGCTCCGACTCGCCGAGTCCCGGAGGAGGGATTTTAGAACCAGACACCGAAGTAGGAAGGTGAGATCACGAACAGAAACAGCTCTGCTGCTTCCCAGCAAGGGATGCAACTGAAGCACGACGGTGCCAGCGGGGGCTGAGAGCTCTGAGCAGCATGAGTTGCACGGCAGCTCCTACCTCTCCATTTCTAGCAGTTCTGCCTGCACACAGAATCAGAGGACCATAGAATGGCTGGGTTGCAAAGGAGCACAGTGCTCATCTCGTTCCAAGGCCCTGCTATGTGCAGGTCGCCAACCAGCAGCCCAGGCTGCCCAGAGCCACATCCAGCCTGGCCCTGAATGCCTCACATCGCCCCCTCTGCACAGCACTCCTTCCCCGAGCTCAGTGGCACTGCCCACAGCTCCTTCCCTCGCCGCCAGCTGTGATCACAGATCAGCACAGCAGACGCTGCCCAGCCCCGGGTCAGTGGCAGACAGCAGTGCTCCCCCTGCCAGCCCGGGTTGGGCACAGCCTTCCTCCCCACTCTGCCCAGCTCCAGAGCACGGCGCTGCCCACGGCTCTCACAGACCAGACCTGCAGCTGGGAGCTGCGGGCGAAGTCCTGCAACAGAATCACAGAACGGCCCGGGGTTGGAAGGGACCGCAAAGATCGCGAATGTGCAACCCTGCGACGGCACAGTGAGCTGTGAGCTGTCTGTCACCACCACAAATCAGCAGCATTTGGTACAAATGGCCCGTCCTGCCCTCCCACTGCCATCCCTGCCTGTGTGTCACCACCTCCTCGCTCAGCCCACGTGCTGTTGGTGCAGCGAGTGACTGCCTCCTGATCAGCCCAAACGGGAGAGCTGGGTCTGACTGCAGGCCACGCTGCAGTGGAACACAGCGCACCGTGCTGCCGTGCTCTGCCACGCTCTGCCATGTACTGCCGTGCTCTGCCAGGCTCACAGCACTGCACCGTGAGGTTGCAGCGCAGCCCTTGCTGCCCCAGCTCATAGCTCTGCATCCCATGGCTCCATCCGCCGTGCCAGCATCCCTCAGCCCTGCCACCCCCACCCCCACCCCGCTGGATCCCACCCCCCCACCTCACTGCTGCCACTCTGCCTCCCAGCTCCATCAATCACAGCGCTGAGCAGCATCCTCTGCTTCTCCAACTCCCATCCTCAGCCTTGCTGAGAGCTGAGGTGAGAACCACCCCCACGTGTGCACGGCATCCCCAGCACAGTGCTGGGTGGGTGAGGAGCCCCATCCCGCTCCGGCCCCGCTGCTCCCACCCGATCCAGCTCCGTCGTTCTGCAGCCACCACTCCCCATGCTCACACAGCTCAGGGAGCCCACAGGTGCACAGAGGGACACAGCAGGCAGGACGCAGCTGGCTCAGCAATGCCAGCCCTGCAGCCCGGGCTGCGCGCATCGCGAGGCCCCGTTGGCGCGGCCGCATCGCCGGGCTGCCGTGTGCTGCACAAAGGGCTGGAGCTGCACAGCTTCTGCTGAACTGAGCAAAGTGGCCACGTCCAACCGGTGTCACCCATCAGAAAGAGGCAGGAAGAGACGCCACCCGTTGGTCTCAGAGGCTTCAAGCACAAAGACACCGAGGGAGCACATCGTGTCACAGTGGCTCTCAGAGATGCCACTGGGTGCTGATGACCCACAGTGAGACGGACAGAACTCCTACAATAAGCGGCCCTCCATCACAACTGGGTCTCAGAGCGCTGCCTCAGCTGCACGCCCTACATGGACCCACCTGGGACAGCAAGGCTCCAGCAAGGCAGGGGCTGCACCACTGCACTGTGCCGTGCTTCACTTTGCTTTATGCAGACACACAAATCCCAAACACGGCTCTGCAGTCTGCAGTGCAGCGAGGGAAGAGCCCAGGAGGGGAGAGCTTTCTGCTGACCCCCGGCACTGCCCAAACGTGGTCAGCAGCCACGAGCACCACCGGGGCTCAGCCACAGGGACACAGCTGGGCCCATCACCCCGTGCCCACCAGGACCCGGCCCGCACCTCCTTCCCTTCCACAAAGGAAGGAACTGCCCACAAACAGAACCAGGAGAGCAGGAAGAAGTTTGGCCAATTCCAGCACTAAGCATTGCAGATGTGACCGGTGCTGCAAGCAGCACATCCAAAGAGCACGGAGCAGTCACTGCAACACTGAGCAAGGAAAGCAAACAGCAGCCAGCAATTCCAGCACGGAGCACAGAGCAGGGGCTCAGAACCACATCCCCTCTGTGTCACATCTCCATCACAGCCCCTCGGCGTGCCGTGAGCCACCAGCAACACCATCCAGCTCTTCTCCAGACTGCAGCACACACTGCACTCGTAGCCACCCGTTCAGGGCAGGCTGGGCTCGGGGCAGGCTGGGCTCTCAGCATCCTCCAGCAGCAGCGCGCAGTGCGGGATGTGAGGTTGCTAAGAGACGCAGCGCGGCGCGCGCATCTCCGGCCCACCAATGTTTACATCCTGAAGGACACCCGGGGGAAGGGGGCTGGGGGCCCATCATGACCCCTCCCCCGACCCCACGTCCCGCCTCCAGCCCGGAATGGCGCCCATCGCGCCCACCCCCCGCGTGCCGCTCTCCCCCGGCCTCTGCGGCAGAACCTCGCGGGGCGCTCACGGAGCCGGCAGAGCCCCCGGAGCCCCCCCCGCTTCTATCGGATTTCCATCTCCGCACGCTGAGCCCTTTGTTCCCGCGCGGCAGGACGGACCGAACCCATCCCGGGCCCGGCGCGCCCTCGGCCCGTCCGTCCTCGGATCTCTCCCGGCTCCCCTTCCCCCATCCCCGGCCCAAAACGGACGCGGCCGCCGGGACGCCGCGGCGCTGGGTCGAAGCCGCCGCATCCCACGCAGCGCCCCGCAGCCCCGCGCCGGTTCGGTTCCGGGGCTCCGGCACGAGGGCGATCCGCGACCTTCCGGGCCGAGCCGACACGTGCGGGCGGCGCCCGACCCCCCCCCCCCCCCCCCCCCGCCCCGCCCGCCCGTCCTTCGGCCGTTCCGCCGCAGCGCTGCGCATCGCCGGCGCTCCCCGCCCGCAGCGCTCCGCCGGACGCGCCCGGCCCGACCCGCGCAGCGCCGCCCCGCAGCCCCGCAGCCCCGCACCGCCCCCGCGGGCCGCAGTGCCGGGGGCGGCCGCTGCCGCAGGGCCCGAACGCGGTGCGGTGGGACAAAGGGCGGCGCGGGGACTCGGTTCGGCCCGGCCCGCTTCGGCCCGCTCACCCTCGATGGAGATGACGTGCTCGCGGATCTGGCTCTGCAGCGCCAGGTCCTCCACGCGCTCGATGAGGTCGTAGATGGCGTAGATGTTGGGGTGCACCGACTCGAAGCGGCCGATCTCCGCGCGGATGGCGGCCGAGTTGGACAGCCCGAACTGCGGCGGCGGCGGTCCGCCCGGCTGCGGGCCCGACGGTCCGGGCACCGGCACCGGCACCGGCACGGGGCCGCCGGGCGCCGCCAGGCTCTGCTGCTGCGGGCTCTGCCCGGCGCCGCCCGCGAAGTTCATGGCGGCGGCGGCGGCGGCGGCGGTCAGCGCGGGGCCGCCGGGATCCGCTGCATGGCCGCGCGGGGCGCGCTCTGCCGGGATGCGGCTCTCGGCCGCCCCCGCCGCTCCGCTCCGCTCCGCTCCCCGCCGGCAGCGCCCGCGTCACGCACCGCCCCCGCCTCGCGCGTCAGCGCCGTGCGGAGCGGCCCCGGGGCGGGGCGGGGCGGGGAGGGGGCGGCGGGGGCCGGGCCGGGGGGTGCGGAGCTCCGCGATGTCCCGCGGCCTCCGGATGGCCCCGCCGTCCCCTCCGTCCCCGCTGCGTCCCCACGAGCCCGCACGGCTCCGCGCGGTGCCGGTGTTCCCGCTACGGGCCGGATCCTGCCCGGCCTGGGCCGGGTTGCCCGAGGAGGTTGCGGATGCCCCGTCCGTGCAGGCATTGGAGGCCGGGCTGGATGCGGCTCCGGGCAGCCTGGTACGCAGGGTGTCGGAACGTAGCACGGGGTTGGAACCGGATGAGCGTTGCGGTCACTTTGCAACCCAGGCCGTTCTGTGATTCTACGCGGGCCGAGGGAACCGGGCCCTGCAGAGCCGGGACCCCCGTGGGGCTGCGCCGTGGGGCGCTCGGGGGGAGCGGACCTGAGGATGGGGAAAACTGTGCGAAACAGCTGGGAGAGAGGAGGTGAGAAAACGCAGAAGAAGAATCCCGCAGCCCCCGAGGCCGGTGCAGGAGGGGCGCGGAGCAGCAGCTCCCCGCAGCCCAGGGGGGGCCGCGGTGGAGCGGCCCGTCCCCCACAGCCATGGGCGCAGTGCTGGGGCAGCGCCCCAAGGGGAACCCCGCGGTACGGAGCTTTGCTGGGCAGCGCTCGGAGAGCTGCGGCCACGGGAAGCCCCCGAGGTTCCGTTTGGGAAGGACGCATCCCCTGCCTTTGGTCATCGCCTCTCAGGTGCCAGCAGCAGTCGCTAAATCCCATCTGCTCCCTTTGATCTTCTGCCCTCGGCCCATCTCCCGTCTCCGCCCATCGCCCTCTCCCACCGCCTTCCCCACCCCCAGGAGGGGCAGTTCGGGGCGCTCGGTTTGGGCGTTGCGGTGACTGCAGGACGGACCCTCCCCGCCCCCTTCTGCCTCCCTCTTTTGGTCTCCATGAGTTCCTCCAGAGCTCCGCAGACCCGCAGTGAGGCTGAGGATGGGTCCCCTCGGGGTCCCTCTGGTCCCCCCGCCCCGGCAAGGCCCCCCAGATCAGAGTGGGGTGGGAGCTCCTCAAGGAGGGGAGCCCACAGCTGCTGTCCCTGTGCAAGGCTGCGCAGCGCAGCCTCCCCATCTCTGCCCACCGTGAGCAGTTATTTAGAAAACAGTAAAGCCTTTTCTGAGGGTCATGATGAAAGCTTTCAGAACCCCACGTGCGCTGTGCTGACGGGAGCCTCACCTGTGTGTGTTTGTGCTTTCAGAGCCCTCTCCGCGGATCTGAGTCACTATTCTGTTTACAAAAGCCTCTGACTCTTCCCAGCGTTGCTTTTAACCCTGCCTGCTCCTCGCTGCGCTGCCTGTTGATGTATTTGCTCCAGGGGGATGTGAGCTGTTACAGCCACTGGAGCTCTGTGTGCGCATCCTGTGCTCCCGAGGCTGTGGAGCTGAGGCAGCAGCTTTGCTCTTTGTAAATCACAGAATCACAGCATCACAGAACGGTTGGGTTGGAAGGGACCCCAAGGATCACGAAGCTCCAACCCCCCACCAATGCAGGGCCACCAACCTCCCCATTTCACAGCAGCCCAGGCTGCCCAGGGCCCCATCCAACCTGGCCTCCAACACCTCCAGGGATGGACGGGGCATCACAGCCTCTCTGGGCAGCTGTTCCAGCCCCTCACCGCTCTCACAGCACACAACTTCCCCTGACATCCAACCTCCAGCTGCCCTCCCTCAGCTCCAAACCATTTCCCTCGTCCTGCTGCCATCTCCCCTTTCCAAGAGCTGATTCTCCTCCTGTCTGCAGGCTCCCTTTAGGTACTGCAGGCTGCACTGAGGTCAACCTGAAGCCCTCTCCTTCCCAGGCCAAACCAGTCCAGCTCCTCCAGCCCCCAGCCCCCCTCAGGTGCTCCAGCCCTGTGTAGACAGGTACACACATACATCGGCTTCAGTGCTTTGCTTTTCTTTGTTGGAGAAATTAATGCTCCTCCAGCAGCTGCCCCCCACCCCTGTGCAGCTGTGCCGATGCCCAACTGCTCTTCAGGGAAGAAATTGCTCCCAGTACCTGACCTGACCCCCCCGGGCTCGGTGTGAGGCCCCCCCCTCTTGTCCTCCATCATGTTGGCAGATGCCCGTTTCCCCAGAAGAGCTGCTGCCAGCCTCCTGCTCTGCACCTTGGAGGTGCCAGCTGATCCCCAACCCAACCGTCCTATGGTTCTATGATCTTTGGGACTTTTCCAACCCAAACATCCTATGGCTCTGTGATCTTTAAGGTCCCTTCCAACCCAACCATTCAGTCATTCGATGGCTCAAAGTCCCGATTTACAAACCAGAAGCAGAATCAACCCGAAGAGGAACACAGCTCAACGCTGCGCCGTCATCCCCCAGTGCTTTCCCACTGCCTTCAGCTTCCCGTGTCACTTTTCTGCTCACCATACACTCTCATGCTCACTACTTTCTGCTTCCAGTTAGTCCATGCCTGTGCCGAAGGACCGTAAGGATGCGGCCCTGGGGGCACGGGGGGGGTGGGCTGGGGTTGGGCACGGAGATCTCAGAGATCTCCAACCTTAACGCTTCTGTGAGCCCACGATTGGCACTGCTGGACGTGCTGCCCTGCCCTGCGCTGCCCCGGGGTGCTGGCTGTGCAAATCCCATGGGTCAGAACCGGTCCGGTGGGGCCATCACAAGCGGCGGCGGCACCCGGGGCAGCGCCGCCTCCAGCACTGCTCCGCTGCGCCCTACGGTGACGATTCGGATTCAGTTCAAACGCTCCTGCACGACTCCGGTTTTCCTCCGCGTGTTTTGCATCGCCCTCAGCACGGAGATGCTGACAGCTGTGCTGCAGGCGGGTTCCCACGGATGGGAGCCCAGGAAGGAGCAGGAGAGCCCCGCTGGTGGAGCAGATGCCACAGCGGAGCTGGTGAGCACCAGTGTCTGTATGGGAACGCCGGGCTGAGGACGAAGCTGCGGCTTGTTGCTGGCATCGCTGTGCTCTGCTCAGTGAGAGCAAGAATAGGGGAGAGCTGGGCCGAGCAGAGCCTCTCACTGTGAGGAATCCTTCCCAAAGGCCGTTGGCTGCTCATCGGGACGGGCAGCAGCAGTGCTGGGACCTCGTGGTGCTGCAGCACACGCGCAGGGCGCTGAATGGTGGCGGAACCCAGGAGGCTGCAGGGTGAGGCGAGGAGAGCGGGGCAGGGGAAGCGATGCTGGCTGCTGAACGCGGCAGCCCAGAGCCGCAGGTCCCGCCGCTGGCCTGCAGATGCGCACGGCCGGGTGCCGGAGGAGCGGCGCTGCTGCGTCCCCCGCTCGCACCGCTCCGTCTCCGAAGCGTCCCGCTCACGTGCAGCCGCTCCTCACCGCCTTCCCAGCAGATGATGGCCGTTATCTGATGGAGTCGCCCCCAGCGGTCGCAGCAGCGGCCATCCCAGCCGCGGGAGCAACGCTTCGCCAACGCTGCATCCCTCACCAGGGACGCTGCACGGCCTGGCGTCGCTGCCCGCTGCCCGGCATGGAGCAGCGTGACAGCAGGGAAGGCTCCGTGGCACAGCAGCACCGCTGCTGATGGTGCCAGCACGAGGATGATTCACGCGCTGCTTTTTATGTCAGCAGGATCAGAGCTCTTCTATTTACATCTTGCAGCAACCCTGCAAGCAATGGGATCAGCAAAAAGAGCCTTTTGGGAGAGGAGCGGCTCAGTGCGAGCGCTGCTCAGCGCAGCGGCACCAAGAGCAGCGATGCTGGAGGTGAGAACACCACGACCACCCTGGAACAAAGCAGGGAGGGAGAAACCACAGCGCTGCAGAGTTGGTAACCCCCATTAAAAGCACATTGGTGTCACCCCACGCCCAGCATTGACCTCCATCCCAGGGCTGCTCCCCAACCCGTGTCACCCCGGGGCAGTGCGTGGCACGTGGGTGGGGGGCCCCGATTCGGGTGCCCTGGTTGCCCTGAGGGGGCAGTGAGCAGTGGGTGGTGGTGCAGCGACCCTGTTACCCCCCCCCCCCCCAGGTGTGCAGGTGAGGTTTGTCACCTCCTGCACGGTGAGGGCTGCACCCACTGCTCCTGGAGCTGACAGCCACCGCAGCGCCAGAGCCTGAGTCACCGTGTGCCCCACGCAGCCACGTGCTGCTGCTGTTGTGAGGCCACGGCTGCGGCTGAGAGAGTTGGAGAACTTGGGAGCTCTCTGCTCACGTCAAACAGAGCAGCAGGGGCTCAGCACCACGAGCGGGGCAGGGGCTGCGTGCACCTACTGTGCTCCTGGGCTGTGCTGAGCGGGGCTGGGAGCGCCATCATGGGCAGCAAACCAACATCGGAGCTCGGTGCCACCCGAAGCACGGCACCACAGTGAGACACCAGAGGCAAAGATGGGGAACACGCAGCTCAGCTTAGGGGTGTGGAGGTGGGGACCCAGTGCAGAGTGGGCGGTGGGCTCAACCCTGCAGCACCCCTGGCCTGCGGGAGGCACCGGCCCACGGCGCGATGGGCACTGAGGTCCCTTCCAACACAGCCGTGCCATGGTTCTGTGATCCCAACCCACCCCGGGTGTGAAGTGGACGGAGAAGGGCAGCGCCCAGCCCTGTGCACAGCCCTAATTCCTCTGTGTCTCCTGAATCCCAGCAGGTAAGACAATTACCTGTGAGCCATCATGGGATCGCTACCGACAGATTCATGGATTTCACATGAAAAAAAAGGAGTGGAACGATAAACAGCAATTATGGTGCAGACAGAGCAAACCAAAGCTCTTGGCAAGCCAGTCCCATTCAAGTAACATGTATTTAAATAGTCAGAAGCATTCATCTCCCTGGCAATGAGAGCTGCAGCCCCAAGCTGGAGAAGTGCGGGCTTTGCTCGAAACCCAGGCAGGGTTTGGGAGCTGCACGTTATGCAAACATGGTGCAGAGCTGCTCAGGATGGCTGCTGGCACTGCAAGCAGGCTGGGTGCTGCAGCACGGCGTGGACACAATGCAGGGTGGGCTCTGCGCCCACAGCACCCGATGGAGGGGCTGCATGGGGAGGGACCTCGGCACCACGGAGCTGCGAACGGCGCTCAGTGGGTGGCAGACATCTGTGGCTGTGCAGCTTGTCAGGAGGGTTCAAGAAGGGGCAGTTACAGCCAACATGCACGTGGAGGGCAGAAAAAAAATGAATCCGAAGGTTCCTCACGTCTGGAGAACAACAAGGACTCCAGCTGCTGTGGATCGCTGCACACGCGGCCCAGCAGCGGGCTGCACTGATCTGCAGGGAGGTTTGCTCTCATAGCACCTCGCAGTGCGTGCAAATCAAATCAGGAGCTTCTCCGGAACGTGGGATGTGACTGAATGGCAATCCAGCATCTCACTGCAGTGCCAACGTCGTGCTGTGGGGCTGAGCTCTGCCCCCGGGCCCACACAGCCCCTCCTGCCCCCATGGCTGC
The DNA here is from genome assembly GCF_951394365.1 of Tetrao urogallus. NCBI lineage: Eukaryota > Metazoa > Chordata > Aves > Galliformes > Phasianidae > Tetrao > Tetrao urogallus. Next base: position 51,327,538 of record NC_136820.1, on the reverse strand, counting down.
GTATCCTGCAGCCCAGACCCGACCCCACCGGCACTGGTGGCACGGATGTGTCCCCACCCCAGGACCCTCAGCACCTTGGTGCTGGCAATAGGGCTGCAGTTTGGTGAGACAGAGCTGTCTGCACAGCAGCTCCCCATGCTGCCCGGCTGGGGCTGATCCCAAAGCACAGACAGATGCACACAGCCGTGCACTGTCAGGCACATGGGCAGAACAGAGCCACGCACACAGCCGTGCGCAGCCCCGCTCCGCCCCCCCTGCTGCTGCAGCCACCCTGCTGTCCGTGGCTGCGTTGTCCTGCTGGAGCCCTGCAGAGCACTCAGCCCTCGCAGCAGAGCTCAGACACCTTTTGCTCTGTTGTGCCACTGAGTTGTTGTTAGCAAACCGTCTCCGTTCGAGTTCCCCTCTGCAGGTTCAGCAGATGCCTCCTTTCCATCCCGGCCCCCCACTTCCCAGCTCTCCCCACACTCACAGACTGCAGGCACTGCAGTCTCTGCTCCCATCTGCAGCCACCCCACACTGCAGGGCTGCTCTCCCACCCGTGCCGCTTGCAGCCCTGCTCTGCTCTGCTGCTCCTGCATGCAGCCCCCCCCCCCATCAGCCCCCCACTCCCATTGCCTCACTGTAGCCATCCTGGACCCTGCAGGGCCGCCGTTGTGCAGAGCTGGCAGCACTCAGGGGCACCAACACTGTCTGACCACACATCCTGCAGTGTCCAACCATACGTGACTCATTCCAGACAGGCTCGGGGCTCGGGGCCGTGGCTGCACCAGTGGGAGCAGGGAAGCAAAGCCCAAATTCGGTGCATGTACAGCAAAAGCACTGAGAGGAGCCCACGCTGTGGCAGAACAGATGGAGCGCTGAGCAGGGGGAACCACGGGGACCTGAGTGTGCTGTGGGGGGAATGATGATGTGCCCCCACAAGCGGTGCTCACGGGGCACTGAGGGCAGCGGTTGGCTCTTCTTGGAGCTGATGAGGCTGTGCTATGGGATCTGGGAGCACCCTGAGACCTCGATGGGGGTCTGTGGCGTGGGGAGCTGCTCTGGGACCCGCATGGGGCTGATGGGGATGCGGGGCTTCATTCCCAAAGGGCTTCAAGGGGCGCTGGGACAGGCTGCAGAGAGAGCTGCTCTCATTGAGCAGCGCCTGGAGGAGTGCTGAGAAATGAAAGGAGCTTTGCAGGAGCCACACAGTGAGGTGTGAGGGCTGCAGGGAGCGCCGTGCAGCCAAGATGTAAAGAGCACAATCTGCTCAGCTCACCCAAAGGGAGACCGAGGGCGGCGGATTGCGCCGCAGAACAGCTTTCACAGGAGAGTATCAAACGGCTCTTTAATCTATGCAGGAAGATAGAAAAAGCCTCAACCGCTGCGAGCTGCAGCAGACAAATGCACATTGAAAATGAGACACCAAGTTTTATCAGGAGGTGATGAACTGCTGGGTAAAGCACGTGAAAGGTGAGCGGCCACAGCAGCTCCAATGACTTCGTTCAGCCACGGCCTGTGGGCTGCGCCAGCAGCTCCTGTGTTCAGCTGCATCTCCCCAGCAATGGGGCTGTGCCATACACACCACTGCTGTGCCATACACATCCATTGCTGTGCCATACACACCACTGCTGTGCCATACACAACCGCTTGCTGTGCCATACACACCGCTGCTGTGCCATACACACCATTGCTGTGCCATGCACACCACTGCTGTGCCATACATATCCATTGCTGTGCCATACACAACATTGCTGTGC